>NC_135497.1:225241776-225591776 GCF_052857255.1 Amblyomma americanum | reverse complement strand
AAGACAGCATTTGTTACACCCGATGGCCTCTACGAGTTCAATGTGATGCCATTCGGTCTGTGCAACGCACCCGCCACATTCGAAAGGATTATGGATAACATCTTGCGGAAGTTCAAGTGGCAGATATGCCTCTGCTACTTGGACGACATTGTTGTCTTTTCCGCCGATTTCACCACGCACCTCGCACGCTTACGACAGGTTTTGACTTGCCTGACTGAGGCCGGCCTACAGCTGAATCTCAAGAAGTGCCACTTCGCCGCTCGGAAGTTCATCATCTTGGGGCACATCGTCTCCAAAAAAGGCATTCTCCCTGATCCGGTCAAGCTCCGTGCTGTGGCGCAATTTCTTAAACTTCTGTCGCTCAAACAACTTCGAAGCTTCATAGGTTTGTGTTCATATTTCCGGCGCTTCGTACGCAATTTCGCGTCGATCATTGCGCCACTGACGAAGCTACTTGGCGGAAACAATGACACGTCGGGCTGGCCGGCCGAGTGCGACGAAGCGTTCACTACCCTGCGCCATCTTTTGACTTCGCCGCCAATACTCCGACACTATGACCCAAAAGCACCTACCGAGGTCCATACGGAAGCGAGTGGCGTTGGCCTCGGAGCTGTCTTGGCTCAGCGAAAAGATGGGTTTGAAGAATACGTAGTTGCGTATGCAAGTCGCGTGCTGAATCCAACTATTCCGTCACGGAGAGGGAATGTTTAGCTATTGTATAGGCACTAACAATTCCGGCCCTATCTGTACGGTCGCCGGTTTGACGTCGTCACGGACCACCATGCGCTCTGTTGGTTATCGTCTATTAAAGATCCATCCGGTCGCCTCGCTCGAAGGGCTCTTCGCCTTCAAGAGTTTGACATTCGCGTCATCTACCGTTCCGGCCGTAAGCACATGGACGCCGATGCTTTGTATCGATCTCCCATTCCCAGCGACGCTGCCTGCTGCTCGGCAACAGATCCCGTGCTTTTGTCTCTCGCCATCGCTGATATGCCTCCGGAGCAGCGGAAGGACCCGTGGCTTGCTTCCCTAATAGACGCCGTGTCTTCTTCACAAAACGTTGCGCCTTCAAGAACATTACGGCGTCAAGCTCCGTACTTTGCCCTCCGGGACGGCATTCTATACCGCCGCAACTACATGCCTGATGGTCGGCGGTGGCTTCTCCCAATTCCCCGCCATTTACGATCTCAAATTTGCGCCTCTTACCACACCGACCTTCAGTGTGCGCACACTGGTGTTCTGAAAACATTCAAAAGACTCTCAGCGCTACTATTGGCGTGGCATGTACGCCTATGTTCGGAAATACGTCCGATCATGCATCGCCTGTCAGCGGCGGAAGACCTCGGCTCCTCGTGTGGCCGGCCCATTGCAACCACTCCCTTGCCCGGCACGTCCCTTCGATCGTGTTGGCGTTGACCTTCACAGCCCGCTTCCCTGTACGGTCTCTGGGCACCGCTGGATTATCGTCGGCGTCGACCACCTCACCCGGTATGCCGAGACAGCCGCCCTTGCTGCTGCTACTGCCTGCGATGTTGCGATGGTCCTGCTGCATCATTTTGTTCTTCGCCATGGCGCTCCGAGCGAGATCCTGAGTGACAGAGGCCGCGTCTTCCTTTCCCACGTCATTGAAGCTCTGCTTACCACATGTCGCATCGTACATCGGACCACCACTGCCTACCATCCCCAAATTAACGGGCTAACCGAGCGCTTCAATCGTACTCAGAGACATGCTCACGATGTACGTCGCAGGGGATCAGACCAACTGGGACGCTGTCCTTCCTTTCGTGACGTACGCGTTGTGGGGTTTGAATTGGGGAGATAAGTACGTTCTCCCCACTCAATCGCGGCTGACACGATTCAAAGCCGCCCGGACCCCACCCCGTGATCGCGTGCGCTACCGAGCGCTCGCCGACCTCGGCGGGCCTTGCTCAGGGGGAACAAAGGAACGACACATTGGCTGACACAAACAGACATTTATTGCTACAGAAACAATAACGCCAGCTAGCAACAAGGTACGCTAATGAATCAAAGTCGTCCGACTCACCAGCAAGGTTCCGAGCGAATGTTCGCCCGCGCTAGGGCAAGGGATATAAACTCCGCAGGCCGGACGGGACGAGTACGGGAGCCTGTCTCCCCGTCGCTTCTTCGCCCCGCCGGCGAAGAGCGAAGCCGCCAGCGACGCGTCCGCTTGCCCCGACGATCCCCGCCGAAGCCCCCTCTCCCCCTCTCCCGCGCGCGGGCTTTGGCAGTCTCCGCGCAGCGATGCTGGCGCCCTCTCTTGCCAGTTAATGTAACTCACAAGGGAACGCGCACGGTGTTAGAAGTACTTTAGGTGATACGACGGCGCGCCTCCGCCGTGCAACAGCCGCGGAGAACATTCGGACGAACTTCCGAGAATGCCGTGAGAGGGCGCCACTGTGTGGTCGGGCTGGTCGGGTCTACCGTGTCCCATCGGCGCACTATTCTAGCGCTATCTCCGCGCGTGGTGCTCACTCCACGTGCTAGCTAGCTCTTGTGCTGTGCTTGACATTCGCCGTCGCTCACGCGCTCTTCACGAGAATCATTGCTCGGAGAAGCGATTATTCTCACCGACCATTGCGCCCAGCCGCACAGTGATGAAAAAGTGACGACATGGGGAGAAAGTGCTTCGTTCCTCGATGTAACTCCGGTTACAAGACGTGCTCTGAGAAGGTGTCCCTGTTTGCAGCTCCAAAGGATGAGGACCGCCTTAAAGCTTGGCGACACGCCATACCGCGCAAGGACCGCTTGCTGCAGCCGACTGACCACGTGTGCGAGAAGCACTTTGAACCGAGCTTCGTCACTAAAACATGGGAGGCTCATTTCAACGGTCAAGTGTTAGCAAGTGCGCCACGAATAGCTACTTTGGCTGGTGACGCCATTCCGACGATTTTTCCCGGATGCCCGGATTACTTGTCGAAGAAGACAAAACGAAGAAAAGAGCCTATGGATCGTCAGAACCCCGCCGCTCCCAAGCGGCATCGTGCTGCAGACGACGGCCCATTGGGCACACAGGCACCCAACGACGGCGGAACTTCAAGCGAATCCCTGCAATCATCCAGTGTGGACAATGGAAGTGCGCCTGAAAGCTGCTCAAGTTCGACCAGTCCGGATGCTGAACTCAGGAAAGGGCCTTTCGATGAAGTTTTTCACAAATCCTGGGTGCATAACTTTGCCAACTGATGCGTGGGCATGCCATAAAACTGACATCGATGGGGTGCGGGCGATTGTGTTCTGTGAGGTGCAGATTCTCGAGCCGCAGTGGTACTGCCCGATGCTGTTGAACCTGATGGCAGGTATAGCTATATGGGTGCTCCTCCTAGCCATATAATAGTAAGGAAAGCAATCAGCATCGACTCGGACCTTGTTGTAACTGTTGCCATGATAGGTAAGCGTGTGACTCTTCAGTCTCTTGAAGTTCCTTGCGATATAGAATGCACAGCTGATATTGAAAAGCTGTTGCTGCATGTGCCCCAGATGCGCTTGTGTGTTGGTGGACCAGGAGTCAAGCAGTACACAAATGTTCGCCCAGCTACTGCCTTCGTTGACATCACAAGCCGTTGGCGGCACAATAACTGTGCTTTCTTTGTAAAGGGCACCGAGACTGCATGCCCGCGCTGCAAGTGCCTAGAAACAACACTTCGAATACACTACAAGCGCATGCTGAGCAAAATTACAGGAAATAAGTCCGTACGATACGTCCGCATGACTACTGCTAAAAAGGGCGATGGTGCTCTCTTCAGAAGGGCTCAGTATGCTTTGAAGAAATCGGTTAGCCGTCTGACAAAGAGAGAGAAGGCACTGACGACTCAACTCAAGGACACTCAAAAAAAGTTATCGTCCATTTCTGATGAGGCCCCAGATGACAAGCTCCGGCATTTGAGGCTTCCAGAAGGGCAGACAGCAGCTATTAAAGAATGCATAGCAGCTGCCAGATGCACCAACAAAAAGAGCAGACGCTATACCGAAGAATGGCTTTTACTCTGTCTTCTCTTGCATATACGCAGTCCATCAGGGTACTCTTTCCTAAGAGACAACAACATCTTACCACTTCCTTGCACATCAACTATAAGGAAGTACTTATATATGGTGCGTGTTAATTGTGGCCTTGACACCCGTTTCCTCTCTGCCTTCAAAAGAAAGCTGGCGACAAAGGATAGTTTTAAGCGGCATGGAATTCTGATATTTGATGAGATCCATGTCCGCAAGGAAATGAAAGTTAATGCGAGAACAATGACCTACATTGGTCATGCGGAGTTCGGAGACGAGGTACAAGCACCCAACCAATTGGCAGACCATGGACTAGTCTTCGCGTTCCGTTCTTTTGGGGAAAATTATTTCCAACCTATTGCAGTCTTTGCAAGCCTTGGACCAACGAAAGGGACAATACTGGCACAACTTATAATGAAGGCTATCCTTCTACTTGAAGATGCTGGTGCACTTGTCGATGGAATTGTGTGTGATGGTGCTGCAACCAACCGGTCAATGTGGAAGCATTTCGGTGTAACAGGAGTTCTAGAAGGCGCTAGAAATAGCTTTTTGAACCCTGCATGTGACGACCGTGATGTTTTTGTTTTTTCGGACGCATCACATCTCATCAAATGTGTACGCAATCGACTGTTGCAGTACGAAATGTTTAGCATCAATGGGAGCCGAGAGTTTTGGTCGCATTATGATAAGCTCTTTGTGGCGGACATGAAAGCTGAAGGCCGACTCAGGGTATGTCCAAAACTGTCGTTTTCTCATTTGAATCCAACTAATACAGAAAAGATGAGAGTAAACCTGGCTACTCAGCTTTTTAGTATGAGCGTTGCAAACGGCCTGCAGTTTTATTCCAAGAGAGGAATAGAGGGACTCCGAAATGTAGAAAGCACAGTTGAGTTCACAGTCAGAATTAATAATTTCTTTGATGCACTAAATCGCAGACATCCAAACGAAGGGCTGAGGTTGGGTGGCGACGACTTTAAAGTGCTGGAGTCTTCTTTACAGTGGCTGAATGAGTGGGAGAAGGATGTCAAGGCTGGAAAAATTGATCGCCACAACTTTTTATCAGACTCAACTGCTGAAGGGTTGCGAGTGACCATACTTTCCACAATGCAGCTTTCTAAACACCTTTTGGAAAAATGCGACTTCAAGTATGTCCTGACAGCAAAATTTAATCAAGATGTTCTGGAAAATTTTTTTTGGCGTCATCCGTCATGCAGGTGGCCAAAATGAACACCCCTGTCTGCCAACTTTTCTGCAGCTTTACAGCATGCTGTCTATTTACAGTCTAATGAAACCGCCTAAGTACGGGAACTGCCCGTTGGAGGCTAAAGAGGAACCGCGTCTGCTGAGTCTTTCAGATCTGACAGCTGCATTTTTAGAAGATGCGTCTAGTCAGTCTCGATTGGAAGAGCTTAAGGCAAAACATGATGGCTATGTGGAGAACGAAATTGAATGCGAGGCTGTGTTTGAAAATGTCTCCATGGCGACCAGTGTGACAGATTGCATTGTTTACTATGTGACAGGCTTTCTGTCCAGGAAGCTACTGAAAAACACGGGCTGTTCACAGTGTAGACTCGGGCTAGTAGCAACAGATAATGCGGCAAGAAAGCCTGAAGCAGCTCTCGTAATTTGCAAAACCCGTGGATGGCTTAAACATCCTCACTCCGCTCTCTTCTACTTTGTGAAGCAGACAGAAGAAATATTTCAGAAGCACGCTGATGACAAAGAAGTGTATGACATCACCATTGACTACGCGCTAGAAAACTTCAATTTCTCTTTTCCGTGTCCAGAACATAAAAGAGATATAAAGGCACAAGTGTTGCACTACTACGTCGGATTGCGAATGCGCCAGTACTGCAAACAGCTCAAGAAAAATGAGCCCAACAAAAGCCAAAACCTTCGCAAACTCTCAAAGCTGGCATAAGTGGCATGCTGCCTTTTTATGGAACAACGTAATGGGTTGTCATGAGATGATACTGTGTATAGGACTATGGCTAAAGATGTACAGAACTACGTTTAGAGTTCAGAGTTTCCATGTGTGTTGTCTTTTTCTGCCGTTGCTGTCGATATTTCGTTTAAATTTATGTCACTGCCGTCTTTGTTACTTGTGAAGAACTGCTAGCATCGCTGATGATTACTTTGCTGTTCACTGGCATTCGTCAAAATAAATCATGTGTATCGCGAACTCTGCCACTTGCCTCATTTCCTCTGTGTTGCGGAATCGCATCTGCAGCTTGTTTGCGGTTTACACAAGTACCAGCTTGAAGCATTAAAAATATAGATATGTGTTATCCACTCTCATGAAACTGAGTTGGAGGCATTGGGCAAGTGAAAAATAAAAATTAAAATGGTAAAAACTGAACATATCAAATCACAATGCGCCGCCCCAACAGCACCACACTCCGCAGTTCGGCACATCGCGATCAACGCCGATTTCGCGTTTAAAACCGCCTATATTCGCTTGCAATGCAAACAAAAGCGTTCAGCGACGATAACAGTGCCGTGCAACGTTAATACTGTCCGCTTAAGGAGCGTAAATCAACGCCTTAGCGCCAGAGTTCACTGGATCACCCGTAAGACGGAACGTGAAACAGGCTCGGCAACGGGCACGGGCGGCCCGACTCACGCTAACGCCATCTAGAGGCGGACGAGGGAAGTAGGGACAAATGTGTCTCGCCTCCGGGAGCGTCGTCGTATCACCTAAAGTACTTCTAACACCGTGGGAACGCGCTCAGCCTCGAGGTGAGACCGCCGCTGCACGGTGCCTAGCGGGAAAGCAAACTCAGGGGGCGGCAGGGCAGGTCCCCACATCCCCCCAACCTTAAACAGACCCACGCGCCTGAAAGTACATGCTATGGAGGAGTCGCCTGGTCTTCATGTCTTTGAGGCACGTCTTACAGCGGAGGTCACGCCGACAGCGTCCACGCAGACTTCCGCGGTATTCCGAAGGCGGCGTGAAGGTCTCCGCTGGGACGACTCGTATGGCCCGCGAATCGAACGCCGGTAGGAAAACTGCAGGCCAGGATCCTGCAGTAGTCGCCAGGGCAGCAGCAGCCGAAGGTGACTGCTGACTGGCCTCGCCGCAGCTGCCCCGGATGGATACGACGAACAGGATACAGGCCGCTCCATCGCAGCGGGTGGCAGCGAGACGATGTGCACCGGTCAGCAAGCCTGGGTGGCTCCACCGGATCTGCAAAATTGCCGAAACGCTCTCGGCGTGCGTTTAACGTAGGTTACGGGAGGGAAAACGGCATCTGCAAGGGCCTCGTGGCACAATGCCTAACTCGCTAGCAAAACGTGTCGGCGGCTGTGCAAACGCTAAGTTCGAATGAACAAAGCCCTTTCTTGAGTTGAACGAGACTGCTCAGTTCGTGCGAGGTTACAAAAAAACGGGTGGGCAGCAGAGTGCGCCCCCTCTCAACGACACGGTCCGGTGGCCGTGTCTCTTTTAACGTGGTGCAGGCAGCTCCGAAAAGCCTCAGGCCTAACTACCACTCCGACAACGACCGTGACCACAACAAAGACCCGAAACGGGTTATGTGCGCGCAGCCGCGAGGAGACGTCAGCTTTGTGGGGTGGTCCTACCCCGCTCACTGCACAAAGCAGCTTCTGAGCGGTCGGCGCCCACCGTATCGGACGGTGTCGGAGCGCCCGGTGCCGAGCTGCAATACCAGCGAGCTCGTAGCGGCACCCGTGGCGCCAGGCCACCCGGCTCCCGGAGCCGCGACTCCCAGAGTCGAAAAAGAGACAGAGAAGCTATATACAGAAACTCGGACCACCCACGCGGCTTCCGTACTCACTCGCTTCGGGCTCGGCGACATCGCGGGCGCTAGGCCTCGCGCTCCCTCGATACGGACCAAGTGATTCTCACGAAGAAACTCCAGGGAAAAACGTGCTGAGCATGTCGAAAAGTTCAAACATGCTGCAGCGCAATACTCGCACTCAAGAAAGCATGCCGCAGGTCATAGCGATCAAATTCACTCTAGGCCTAGCGCTTGTCAAGTCCGGACAAAGAGCGTTCCTCGAACAGAACCGACAGTCGTCCTATGTTCCAAGAGCGGGCCCCACGTTGGGCTGCCAGATGTGGGGTTTGAATGGGGAGATAAGTTCGTTCTCCCCACTCAATCGCGGCTGACACGGTTCAAAGCCGCCCGGACCCCACCCCACCGAGCGCTCGCCGACCACGGCGGGCATTGCTCTGGGGGAACAAAGGAACGACACATTGGCTGACACAAACAGGCATTTATTGCTACAGAAACAATAACGCCAGCTAGCAACAAGGTACGCTAATGAATCAAGGTCGTCCGACTCACCAGGAAGGTTCCGAGCGAATGTTCGCCCGCGCTAGGGCAAGGGATATAAACTCCGCAGGCCGGACGGGACGAGTACGGGAGCCTGTCTCCCTGTCGCTTCTTCGCCCCGCCGGCGAAGAGCGGAGCCGCCAGCGACGCGTCCACTTGCCCCCGACGATCCCCGCCGAAGCCCCCTCTCCCTTTCTCCCGCGCGCGGGCTTTGGCAGTCTCCGCGCAGCGATGCTGGCGCCCTCTCTTGCCAGTTAATGTAACTCACAAGGGAACGCGCTCAGCCTCGAGGTGAGAACGCCGCTGCACGGTGCCTCGCGGGAAAGCAAACTCAGGGGGCTGCAGGGCAGCTCCCCACAGCGTACAACACCGCCACGCAGTCAACCACCGGTTTTACCCCTTTCTTCCTGCTGTATGGGCGTGAGCCGTCGTCCACGTTGGATACCATCTTGCCATATACTCCTGACGCCTCCGAGTGGGCGCCCCTCTCCGAAGTCGCAAAGCATGCGGAGGAATGCCTGCCGCCAGTTGGCGCGCTCTTTTACCTCGGCATCCCAAGGCCGCCAAAAGCATCGTCACGATGACGATAGCAGTCAACATGTTTTTCCGATAGGATCCCAAGTTTGGCTCTGAGTTCCAGGCACACCACGAGGATTGCCGTCAAAATTCCGTACAGAATACCACGGCCCTTATCGCGTCGTCCAGCAAACGTCGCCTGTGAATTACATCATGGAGCCGCTCAACCCCTCTTCGGACTTTCGCCATCGCGGCCGAGAAACCGTCCATGTCAGCCGCCTGAAGACATACTACGACCCGCTCATCTTATCCTTGCCATAGATCGCCAGGATGGCTCCTCTTCGTTCCCGGGGCAGTTGTAGCGAACAATGACGGCCGCGACTGATGCCGCATAGGCAGATCATCGATCAAGCGCCGATGAAGACGAGGCGCAGGTGAAAGACGAAGTTTCGCCGCGGTTCACGAGATCGCTTGGTTTGTTTGGACTGGCCGTCGGCGCTGCTCGCTGTCCTGCTCGTCGTTTTGTGTCGCCCGCCGTGAACTCTTTCCCCTGACTGTTGGATTCCTTAAACACACACACACACACACACACACACACACACACACACACACACACACACACACACACACACACACACACACACACACACACACACACACACACACACACACACACACACACACACACACACACACACACACACACACACACACACACACACACACACACACACACACACACACACACACACACACACACACACACACACACACACACACACACACACACACACACACACACACACACACACACACACACACACACACACACACACACACACACACACACACACACACACACACACACACACACACACACACACACACACACACACACACGCGCACACACACGCACACACACGCACACACACACACACACACACACACGCACACACACACACACACACACACACACACACAGCTGGCGAACCGAATTACTCCGGGCGTTGCAGAAAAGCTCTGCGAAATACAGGAGAAGGTAGCCAGCCCCGAACAGATATCACATAACTAAGCTCGACTGTGTTAATTAAAAAGGAACAGCGCCATCACAGGATGAAGAGAGGAACGTATGTGCAACACAGGCGCTGTTTTACAGCAGAATGAAATTACGTTGCGCCTTTCACTTGTATTGTGAATATCAACTACATCTAAGATTCGCTCCACTACGACGTGTCCATACAAGGAATTTACCAATATTTGCTTTCTCCATTCTCCGGAACACACTATACTGAGTTTGAGAGATATTGTACCTTCTTTCAAACACAGTTGTACCCGTCCTGAAAGGTAACTTCTAGGCTAGCGTTATACCCTTTTAGACTGTATTAGAAGATGAAATTTTTTTAATATTGTTGTAGTGTCTCATTTGTTGGGTTATTCTTTTTAAGATGTTTTTTTATTCTTGTCTTTGCATGTGTGCACGGCATTTTAGACGTGCTTGGAAAGCTGAAGGTCTCTTTTGGAATTCCTCTCCTGGGCATAACTTTTTCTCTCACACTCCCACGCTGCATCTTAACAAGCTAATAGAAGTAGTTCGGTGCCTGCCGACAGTGTTGCCAAAAATCTGCAGTAAATGAAAGAGAAACAGAACGTAAACCTATTTTAGGATAAATTCTGCTTCCCTTCCCAGTGACGCTGCCCTTACGTGTAAAGACGAACCTCTGTCTTGCCAGGCTGGAGTGAGGCGAGGTGGCTGGGGTTCTCGATAATGAGTGTCCAACGCCCATCGTAACGCTTGCTGCCTCGTCAGCCCTATTTTATTGTGCCAGATTTCTTCAACGGAAATGAGCGGTCCACGTGCGAACGGGTCGGGGCACCTCAGCTAAATATCCTCATAGACTAAGCAGACACAGAGGAACAGTGAATGCCATACCATTACAGATGGGGCTGTTGGCTTTCCACTGGATCCTTGCTCATAGAGAAGTTATTTTTAGCACTCTGCGATCGCAGCCGCTGATTTGGAGGGCGCGTGGAATGGGTGTATGTCACCCGAGCACTGTAAACAGTGGCCAAAGAACCCAATGCCGCGAGTTAGCGAAAGCCAGCGAGTCTGCGGCCCGACGCGCTTCATTTCTGTCTGTCTGCGTGTCTGCACTGCGCCGCGTTCACAGAGCGCACAGGCGCGTCGGCGCTCTACGCGTGCCTCGACGGGGAGCTATAGCTCTGCTGCTGTTTTACTGCTGCTGCTGTTCTACTGGTGGATCGGGTGGTGTCCGTCGGGGCTGCCGTTCATAAGCGCGCACCATGGAAGGCGCTGCCGGCCAGCCGAGCGGCCGCAAGACGCAGCGGAATGAGCGCGCTACACGACATGCAGCGCCCACGCGGTCTCGGTATCGTGCGCAGGCCGGTGTGGTGGTCGTCTACGTACACACGATTTCTACGCGTAGCAACTACGCACGCGCATGTACGGGGCTCTACGTGCAGAGCACGCGTAGCGCGACTAGAGAGGTAGCACTAACGATTGTCTTCCTCGTAGTAACAGCCGCGCCGCTCCTGACGGGACAGCACTGACAGCTGGGACAGTGTGCTGCTTATATTTCGCAGTGGTTTCGCTTTGCGACGCGTGGCGACTTTGCTCTGCGTTTCTCTCATTTTATTCTGTTTTTAAAATTATTTGCTTGATGCAGTTTCCCCGCCTGTGGGAAATTCGTGCTGAGAGGTAATTCACGTGTGGCTAAGCAGGTCGTTCTCTACGAAGGGGGCGAATTTCGTTCAGACGCACGTACCTCCATTGTCCCTGCGTTTAATCGCTGTTTTATTATTAAACTACAGTTAGCGTGAATGGGCTGAGCTTTCAAAATAGAACGAGATGATAAATTGTAGACGAACGAACACCATTTGAAAGGGAAGAGGTGCTGTCTTTGCAGGGCCTTGTAACAATATAAGCAATAAAAAATAAAGAGACTACATGATGTGCAATACACCTGCACCATTGTGGCCGTTGTGGCCTGATTACATCAAAAAGAAAACTTCTGAGGCCAGGAACATGCGTTGTTTGCAAAACATGAAGGGGCTGCATGGTGTAGTAATACATGAGCGCAAGGTTTTTAGCTTACAGTTGTTTGTTTACCCACATTTGCTGTACCTAACGTTAACTTGTCGGAGAGCACGATGAATTCAAATGAAATAAGTAAATTACGTAAACTGTCCACTTCCACTTGGAAATGTGCTCGGCTACGGAAAACAAGCACAGCCAAATTTGCTCCTCAGCTGTGAAGTAAACGTTCACTCTGTAATTGAACCTCTAGAGTTCTTTGGTTAAGAAAACATCGAAGGGTAGAATGTGAAAGACAAATTGAACTATCTTAGAAAGCAGGCTAGAATAAAGCTGATGTGCAGAGACTGACTGTTTCTTCAAAAGGCATAGGAATACATACACTCAGAGTTGTGGACATATATTCGCCATGCGACCATATCACGAAAATTTGCGAAGAGTTGCAGAGATTCGAAAAAGGTGTCCTCGTCGCATTTTGTTATGCTTGAAGACCTACTGTTATGCCTGGTTGCATTTCTTTCTTTGCGGCTCTATTCCGCAACTTTTACTCAATACTTTTATTTTCGCAAGACTGCAAACGAGGAAAAAAAATTCAAAGCTGTAAAGTGGTCAAATGAGATGTAAAATGACCTGAAAGAGCAAAATGAGGTCTTTTCCAAAGTTGACTGCATGCTGATAAACAAATATTGAAGTTCCAAGCTAAAAAGGCTGGCAGAGAAGTACAGAAAACAGAGACGGGAGATTGTAGAGTAGGAAGAAAAAATGATAAGGTTTCTCCATCCGCGCCTCGATCTCTAGAGGAGGACTTTTTCATCGACCGGAAGTATGGTAGAATGCCTTGCTCGCATCAGCATCGACTGAGGGTGCCGTTCAACACTATGAGATTCGAATTTGCGCGCGCGACTTGCCGCCTTGTCGCCGTCAGTGCTGCCCATCAGGTGGAGCCGTCTACTCCGTCGCCCGTCGTTTACCGTTGGCAAGTGGAAACCCTCCCCGGCACAACGCAGTGGAAAGACGGGGCAGAACGAATGGGCTACAGGAAACAGAGAGAGAGAGAGAGGGGGGGAGGGAGAGAGGGGGGCAATGCAGGCGAACAAGACGGCACATGGGGCTGGGGAAGGGGGGTGTGCGGTGGCGCACGGTTCGAGTATTACTGCTGTCGTCTTCGTGCGCCGGCCCAAGGGGAGAGAAGGAAGGGGCCATTCAAGCAGAGTACAGAGACAGGGCCTGCACGATCTTGGGGTCCTGCTTCGAGCCTTCCTTGAACTCGTCCAGCGTCAGCTGGTTGTTGTGATTCTGCGCACAAGAGAACAGTGAACAATAAGTCTCCCTCGCTGTCTCAGCAAGAACCGCGTCACTTCTCCGCAGGCACAGTAGTTCCGCCCAGCGTAAAAGCTTAAAGTATGAGAACCATTTGTGTATATCAGTCTAGCGTACAAGTCCGCATGCGTCTCCGCACGAGCAGAATAAGTTGTGTTCAAGTCATGAATGGTGTCTCACACGTAGAAACGAGCACGTGCGGTTACACCTTCAACTTAAGAGGCCCTTGCGGGGCGGATCCGATGTGGTCCCACGAGGGATGTTATCTCTATAAACAGTGCATCAGAACGTTTAAGGAACGCTTGCATAAAGCAAAACACATACAGAGCTTTAACATCAGCGGCCGCACACAATTTATTGAGACGCAAGTACAGCTTTCTTGGCCGTCTATTATGCTCGCGTAAGAAAGCTATTCAAGTTAGATTGAGCGTGTTTCTCGACGTAGCGAAATTTGACATCACTACAGTAAACAATTTTCGTTATCAACAGCCTTAGCATGCTTGGTTTTAGCGCACACAGTACGGCCGACACAGAAATCAGCATAGGCTGCCAGCAATGCTCAACCACTGTGACTTGCTACATATTGACATCACAACGTTAAAAAAACAAATTAATTCTCGTAACGTAAAAAAACCTCGTGTTCTTTGTGTACAAGTGTGTCTGTATGCACCATATTGCATAATTTGATTTTGTGCGGTAGCCATATTGCACTCCTTCATTTTGTTCATAATGTTCCCACGCTTATTTTTAATTTAGGGTGTGATTTTAAATCTATTCCGGATTGCCCATTTCAAGCCGGTCACGATAGGGATGGTCACCTTTAGATGACTTCGTAGTTGTGAGCAATCTTTTCCAATTTTATCTTTTACCTGCCTAACATTGCAAGGTGTGGATACGTCGCCTTTCCATGGAAACACCACCGTGATTCTTTTGTGTATGTCTGTATTGTGGCGTGTTTGGTTGAAGATATGTTCCTATGTTTTCTTTTTCTTCTTTTTCTGTTATCTAGGCCCACTACGATACGATACGTACGATGCCTTACTTATGTTTGGATTAATCTACGGCTCCTGTGCTGATGGGCGGATTGGAGCCAGTGAAACTGCGATGTAGCAACTTTTTCTCCTGCCACCTTTTTGCGCCCTGTAAAGTTGCTTCGATTGATTCATTAACTGAATGAATGATTGATTGATTGTTTGATTGATTGATATAATCAGCTTGAACGAACATTCATTATCTGCGTCCGATTGAATGCCCTTGAGTGGGATGTGAACAATAGCATAATCTTCTGCCTGCCCTAAGCCGCTACTACGTATTATGTTGCCCATTGGAGTGTCAAATGTTACGATGGTCATGCTTCTCGTGATGAGCTCTGATTTTTGTTCCCTGCAGCATTATCTGCTCCCAGAATATAGGCTCGAAATCGCCGTTGCCTGACACCGACTAAATTTACCGTCGACCTCTGTACGCAACAGACATCCCCTCAATCCGTGCGGCACGCTTCGAGTCGGGAATCTTCCGTGCTGACGTGTTGAGATGGGGAAGCCGGAGCTAACCCTTTCTGCTGTAAGCGGGTCTGTCAGTTATGCAACTGTTCCCTGTAGCGGTGCGCACAAAGGAAAAGAGTGGACAGAAAAGATTACTCGCACTCCTGAAGGCTCATGCGCGTACGCGAGCGATCAACACGAAATATTTCGGATTTATGAGATGAGAGGATGGGTATGCCGCCTTTTATTTATTCTTTCTTGTTTCCTCATTGCGCTAACTGCTAAGCATATCATTCCTGAAGCCCGAATATCGTCTCCGGGGCGTAGTTGCGCTAGCGCCTCGCAGCTGTCAACTGGACGGACTGTATCGCAGGATGTGTTTTCACAGCCGTCGTTCTAGGAATACGGGCGCGCCAGCCGGCAATGGGATATTTATTCGGTGGGATTGAAGAGAAGTTTATTGACCACGGGCCTAGAAGGGACTGGTATCCCTCGCAAAAAACATAGGCACAGAGCGGCGAGTAATGTCGCCCAACATAAACTAATGACATGGTTTAGCGGCAATCTACTTATGCAAAAATGCACGTTGGCATGACATGCACAAATACAAAAGGCATAAAAGTCCAAAAGAGTTCAAAAGAGGGTCCATACGTGCGGGGGGGGGGGAAGCACTCGGGGCATGCACGCACAACATACCGCGCACAATCGCCGCACACAAGGAGCGCACAGCACACTCAGTATGGCAGGAGCTGCACGATGACGCGGCCGCTGCTTGTGTGGATGAACCGGGTGCTCCACCGGCGTAGGAATTCTTCCTCGTCGAGGGTGACCCAGTCTAAGCACGCCTGTTCGAAGAGGCGCGTTCTCACCCTCAGCAACAATGGGAACATGGCCCGCTGAGGTCGACCCTGCAAGGAAGCCACGCCTCTCTGCCGCCACAAAACAAACGCACCCACACAGAGCAGAAGCCGCACAAATGACTCACGTGGCCGGGTGCCGGAGTTCAGGGAAACAAAAAACATACGCGACATGAGCCGCCAAAACGTTCTAGCCACCACGCAGTCATACATGGCATGCTGCAGGGTTTCAGTGTCGCCACACTGAGGACACCGCGAAGAAGGGGCGATGCCCCACGCTGCAACACGGACTCCCGTGGGCAAGACCCTCCAGCCTCGCAGCCAGCCGAAGTCCCGAACGTCTGGTGGAAGAGTGCCAGACGTCAAATCTCGCCACCGCACCCGCCTGCTCCGTGCGAGCTGTTCTGGAGTAGCCTCCTGGATAGCAAGGAGCTCGCAAACACGGGAGGCCTGTGTCTTAGTGACGTCGACCTCGGGCAGAGCGGCTGTGAGAGTCTCGGCTGCCCGACAGACATACCTAAAAAACCTCGGCGGCTGTTCGGCTCAAGGACCTGTTACCGGACCAAAAAAGAGGCGCCGCGACGTCCTAAGAAGGTAGGCGAGAAGTCCCCTCCCCTGGTAGTCGGTGACGTTGACCAGGTCGCGGACGCCTCGGACAGCTAGAACACTGCACATGGTGCGTAAATCGGGCAAGCTGAACCCGCCCATGCGCGTGGGAAGGTGGAGGAGCGCGCGAGCGACGGTCTCAGTCCTTCCTGCCCAGAAAAAAGCGCCATAAAGTGTGGCCAAACGACGCATGAATGTGCGCGGCGGACAGGCGACGCGAGCTGCGTAGAAGAGTGGCGCGCACACAGATGATCTGATTACAAAAGCGCGTTCAGATAGCGACAAGCGAAAACGCGCTGCCACTGCGAGACGTCGCTCTGCGGTCGTTCTTAACTGCGACCACGACTCGCGAGCTACCTCTCCTGAGGAGAGGAACACGACGCCAAGGACCTTGACCGCTGAGACCCACTCAACGTCGCCCAGCAGGTCTGACGTAAAAGCGCCAAAGCGCAGAGCTTTGCTCTTGCCCCTGTTAAGCAGGGCGCCGGACAGCTCGCTGTAACACGCAAAAAGCCGTAAGAACGCTGCATAGCTGTCCTCGTCTTGCAAAAACAGGGACACGTCGTCAGCGTACGCGGACACCTTCACCTGACCTTGGCCAGGCAAAGGGAACCCGCGCACCGATGGACACTCAGTTACGCGCCGCAGGAGTGGGTCCAAACACAACACGAATAGCAAAGGCGACATGGGAGAACCCTGTCGTATGCCGCGCTCGATATTGAAGTGGTCGCTCAACGAACCGTTAAAAAACAATCGAGCTGTAAGGCCGGAGTACAACTGTGCTAACCGCGCCACGAACTCGGACGGAAAGCCAAAAGCCCCGAGAACTCCAAAAAGGAAGCGGTGCTCAACTCGGTCGAAGGCTTTAGCCTGATCAAGTGAGACGAAACAACCCGGTATTCCCGTTCTCGAGGTGAACGTGAACAAGTCACGCGTTAGTGCGAGAGACGAGAACACCGATCGTCCGGGCACACTGCATGTCTGTGCAGGGTTTATGAGCTCCGCTAAGACCGTACTCAACCTTTTAGCCAGCAGTGACGCCACAATCTTGTAATCTGCATTAGGCAGTGTGATCGGGCGCCACGCCTGCGGGTCAGATGGGCTCCCGGCAAGCCTAAGGATGAGCACAATACGGCTCTCTCTGAAGTACTCCGGCCTCTCGCCGTCCCTGACGAAGGCGTTCACCATCAGGAGAAGGTGTTTCTCCAGAACGGTGTAAAACCGCGCATAAAAGCTAATGGGAATGCCGTCAGGGCCTGGAGCTGAGGCAGCGTTCATGCCTTTAACTGTGGCAAAGAGTTCCTCTGAGCTGTGTGCAGACACCGCTCGGCACCTGCGGCAGATGGCCGAGAAAACTGCTTAAAGCGACCGTGAAGGAGGCGGCGTCCCACCGTCCGGCCTCAGAAACAAACAGCTGTGAGAAGTGATGCTGAAAAACGGCAGAGATGACAGCCGCGCTGCTGCTCCTGGAACCGTCCGGCAAAACGACCTCCTCCACGCGAACCTGACGTGTCACGTCAAGACTACCTGTGCGCACCTGCCGCAGCACTGTTGGATCAGACACAGGTCTACCCTGCACTACTGCCTGACTTGCGGCTCGCGAGGACTGGCGTAGAAGCATGTGATAGCGCGCTTTTAAAAGGGCGAGGTAATCGCGCATGGCAAAGGTAAGCGGCGCGACGCGCTGCACAATGCGAATACGGGCAAGGGTTGTGTTTATCTCCTCCGAGATTCCTGCGCTGGCGCCCTTCGCTAACTAAAAGCGCCCGCCATGTCGATTTGAGGTCATCCCAGGTGTTGGCACTTGCAATGTCTCCAACCGGGCCTTCCAACGCCTGTTCAATAGAGGTCACGCTCGACCAATCTGTCAGCAGACATGGATCCATACGCCACGCGTCGACACGGGGGGCGCCACCGCCCATGTCCAGTACTGCTGACAGAGGTCGATGGTCGCTAATACGTCGCTAATAGTCGTCCTCCGAGCCGAAAGATGCGAGCGGCTCCGGCGAGAAGGCGCCCGTTGCATCAGAGATGGCGGCCGGGGACGAAGGGGAGTCAAAGGAGAAAAGCTCCGAGAAGCTCTCTGGCGGCGCGTCAGCGGTGGGGTCCACGCTGGGGTGGCACATGGGGGTGGCAGCTGGGGGTTCGCACTCTGCTCCTCTCGGGGGGAGGCGTCCGGGGGGTTCTCAGTCTGATCCTCTCTGGGGGTGGCGAGCGGAGGGTACGCGGCCTGGTCCTCCCCGGGGGTGTCGACGGGGGAGCCTATGGCCTGGCCCTCCCGAGGGGTGTCAGCCGGCCGTTGCTCGGCGGGGCGTCGCAAGGTGTCATCTCCAGGTCCCTTGGGCGGCCCAGGTCGGGGAGCCCCGGGTCCCCTGGCGGCGGCCTCATCCGCGTACGAACGCGGCCGCAGGCAATCCGCCGCCGCGTGCGGCCCGCCGCACCGCCTGCGCATCGCCCGACACCCGACCGTGTCGTGCCCGAAGGCCTCGCAACGCGAGCACCGCGGCGTGCGACATGCTGCGCCGACGTGGCCCTCCTGCGCACAGCGAGAACAAACTTTGCGGACGCCTCTATAATCGCACATGGCGCGGTGCCCTAGGACAGAGATGAAGTTGGGTACGGGCTTCTGCATTTCCATCCGGACCAGCCGCTGACCGTTGTCGACATGCCGCCGGCCCTTCAGGGTAGGGTGGGTGATCTCAAGCACTTTCCCGTAAGGGCTGAGTGCCGAGGCGAGCGAGGCGTCACCTACGAAGAGCGGCAGCCTGAAATCCGTGACGTTCACGACCGCAGGACCCACGCAGGAGACCGGGACTGAGGTGCCGTTCCCAAGGAAGGCACCCGCTGCGAGAACCTTGTGAGCCGCCGCAGCAGAGACTACGGCGACGCAGAACTTGTAACCGCCCTGGTGCTGGAGCGACTCCAGCCCCTTCGGGCCGACAACAGCTTCGATGCCGTCGACTACGTCGTCGGCCGAGGCCTCGGTCGTTAACGAGAAGTTGAAGCAGTGCGCCTTCGGGGGAGGCGCGCGGAAAGTTGGTCCGCCAGCGGAACCGGAAGAAACCATGCTTGAGCCGGGCCTGGGACCTGGATCAGCAGATGGGCAGCGCGTAGAGGGTGGGGGGCCACGGTCAGCACCTCCACCAAGCTGCGGGGTAGGCTGGGCGGCCGGGATTCCCGGGCGACCGGCCAAAAGCCCGGCGCCGGGGCGACGATCCTCCAGGGGGATGGGGGCCTCCTTCCGGGAGCGGGGCTACAGACCGCTACGCTCCAGGCGCGTGGGTTTGCCCCTCCGAAAACCAGCAGCCTGACGGCTCTGATCTTAGCCAAAAGGCCGGGAGCGCTACGAACGCGCCACTTCCCTTTATGCATGAGAGATCATTGGTAACAGCATGACGAACTCCTCTCATAGGAGCGAGACATGCCGTGCCAACAGTCGTGATCGCGATAACAACCTCCTGCATTGGGTCCCTACCTCCTCCATTTTTAAATTAATATTATTTGCGTCCCGTTTGGTTCATTGGACATACCCAGGAGTCAGCCCTAAAATATAACTCTGTCTCAGACCAAAAAAAAAAAAAGTCCCGTCGGATAAATTTCGTCACTAGATTTCTCACGGACTTCAGAAACACTAAGGAGGAATCCCGATAGGTTATAGTTGTATCGCTGCTTAGAGGAAGATTTTCTTTTTATTTTTCCCAGCGAGACGCACTGTCGCCGCACGAGGAAGAATTTTTCTCAGCTGTCGTTTTCTAGTTGGTGGTATGATTTTTTTTCGACTAAAACCTGCGTGACATTGCGTGGTTCAATGATCGCAGCGGAATTCATGCAACTTCTTAATTGTCTACTGCAAAGCCAGTGAGTGAAGACGCCACGGTGTTGAAAAGTGCTGTGTCTAGTCGAAAGCTGCGCTAATAACCTAATAATAGTAATAATAACAATAATAATAGTAAGCTGATAACCTTTTTACTGCCTTAACTGGGTGAGTGTCTACACCACCCAGGTGCCGCACGGGTGCCCGTTAAATCTGTATTGAATCAGGCCATAAAGGAGACCAGTGCTTTCCTTTCAGCACCATGAGTTTACTCTGCATAGTTGGGCATGTGTATGCCCTTTGAATTGTTAGCTTCTAATCCGCTTCACATCTCTCGAATTGTAAGTCTGCACAACACATCAATATCGTTTGTGAAAGCGGCTTCTCTATTTCGCGTCGCTTCTTATCCCGTTCAACGCTCCACTGTGTGGCCACCATGGCTTGCGAAAACGATGTCATTAATGTTTTTGAAGCGAAAAGCTTCACTACGCTAGTTACTGAAGCAGTCGCGTAGGCCGGAGAATGACTTTAAACGACCTTCAGCCCAACCACGTTTATCCCTTCTTTACGCCGCGGCTCGGGTGTCCACCGTGCACGTGAGACAGTTACTGCACCATTTCCTTTCCTCAAAACAAATTTCTGAAAACTAATTAGGGCGCTCGGCTACTGATCCGGAGTTCCCGAGTTCGAACCCGACGCGGCGGCTGCGTTTTTATGGAAGCAAAACGCTAAGGCGCCCGTGTGCTGTGCGGTGTCAGTGCACGTTAAAAATCCCCAGGTGGGCGAAGTTATTCCGGAGCCCTCCACTACGGCCTCTCTCTTCCTGTCTTTCACTCCCTCCTTTATCCGTTCCCTTACGGCGTGGTTCAGGTGTCCAACGATATATGAGACAGATACTGCGCCATTTCCTTTGCCTCCAAAACCAATTATTATTGTTATTATTATTATTAATATTATTATTATTATTATTAATATTACTATTAAACTAACCTTCAGTTTCTTGCAAAGCAAAGGAAAGGCGCATAACTGGTCACCTGGGAGTGTGGACACCTCAGTCCCACTTTAACATTAACGTGGCAGTATTGCGGCAGATGTGCGCTGCATTCGTTGGCATTCACAACGTTGTAGCAGAAACGCGGTACTGATGCTATCCGCCTCGTGCGCTGCAGTTTTAGCCGTACATGTGGCGCCATCTGGGAGGCGCAGCGGGAAAAAAAGCTGCTGTTCCGATCAGAGGCCGCCGCTGCAGCTGACGCTGTGCTCCTGTGACCTCGTCGTGGATCTTCTCAAGAACAAGCCGGAAATGCCTTGCAAAACACCCACCTCGTTTACTGTTCCGTTTATGGCCATCCCACACCTGAATTCGGGTGCAGTTCTTTTTATTTGGGTTGCGCATTTGTCATGTTTTTTTTTCCGGGACTGCGCTGTCACAGCACGACCTATCGCATGAATCGAGCGCAGGTGAAGCAAAAAAAAAACACTGAGCTTTAAATTCAGATGGCGCTTTTAGAGTCAGACTCTTTTGCAGACATGCATGACTCGACGCCTCAGGGCTAGTCTTTAGACATTACCCCCGTCAATGAGCGAACGCGACGTCATTTCGGCCTGCAGAAACGCTTTCCTTTGGCCTGCTGACTGTTTCTATCACCGTTTCCGGTTGTTCTCAGCGTTTGCTTCTGGGCAGTTTATCTTGCCGTAGACGCACGCCACTAGTAGCAAAGCTCATAGCAACAGTGCTTTCCTGCTTGCTTGCTAGGCGTTCGATCTTGATTCCCACAAGAACCGAGAGAAAACGCCCTTTGAAAAAAGCAAGTCTATTTACTGCTGCCTCCGAGGGTGCCGTAATAGCTGCAAAAATGCCGCCGCGAAGCAGTTAAATATAAAGTTTTATCGTTTTTCCTAGAAATCATACGGGTGCGAAACGAGACAGCGCTGCCGAGAGCAGTACGGCGTGCAGGGTAAACAGGCCAGCGTGGAGAAGCGAGAGAGAAAATTGTCAAGTTAGAGCTGAGTACACAAAAAGTAAACAAATCTGCGCCGCACGCGCGAGTCTCGGGCACTGTTCGAGAACAAACTGCGCGAGCGACTACCATTGGCCTAATTTACAAAACATCAAAAAGCACTGTATATATAAAGCAGCGTGTACGTGGCACCCTGTAGCTATTAATCCCGCACGCGGCACACTGCAAGCAGCCTGGGTGATGCACCCCGCCGCATATCGTCAAAAGTAATTCACGCGCTGAGCGTTCACGTCACTGCGCGCAATACCTGGCGATGAGCAAGAGGGATTTCAAGCTCGATGTTTGTACCGAGTGCTCGAAACCAACAGACGGTGAAGAAACGAGCCGAAAAAAAATTAAGGTCGCCTCTGCAGCTTGAGCCTGCACATATCCCGAAGGTACCCGAGGGCGCTGCTGCACACATCATACATAGGCTTGGCGTTGCACAATGTGCGCGATCGCGCACCAAACCGTTGTTTTTTAAGGACGCGCCAACATTTCCGGTCGTCCAAAAAGCCGGTCATGCCTGCTCTTCTTTCCGGAGACTGCACTCAAGCGCGACCCCGCCGTCGTTTGGACCGAGCGAGCGAGGAAGCTAAAGAACGGCGGTGGTGATCGATCCTGCTGCTGGTGGATACCGACTAAGCTCTCAGACCGATGTTGCAGTGTGAATATATGCCGGACCCGGCGCCTCACGGCAGACTTTCAATACGACCTGTGTTACTGAGGAAGTGTGTGGCCTGCCCGCCCCGTGAGAGATTTTTTTTTTTTACAACGCCACCACAATGACTGTTTGGGTGTCGAGTAAATTTAATCAAACGAAGCGCCGCCAGCAGAAGCGCTCGCGACAAGCGACGCACCCAAGGCGCCGGCGTACAAAAAGCGCGCACGGCCGAGAGCGGGCTGTGACTTGCATTGCTTTGCATTTAGTTCATTTTGCAGCACAAACACGGTGTATGCGAGTGTGCATGCCACGCAAATACAAAAGCGGCAGAAAGAAACCCTGTTCTAACGCGCTGACGCTGTCGGGAAGCATGCATTTCACGGATCCTTCCGCTGCCTCACAGGACAGCGGACAGCAGCTTTCCGCGCTCGCCGCGAGTAAGGTGGCGCCACTTGTTCTGGAACAGTGGCGCCACCATACCAGCGCACGAGGCGGATAGACCATCGGCGTTCCTTGTGTTAATTGCCCTTGGCGTTGACAACGTTCTAGACTCCGATGATTTTGAGGAAAGCAAGCCGCAAAACTTGGTCCATGGGATAGAGGACGCCTCAATCGCGCTTTAAGGTGCGTGGCGGTGGTGAGAGAGAGATTTGGGCTGCTTGCATTAGCTCTGGCAACGTTGTGGCAGACATGCGGCACTGCAGCAATAGGCCGCGGTGTTCATTTGGTGATAAACCTCTCGCGATCAACCATTAATTAACTGTCTATGCAGCGTGCGAAACGGAACGCACACAAGGTTACAGACGACAAGCCGCGTCTAGTTGCCCGATACACCACAGCTTTCGCTCTCTAACCAGGTTTAGCAGTAATTGAGCAGCAGCTCAGTTTTGAGGAAAGGAAAAGGCGGAGTAAATGTCTCACATATGTTGGTGGACACCGGAACCGCGCCATAAGCGAAGGAAGGAAAGTGGGAGTAAAAGACACTGAAGAAAGAATAAAGGCCTCCTCGAGACTGGTCGCCTTTCAAATTTGGTGCTATAGTTGTTTTCTCGTTCACTTGATTGAGTGGTTGTCGATTAACTCTGATTATACCCTCGTTTCATCCCGGCAACCATTTCGCGTTTTCAAATTTTCCGCCACGCTTCGTTCCCGCGCACTCACTATACACCAGTCCAGTCTGTTTACCCGTCCATTACTTTTTCCTTCTCGCTAATTACCTAATTGCCTCTAATTTATCCTTCCTTTTCTATCTCCTGGTTACGTATCGATCACTTATCACTGGCCATGAATGAATGAATGAATGAACTTTATTTCCGACATCGTGGGGTCTCGCGGTCGGGGCGCAGCAATTAGGAGGGGGTGCCTCCCAGCCGGCTCTCAGCACCGGAGACCGCGGAGAGAGTCTTCTGTAAGCTGTCTCCGCTTGTCGGATGATCAGTCTTTGCTGATCCGGGCCGTGGCTCTGGATCAGCTCTTCCCAGGTGGCAAGGTCTGGGATGCTTTGTGATTTAGCTCCAGGAGAATCCTGACATTCCCAAATTAAGTGATTTTGCGAAGCCCTTCTGCGGCAGCTTCTGCAGAGCTCAGGCTCCCCAGTGTCTTCATCATGTAGCATGGAGTAAGGAATGAATCTGTTGACCTGAAGCCTCCTCCAGGCCCTGCACTCCTTTTTATTGAGTGACCGATCCGGAAATGAGAGTGTTCTCCTATCCAGTCTGGGTGCTTCTGTTATTTCTTTATACGTTATGAGAGGGTCTTTATTTTCAATCAGGGGCACTTCCAGAGCAGCTCGGATGTATAGTTCTCGAGCGAGGCTGTGAGCAGCCTCATTTCCCGGAATGCCTTCATGAGCAGGAACCCATATGAGGGAGACCTCTCTGCTTGAGGGGCATCTTCTTAGTAATTTGGAGGCTTGACTGCAGACCACCCTCTTACAAAAGTTGTGAACAGCTACCTTGCTGTCGGACAAGATGATCTTGGCTTCGGTACTGACGCGCGCTAGGGCAGTAGCAGCCTCCTCTGCCACTAACGCATTCCGAGTGTTAATTGATGCTACAGTGACTTTATCCCCATTCCCATCAACGGCGGCAATGACGGAGGCGCCATCGGACCCACAGGCTGCGTCGCAGAAGGCTATGTTACCCGGCGGGTCCCGGGCAAGATTGTTCATTATTGTTCGGGCTCTATGTTTTCTCCTCTCTTTATCATGCTCCGGGTGCATGTTCTTAGGTATATTGGCAATTTTGAGATGCTTCCGTATGTCTAAGAGGATTAGCTCTGCAGTATACGGGGGTTTCCTCTCGCTCTCCCCTAGGTCATTGAGGATCTGCCTGCCTGCCATTGAGGAGCTAAGCCTCCAAATTTGCGCTTCTCTTACTGCCCTGGTGATCTCCGCACAGGTATTGTGGACTCCCATACTAAGCAATTTCTCCGTTGAGGAGTTCGGTGGGATCCGAGAGCTCTTTCGTCCGTTCGTCTGGAGAAAGTATCCTAGGACTCTTATAGTGTCAACCCTAGGTACTAACCTACCTCCAACGACAACCTTTATCGGGCCGTATAGGTGAGGAAAGCGAGTCTCTTTCTTCATCTGGTCTTTGGTATTAAGCGAGAAGATCTCAGAGTTTTGAGGGGAGCAGGAAAGACCTCTCCCCAGAGCATAGTTTTCAACTACCTCTGCCGCTGCCTGCAGTCGGTATGAGATGTCAGCGTTCGTTCCCCCTGCTGTCCAAATGGTTGCCACGTGATTGCCCATTTCGAGTTTTCAAACTTGGCGCCTCTCTTTGGCTCTGTCCACTCCACACTTCCGGTTTCTCACATTTGGCGCTACGCTGTAACTATTCATCCAATTTCGAAAAATTATTTCGGGCAGCACACTCACACCATCCTCTTTCGATTACAACCACTCGTTTTACACTATCCATTTTTAGTTGCTCACAACTGCTGCCGACACATTTTGCAGACACGATTCCTGCCGACATAGCGTAGTAAAGCTGTCGCTTTAAAATTTCGACCACCTCGGGATCTTTAACTTGCAATGGCATCGCGCAGCAGATGGGCCCCTTTTGCGTTTCGCCTCCATCGAAACCCGGCCGCCTCGGCCGGGTTCGAACCCGGGTACTCCGGCTCTGTAGTCGAGCGCCTTGTAGAGGACGCGGAGAGTCGTCGACAGGATGCGCCGGCGTGGCTCGGATACACGAGATGCCTCGCGCAACCGCGCCGCTCGCCGATAACTTGACATGCCTCACACCTGCGCGGCGCGGCAGCATGAAACGTCTAGTCGCTCTGCTCCCTCTCTCTATCTCGTTCGCTCTGTGCGCTCCTTTCGGATGCGTTTTTAACGTGACAGCGTTAAGGAGCTCGTGTCGCAGAAAAGCCAGTGTCGTGGGCGTCGGCGTGAGCGAAAAATGGCGCATCTCGGTGGACACCTGAACCGCGCCGTAAGGGAAGGGATTGTAACGCGACAGCGCTAAGGATTGATTGATTGATCGATTGATTGCAAACCAACTGTTGGATGGATTGATTGATTTTTTCTCCCCTTATGGCGCGATCGGGGTGTCCAGCGAGAAATGTGAGACAGGCGTCATTTCCTTTCCTTAAAAGCAATTGTTCATTTCATTTTCCTTCCCTTACGGCCCGGTCAGGGTGTCCGTCGAAATATGTGAGACAGGCGTCCTTTCCTTAAAACTGTCCATCGGGCCAAGCGTCGCGCCGAACGGGCGATGGGGTTCCGTGTACTCCTCGGCAACGCTGCGACACGCTGTCGCGTCTCACTCTTAAAGGGACCCAGAAAGGGGGTTCTCAGTAAAGGTGCGATATGTCTGGGATGTTAAAAGATGACGGTTCATAATTATCCCCCAGTAAGAATTATTTTAATGCGTTTTGTGGAAGCTGAGCTATATGCAGACAAAATTTGAACTTCCGCGTCTTCGCGCCTTTCCCTTTCTCGCACGCCAAAACGGCGGCCCTCCTCTTTGCCACAGGGTCTTCTGCTCCGTGTATGCGGACGACGTCGCCCTCTGGGTACGGGCCTCTCGGAGGCACATCGCCTCTGCCAGACAGGTCCTCCAGCGAGCCCTCGACGAGGTGCAGTGCTTCCGGGCGTCCAGGGGCCTGGTGCTCTCTGCCACCAAGTCAGAGGCCCTCTTCGTCCATCCGCGGGGTGCACGCGCCACGTCGCGAATCCGTACCTTGCGATTGACGGCATCGACCTCCCCTGGAGGCAGCAAGTGAGGTACCTTGGTCTCACCATCGACCATCGCCTCACTTGGATCCCAGCGGACAAGCCCCTCCTGCTCCACCTGGTCCGTGTCGGCCGAACAGCCGAACGCCTCCTCGCACGCGGAAACGGCTTTTCCTGTACCTGGGCCATCCGGCTGTTTGAGGAAGCTGGGACATCAGCGGTGCTCTATGCCCTTCCTCTGGTGACTCTCAGGACCACCAGGCTCCGCCGCCTCGAGACCTCTCGGCGGAAATGGATCCGCCGTCTCGTGGGAGTCCCACAGAGCTCCCACATCGCAGCCACCCTAGCCGAGGCAGGGGTGCTCCCATTAAATCTCCTACTCTTGCAGAGAGGCCTCACACACACGGACCGGCTCCACCATGTTCCTGACGGCAGAGCCCTCCGTGCACGCCTCTCGGGACGCCCCGCTCCAGGATGGGCATGCTCTCCGCTGCCTACATGGAGTCCCTGGGCCCTCCCTCCCGCCAGCCATCCTGCCCTCCCCCTACCACCTACGCGTCCTGCCCTGCAGGTCTCCCTGGACTTCGGAGGCACGTCGAAGCGCCACACACCAGCTGCGGCCATCAACCAGACCGCTGCTGCCTTCCTGGATGAGATTAAAGGGAGACTGAAGCACTTTTTGCAAAAATTGGGCTCTCGGCGGCCCCTTAGAGTTTTTGATGCTGCAAACTCGAATATCGAACTAAAATTGGGTAAAAACAAGCGCTAATTGTCGTGTTTAGCAGAAATACGCAGCCGGCGCCTCGGGGCACAGCGCGCGTTGCGCCGCCGCCTCTGATTGGCCAAGAAGACGTGACGACATTTCGAGGACCGGCGAAGCTGCCGATATGGCTCCAGTGCTGCGTAGGCTGCGTTGCGTGCTGATTGCAGCTCTTCGCGGTGTTGTGAAAGCGATTATAGGACACTTTTGACACTCACGTGAACATCGGGGTGTCACTGTACGTGTTCGTACCAGTTTCGCTCACAAACGACGCAGCATCTCCGTGGCGGGGAGCAAAGAGCAGCCGGGATCGTCTACCGGCGTTGGAAACTTGCTCTGGTACGTGGTACGTCATTTTTCGAATTTGCATGTCGTTATTGGCAGAAGCTTGACGACTGTCCGATAACTTTCTCGCGATAAGCCACTTCGCACAATGCCTTTCGGAGTTCGAGGAAGATTCGGAAGATCGTGACGGTTCGCCCATAGCCCACAGAAACGACTAAACCGGAATGTGTTTGCTTTCGCTTGCCCTGCGATGTGTTCTTGATCTTGCCGTGGCACGGTGTGTGAAAAGACCCGCGACCACATTTTTCTCGCCTGGCAATAGCACAACGTACAAAGCGTTGCATGGAGTAGAAAGTATTATGTTGCTGCATAATTAATTGATTGTGCGTGATCTGAGTGCGTTCGTCTGCTGCGATGTAATTCGCAATATTGCTTTGGTTACGCTGGAGAGCGGCAGTTATACCCAAAGTTTGATGCAACGGAAAGGCGAGTTCGCTAGCTCACATGTACTGCGCCTAGACTCGCTGCCGTCGGTAGAGGCCTCCCTTTCGAAAGGAGCCGTCCACAGAGCTCTTGTAGTTTTGCATGCGCCGGCCGGCACCATTCGCGAAAAAATTTCCGGTACGTGTCTGATGCCGGTACGCGATTTTTTCGCATGTAGGGTGGCACCCAGTTGTGCATAACAGTATTTTCGCTGTGGCTGCAACATTACTCGTTCATAGCAGGTGTTTGTATGCTTGCACAGAATGGAAGATGAGTACTTCTGCTGCATTTATTATCAAGTGCCAGAAATCGCTAGGAGAAACCTGCGCTGTGCGGCTAATGCGAAATTTATGATAGCCTGTGGTTTAACACAATTCTTGAAAAAAGGACAGCAAATTCTCCACTAATGAGTGAGAAATTTGAATCAACCCTGGGGAAAATTTTAGCACTTTTCATTCACAGGCTATAGCGACATGCAGCGTACTTGCTGTCTGGCTCATCTCAAAACAAATGAGAAACAGTCTACGCTTTCTACCAAGTTGTCACCTGGATACAGTCTGAGAAAACCACCTTTTTTATGTGTTCCTGCAGAGAGAGGTTTCTACAGAGGTGTGTGTTGTTTTCAGTGCTTGAGGTTTTTGCAAAGTGAGAGCAAGAAAAAGGGCTTTTTGGAGTGAGGACAAATTTAAATTAGCTGGGTCTGTTGAGTTCTGGCAGGTTTTCTTGCAATCACTGTGCAGGAACCTGGCACTAATGTGATTGACATGAAGAAACCACATGGCAAAAAACCACAATTTTATTCCGCTTTGAAGCCACTAAAAAGTATTTGTGGCCCTCTAAAAATGTTAATAAGGTGCATTAATTTGTGAAGATTGGCAGAACATCTCTTACCATTCAGTGAGGTCACACAAGATAATTGTGTCCCAATACCAACCTGCAAGATAAGACAGCAGGGATTACACGGGTTGTAACTTCAGTCAATGACTGTTGCCATTGAGCAGTGATGTACAAGCTGGCCGAGCGTTGTTCTGCTATACGTAGTAGGCGACAGCCTCCTGGCATCCAGCATTTCAATGACTGCTTGTGGTGATCCACTACACCAGCAGCAACAAAACCGTTAGGCACATGTTGAACCAATATCAAGTTGCATTTTACTACACTGAATAGCTGCATTGTGGCATTTATTGCCGCCGGTGCCAAGCAAGTATGTCCGAGTTAGCAAAACTTCCTTCCTTTATGGGGAATTGATGACGCTGCCCTAAAATTCTCGATCACATGAGGCTTTTCAGTATGACAGAAAAAATAAGGCAGTTAGGCTGAACTAACACCAACTTGAAAGATGCAGCTGCAGGGATTAAACAAATCGTAGCTTCTACAGCTGAGTGAGTTCGCAAGTCCACTTAAAATAAGATTTTACGTCAGCTAAATTATTTTTTAAAATCTTGGGCATAAATGCAAATATGAGGGCTCCATGCAGTAATGATACGCTAGCGGCATATGGATTCATGCACAGTAGACACTTGTTCAGGGAACTGAAATAAGAGAGAAGGTCTGTTTGGCTTATCGAACGCTTAGAAGGGCAAGCTAAAGCAATAAAACTCTAATCATGTCAGAATTGCTACTGCGAATTATAAAATAAATTACACACTGTCACAGAAAAAACAAAAACCATGTTGGAAGCCTTTTGGCAATGCAAAACCTACTTGCGTCAAGGACAAAAAATCACCTCTGAAGATCTGTAATTGGGATGAAACTTTCCTTTGTAGTCTGCCCTGGCATCTAGCTGTCTCCCTAGTATGGCTGTGGATTGAGGTAGTTGGTCTGTTTGCAGTTCATGCATGGTTAAATGGTTGGACATAGACATCCAACACTGGATACAATGATGGATACAATATCGTTCAACTAAATTTTGTACGAAATTGAGCTATGTCTATAGTCTGCTGGAAAGTGCCGTAGTCGACGGCCAACACACTGAAATCCTAGCTATAAATGTGCCTTGTGTCCATTTCTTCACCATCATTGCCCTTCCAATAAATAAGGGCCAAAAAATTGCAACATGTTTACCGCAAAAATGCAGAGCAGAAAGGTGGCAAGAAAAAAAGTTTTTTTTCTGCTTACCAAATGACTATTCCATGAAGCACACTAAGCAAAATGATTAAGTCTTTTTTCGTGCTAGCCTGCAAATTGTCGACAAATGCAGAAGCATAACGCTTTTAAGATCATGCAGGTACTGTCGTATAGCGTATGATGTGTTCACCACAGTCTGTCGCTAGTAATATTTCCTAGAAGACAGCAATGGCTGCTAAATATGTGGTAGTAGTGCATTGGTTCTTCTTTCGTAATGGCAGATAAGAAGTACGGGAGATTTCAATCTTAAAAAAATAAAATGAAGGGAGAGCCTCAGTCCAGCGACCAACATTCCAACATGAGGACTTGTCTTTGTCAGGTCAAGTGCAGTCATCATTGGCGGGGGTTATATAGGCCCTTCACTCTAAGGAGGATGGGCTGGAGTTATGGTGGGGAGTGGAGTGAGGAGGGTGGGAAGATGGCGCACTTGGTCTTCAAACAGCTCTTGTCTGGCCATAGAGGCTGTCACCTACAGGTAGGAGAGAAGCGGGTTAATAGCCATACTGACATGAAAAGAATGCAAAAACAGACCCCCCTTTTCAAAAAATATGCAACAGAATCAAAATGAACAATGCAATAAAACCGCAAAAGGTAAAAAAAGCTAAAGGAAAAAAAATGCCATAAAGGAAAGGATAGAGGCGTTAAACTGGTTATCAAGGTTGCATTTTTTCCCTTTATAATCTACGCAATCTCCAGCATATAGTGCACAGTGGTCTACATACTTTCTAGTGGCTGCATGATGTTTTCTACTCTGCCTTCTTATGTTTAGTAATATCTGTTTTTCTTTTTTTTTGACGAACCAAACATTTTGGTAACTAGTTTTCTGTAATTAAAGTATACGGTGCATGTCATCACATCCTTTGCTGTACATTTTTACCTGTCACAATGGCTATCAAGCCACATTCAGATTTGGGACTTGCGGTAAACCCCATACTACTTACCGGTATTTTCTCTGCAGATGGTAAGAAACTGATCATTGTCTGTTGAACCTTGTCTTTCTTTTCTCAACCAGGTTCTCTTTTGGGGCCTTTGGAAAACTGCTGCTGAGTGGTGGACGAGATTCTGGAGCAGTTTTCCTCTCCTGAGGCTGCATGCTCTCAGCCATGGCCACAACCTTGTCGAGGAGGCGTTTGACGTACCCTGTGTGAGCATTTCATCTTGTAGCTTGTGCAATATTCACTTTCTTCGTGATCAAATAAACTAGGTGGTGCAAGCTTACCATGAGTGGGTGGCTCCTTTACTGGACAAGCTGTTGGGTCACCACATGCTGCCTTTGGGTAACGCACACACCATCGAAGTGTGCCATCCTTTGCGCGTGCCTGACCAGGTCCACTGTTCTCCTTGTAGTGAAGTACAGAGAGTTGGGTCCGGAAAAAGTTGCACAGGACAGTGTAAAAGCGTGGTAGATTGTAACATATGTAAACAATCTAACTGTAAAGATCATGTGACAAAAGAAGGTCACTGATGGGAGTTGAGCAGAACACCATGTTAGCAATTAGTGCTTGAAAGCACCATGAGCACGCGTGATGAAAATACTTTAGGAGCAAAGTACTACTTTTGAAGAGCTATGAGAACAAAGCATCGCCTCAGTTGCCGGGCGGATTGAAAATGAAAGTGCAGTGCTTGCATGGTGAACACAGCCGAAACTCTAAATGCCCATAAAGTGTCGGCATGTTAAACCCCTTCCGATTCGGTCGACTGTGTTTTTAATTTCTGTTTATACGGCATAAGAAATGATGCAGCTATTGACAATTTCAGTAGGTGTAATTTAAGATGGGCACCTGTTCATGTAGTTTTGGCACGTGCCTACATGCCTTTCACTTTTTCTACAGATGCATGTCTAACATTTGTTTTGTTTAACACAATTGTTTTGTGATATCGATGGCTTCTGACTGTAAAAGTAGAGAATAGAAGACAACAGCTTACCTGGCACTCATTCCCAAATACGAATAATGGTAGGTCTTCGGTGCAAAATGCACTAGAAGGCTATGAAAAGCCTCTAATCCATAGGTTTGATGTCTAGTAGATAGCCGCGGCATGTCCTGCAGAAGGGCCTTAGAATTTGCAATGTCTTGAAGCTTCTGGAAAGCCTTTGATTCTAAAAAGAAATGGCCATTATCATCTCCTTGTAAAGCTCTAAGTGTGCGGCTTGCTGTATGCTCTGCATCAACCAGTTAAAAAGTGTTTCAGTGCACCTGTAAATAAACTTGTGTTCAGTAATGCAGATCTTATAAGTTTCGATAGTTTTAATAAACATTGGTATTTGAGGTGCACTGTAATAAATGGTATGGAATAAACTGAAACAGCCATTATTTACTTAGCTCATGAAGCTTTTCATTGAAATCCTGCTGCACTGCACAGGTTGCTGAAATCTTGGAATCCAGAGGAACCCTCTTGAAAAATCTTGGAACCCTCAACAACCATAGGTTGTCCAGCCTCTCCATTGCATTGCCTGCCATTTCCTCTTGATTTCTACTAGGATATCATTAACTCGTTTGTTCACTTACCCACTCTGCTCTCTTCATATCATAATGTTACACTTTTCACTTTCACAGCTTGCAACATTGTACTCAATCTAAGTTCAACCTTTTTTGCTAATTTTGTTTCTCCACCATAAGTGAGTACTGGTAAGGTACAGCTGTTGTACAATTTCCTCTTGAGCGTTACTGGTAAATTACTATTCATGATTTCAGCATACTTGTTAAATGCACTTGTCCTTATACTTATTATGCTGTTTCTTTCACTCTCATGGTCTGGATCTGCGGTCATTACCTACACTAATTAGACCTCTTCCCTTCCCACATTTAATGCTTCGCTGCCTATCATAAACCACTGCTCGCTTCAGAGACTGTTGGACATTGCTTAAGTTCTATGCATAAAGTTCTTAGACCCACTGTTCTGCTTTGCCTGTCGAAGTCATCGATAATGCTTTGCAGTTTGTTCCGAGTTCATTTTTCGAAAGCGCTAAAACAAAACGGACAAAGAAGGAACACACATGGACAAGTGCTCATCCCTGTCTGTTCCTTCTTTGTCCATGTTGTTTTAGCGCTTTCGAAAAATGACAAACATGCACCAACTAGCCCGATTTGCCACTCTTCTGGAGTTCCGAGTTCTTTAGCAAGGCAACGTGATCACCAAATTTCATTAACTCTTATCGCCAGTTCTTCTCATTTGAGGTCAGTGAATACCTCCTGTAAACACGGAGGGAATAGTACTCTAGAGATTATGTCTCCCTACCTGAAACCCTCTCTTATTGGAATTTTGTTACTTTGTATATCATACCTAGATGTGCCTAATTATGCTTCGCTATGGCCTTTCACATATTTTCATTACAAAATGTAACATACCTTCTCTGAGCCACTGCTTGGGTTCGATGTCCGTGCAAGCACGAGGGGAACGATGCCTGGTCGTGTGTGTGGATGTCCCTTATGTGGTTAAGAAGTGACAGACATTTGGGCACAATGAGTTCTGCTTTGCCTTCGCTGGATGCTGCCGCCAAATACAGATGGTTGCACACAGACTTAATCCAGGGTGCAAGCTCCTTGCAGTTATTTTCTTTTGCAGCTGTGTGCAGTTTCTTGATGATACCTAAAATGCATATTAAAAAAAATAGAACTAATGTAATATATTCCATAAATATGTTGAAAATAATATTCTATCAGCCACCGTAAAGCCGCAGCTGCTAGATACCTTTTGCCATGTGCCACACGTCGAACTCATGGGTGATTGCAGCTTTGTTGTTGCGGAGAAAGCACTTGATCTGTGTATGACGGTCGGTTACCAGCACTGCTACCTTGATGCTCTCACTCTCCAGAAAAGCAAGGCCTTGTTTCAGGCCTTCTAACTGCATGCGACAGCTGCCGCCAGCATCATTGGACTGTGGAATGATAATGGCAAAGGATATTGAGTGATGTGCAGCGTGTCTACCAATTTAAAAAAAAAAGACTGCATGTATTGAGGTCTCTCCTTCCCAGCTGTAACTATTTTTAAGAAAATAAATCTTTGTATTTCTAAAAAAAGTTGTGCTGTGCTGATGCTTCATCTACCAGCACGGAGATTCAAGGCTAAGCCAATGATAATGCATGTGCTGTAGAAAGAAGTCATGATATATAAATGTTGCGTTACAGTTCATTTGGCGGCATTAGTGAGCTATAGAAATTTACAGAACGTTGTTGTATCAAAGTGGAAACGCACCTGCACGACTTCAAAATGCAAGACTTTGTGGCGTTCAGCTTCCATCAGAGTATGCGTGCCATATTTAGCACTAAATCCTGGTGAATCAGCCAGTCCATCTCGAGCAAGGTTCACCTGTTGGCCTTGCAGCTCTTGCAGCATACTTTTCTGCTCTTCTTTCCAAACCTGAAAAAAAAAACAGTGCGCATTGAACCTTGACCATGCAAAAAAAGCTGGAAACTTCTTCACAATGACTCCTTACCGTGTCAATTGCAGGCCACAGATATGAACGCTGGATTGCAAAAAATGTCCTGTTGCTCACAACTGGTACACCAATTGAAGCCAGCATTCTCAGTGTAGCTGTTGGGTTGCATCCAGAGAAGAGAACTGCTGCGCAAAGCTGCGTGTTGAGCATCGACTGCTGTTTTTCGACGTCCTGATTACACCAGTAAACGAAATGGCCAGATGCACACTCCCCATAAACTTCTAGAAGTGTGCCTTCACACTCGAATCTGACTGCACGAGGTGCGAGGCACTCTGTGCACAGCTGGAAAAGCTTCCAAAGGTACTTCTCCTGCACCAAAAAAATTTTGTTGCCGGGTTCATCTGGGGAGTTTCTGACACATCCCTGCCTGGGAGAGAATGGGCAAATTTTCAATCGCACTGGACAGCCTAAACACGCTACCTTGCATGAAAAACATTAGGAGTGAATGTTTATGGCACCAGAGTAAAAGTAGGGCAAACAGGTTTTTATCATACTGTTAATAAATCGCATACTTCTCTTCAAGTTCTTCGCATGAACTGTAGTCCTCATCATCGTAGTTCTCATCTCCACCTTCGTCTTCTGTGCTGTCATCATTTTCAATGGCCTCTCTTTGGATTGGCATGGTCATTTGAGTGGCTACATTTATCATGGGGCTGCCAACCTGAATGCCTAAAAATCATGTGATATGTGCAGCTGCATATAGTAGTTGTTACCACTGCACGCAACATAGAATATGCGGAAATTTTAGTACAACTGAAAACCTCTATAGCTCTTTGGCCCCTTCCCCGTCATTATTGTACAAATGCATGCATAAAAAATGTACGCTGATTGTGGAGGCACATACCGATAGATACAGTGTGTGGTTTTGTCTGAGAGTGGTGTGATGCCATGCTTCTTTTCACACATGCCTGTACAGCTGTGTTTTTGTCGCTGGCCGCATCGTTGCTTGGACAGACTTGTGTCTTCCCTCACAAGACTCTGTCAGTTTGACTTCCAGCGTTACATCATATGCTGAATCTGCAATAATGAGCAGGTTATCATATAATGTGTAAGGTGTCAATGCCTTGCATTACTCTGCTTGCTGAAGATTGGTCATTACCAGTGAGAGCGAGGATACTTACTGATTTTTGCACGCCGAAGTTTTCATGTCGCATTGCACAGAGATCTGCTCCAGCTTCTGTTGTGACATCTACAACACAGACTGAGACATGATTTGATGCACAATATAGGCATGCACAACTAAATGTTCAGACTGAATGTAGCGTCATTACCTGTTGGGCTACCAGAGGGACTGCCCAATTTTGGATTAAGTTTTTCCAAGCTTGATCCTTCTCCAAGCAGTTCTGCAAGGACCTGAAAAGATAAAAAGCGTACTGGATTACTCAATTGCTCTTTACTGAAAATTTTTCTCTCAAAGCAAGAAAACCGCGTATGTCAAGTCGTTCTCGGCTGTTTGGTGATCATCGAAATGTACGTTTACCTCGTAAGAATGCCATGACGCCTGCCGACTTATCGCATTTGCATAACCACATCGGAATTGGACAGATTTAAAAAGTGTGAAGCTATCGGTTAGGGACATAGGGGAATAGCTAGGTGCCAGTGCGCATGCGCAGGACCATTACCATTATAATTGCCCGTCCCGTCTGCACACGAGGAATCATCCGCAGTGTTTCATTGATGAGTTAAGTGACGTTTAGCGCAGGGGTCTCTATAGCATATCCCCTTGCGCGAGAAAAGGAAAGCCGAGTACCGCCGCGCGGCGCTGTGCCCGTACCATCGCGGGATCGCTCTCCGCGTGGGCTACTCGCGGTCAACGCTTCATGCAAAGCTCCACACGCAAATGAGACCAGAATTGCCGCAGAGTAATGAATTTAAAATCGGAAGTAGAAGCACTCACCTCATGTTTCCTTCTTTTAGCAAATGCACTTCTTGGCGGTGGTGGCCTGCTTCTTTTGTGCAAAAATAGTGAAGGAACCGCGTCATGGTTCAGCCGTGCCCCTTTGACAGAAACCACTAGCGATCGCATTAGGGACAAGCTCTGCACGTAGTCGCTGTCACGAAAGTGCTTCGAACAGAGTACGCTTGCTTTGGTCGGCTTGAAATTCTCCCTCTTCACATCAACGACCCACTGCGCTGCGAGCTTTTGATCTTTCGGGAAAGTGTGGAAGACGACATCGTCGCGGCCGTAGGTGCTCGTACACCCGAAAGCACTGCAGTACCTCATGTTAGATCGGCTGCACCTGGTCGGATGCTCAAAACTTGACTGAAACACTTTGGGATTACGACCACAACGCAGGCAACACGAGGAACAACGCGCGCTGAAAGCACGTTCGGGTGACTCGGACGGTCTCCGGCTCCTCAAAATGACGTCACACGGGCCGACAAGGAGAAGGTTTTCCTCTCTGCTGTTCTCCTCTCCTGCGCTCTCTAGGGACGCGGGAGATTTGAACGGCGCGCATTCAATCTGTGATTGTGGCGGTGCTTTTGCAACAACTGAAAAAATAACTTCACGAGCATGATCAACAATGAGTATACTTCAAAACCCTAGAAGGTTAGCAGATTTCAAAACCGCCTCAGTCTCCCTTTAAGGGGTCCACTCTTCTCTTCACCGATGGCTCGGTGCTACCAGCCACAGGACAGGGGGCAGCGGCACTCGTGGCTCCGCAGCTGAACGCGACAAGGACGTGCAGGCTGCCCTTCCCAGGCAGTTCCCCTGCGGCTGAGCTGGCCGGACTCCACCTGGCAGCGGACCTGATTGCGACCACCCCACCTGGTCCAGTCGTGGTCCTCTGTGACTCCCGGCCAGCCCTCCAGCTGCTGTCCAGGCCTCTTGACAACGTGGCCACTACCTCTCTGCTAAGGGACCGCCTGCACACCCTGGAGGGTGCTGGCCACCAGATTTCTCTGCATTGGTTGCCGGGCCACTCCGGTATTGAAGGCAACGATCTGGCCGACGCTCTGGCCAGGTCTTTCCACACTAATGGGTCCCCGGTATGCTTTGCAGTGACTCAACATGACTTTGCCCGCCCCCTCATCATGCAGATGGTAGGGGCCCTTCACCCCGACCGGAGGATTGCGGCCTGCAAGCACTTCCGCCGGCTCTCGGACCAGCTGCCCAGGCGGGACCGAGCCCTCCTCCAGCGCATCCCCATCGGTTGCACGTGGACGCCCTCCAGGTTGTACGCGTGTGGCAGGGCCCACTCTCCTGCCTGCCCCTCCTGCGAGGACACGGGGACGCTCGGCCACCTCCTGCTGGCGTGCCCGACCCATGATACCCCCAGGCGACGACTCGAGTCGGGATACCGGGCACTCGGTCTCCCGTCTACCACGGAGCACGAACTCCTCTTCCCGGCTCGCAGCCAGCTCCTGGCGCATCGGGTCCTCCTCTCCTTCCTCGAGAAGACTGGCCTGAGCATCCTCCTCTAGGCTTTCGCCTCGTTCAGCACGAGGCGATGGATCTGAGTGGACCGATCCCCCTGCCCGGTGCTTGCACACATTCCCAGTGCACCGAGGCTCCTCTCCCCCCCTCCCCGACAGGTGCTTGCACACTTTCCCAGTGAACCGAGGCTCCCCTCTCTCCCGCCCGGTGCTTGCACACACTCCCAGTGCACCGAGGCTCCCCCCCCCCTGCCCGGTGCTTGCACACACTCCCAGTGCACTGTGGCTCCCCTCCTGGTTGGTCGCTGACGTTGCTGCGGCGGTGCGACAACAGAACGGCTAAGGGCATCCACGGAAACTGCGGCGGCCCTCCCTATCTCCTCCCCCCTCCCCTGGTCCCCAAGAGTGATGCCCTAAGTGCCAACATATGTCGGGACCAGTATCCCCCTGCCCCACTTCATAGCAACAACCACCCCCACCCCCTCCGCCGGCCCCACTTACTAGGCTTCTTCCCTTCCTCCTCCGGCCGAGGCGCGCGCGGAGTCACCGCGGCCGCGGTAGCGCGTGACGTATGAAAGAATTTGGCGCTGTGAACCAAAGATAACCCCCGGGCTGCTGACGTCATTTGCAAGACGGGACGTCGTCTTCCAGGTTTTCGTGCGAAAGCCCGGCACTGAGCGTCGCTGCGAGGTGCGAAAGCGGTAATCTTTAAAAACGTATTGTAAATTTCCCGCCCGCTTCTGAGGTCTGGTACGCGGCATGGACGCTCGGTGGCCTGTACTCTACATAGTGCAACCATTTTAAAGCCAAGCTCTAACGCCTTTCTGTGGCCCTTTAAGGACGAAGTTTAAGAGTCCTCCAATTTTGTTTTGTGACGAATAATGTCAGTCTGGGGCCAGATTACGCAACCATCAATTAGGAAAATTGTCAAAAACTGGTCAAGTAGGTGTCAATAAGCCTCGCTCCTATTGGTCGGTCGTGGCCGGCGGCAATTTTGCATCATGGGTGGCTGCAGATTACGTCACGGATGTGGCAGAAATGGTGACGTTGCACACCTAATTATGCAGCCGACAAATGACAGTTTTTTCTGACAGCTTTAAGGCGGTGAATTTCACCGTTGCGTTTGTGACAGAAAATGGCGGTGGTGTACGCGGCGATAAGACTGAGGCGGCTGCGCTGGCGCGAGCAACGGCGAAGGAGGGCGCACGCAGACGCGTTTGGCTTGCCGAACGAGCTGTTGCGACGCCTTTTTGGACTGGAGAAGCAGACGGTGGAGTGGCTTTGGGACGAAGTCGCCGATTAACTGGGAGGTGCGCGTGCGGGCGCGTTGTCGGTGCGGAGGCAGCTGCCATGTGTACTGCGGTTATTTGCTACCGGCGGCTTTCAAGCTGCCGTTGGTGATGAGGCGTACGTCTGCATCGCACAACTGACGGTGAGCACATGCGTATAGCGGGCGTTGGAGGCAATTTGTAAAGTTAGTGCGCAGAAGGCGTGGGTTCCGTCGTCACCTCTGTGACACACAGCTACATATAAATAAGACACGCTTATGCTGGCAAAGCACTTTATTTTTCGCAGCAAATGGCACTTCGTGGTCATCTTGTGTTTCCCAAGGGGAAAGAAACAACCACTCGTCACATACTGCAACACCTCACCTTTTGGCATTTTTGTGATCGATCGAAAGAGCCGAACAACAGACTTCAACAAGTTGTCTTCGCCGATTTCATACCATGCGCTTCTTGCAAGTTCGCTCGGTAGTCGCGTAGCCTTCACTGCATTCGTTGAAATTTTTCTGCGCACTTAGGTCAACCGCACAGTAGCTATTTCCAGACGCCGCGTAATAAAGAATAACACGGCGTGAAACAACTGCTTTCGTGCAAAGGGGCCTTTTTACTGCCGCCAGAACGCCCCAGCGGCACTGAAAGTTACCCACCAGCCGCGGAACAAGGCTATATAGGAGTGGAAACTACCCTGTTTGCGGCGACGATAAAAGGCCACAAGCCAGCGGCGGCACTATCATGCTGGCGGCACCTGGCGGCATGGAAAGAAACTACTGCCGTTTCGGTTGTCAAGGCAACCGGTTGAGCGGGTTGCTCCCGTTCGGACGCGCCTGCCTGACTTCTATTCAGGGCACTCTCACGCGCTTCTTAACCTCTGTTAACCCGAAGAGCAACTGGTGCTACGGTTCAAACATTTGAGCACAGTAAAAAATAAAACGCATTCTTTCCCATGAACGCTATAAGATGATCTGTAGCTTCTGGTTGCACGCAGGGCTTTTGTTTGACACTCGCGCGATGACCTTGATTGGATCGGTACAAGCGATGCTGGCATTCGTCGAAGGCGAACATGCCTTCACTTTCGTCGAGTATGTGACCATGCTAAGTTTCATCTGCTGGAGTAGAACGCGGGCGTCGTACGGCGCAGCATTTATGACTACACGTCAGCCGAAAAGGCAACAAGCGGCAACAACTTCCCACCTTGCTCACATTCTGCCTGCAATACTTGTAACCGCTTTTGCAATTTTGAACAAAATACCTGCGTCCCATCTTAGTCTAGAAAATTCCGAAGGAGGCCGCACTGCTCGTAGCAGCGCTGTTAGTATTACTGCCCTCGAACAGACCCCGACAAGAATTGTTGCTGTTTGACTTAAGGGCGCTGAAATACAACGTCACGGCGTGCCCGCTGAAGCAAACAACTGTGTCGTCTGCTAGTCGTCTGCTTTGAGCGCGCGCCGGAGCCGCCTGCCCGGGCGCTGCATATCTTTTTTTCGCTGCGGCTTCTACAAGGCGCCGCATGGCGCCGCAACTGCATACGGCCCCGTCGGCGCATACAATTGTGACTTTATCCGGTCGCCTGCGTTCGCTCGCGCTGACGGGAGTTTCACCTTCTATATAGTCTTGCTCCGTGCTACCAGCCAATTTAATAGCAGAACTTCGAACACTTTTTGTTTTGCTTAGTATTTTCGAACTTTAAACACAATGTTTTGGCAAAATAAAATATGAGTTATTTTCATCGTCGCTTATTCCTTACTTCTTCTTACAAAAAACTTAGCAGACGGCCCCTCGAATGCTCTCGGGGCGCCGCCCTGCTGTAATTGGCTGATTCCTCGTTGCTTCACGTGGTGACGTTTCATCGTTTCGTCATTTTGACGTCACTGTCAATAAATTTTGACACATTTTGTCACAGTTGCATAATCTCGCCCCTGTTCGGAATTTCCCCGCTGCCAGCTGTTTACCCTGAAGCGGGGACGAAGCCCTCGCTGCAGCCTTGACCACAGCGCCACCGTGGCGGCGCGAGCCAGCAGACGGTTTCAGCGAACGCTGATGAGGAAGCAGAAGAAGCACTGTTTGCACAGAGAAGAGAAAAAAGAAGACGCCACCTATTCAGTTCAGAAGAACGTGAGGATCCATGAAGCTGCTGTTCGCTGTTCGCTGTTTCACGGTCGGCTGTTCTGTTGACGTGGCTCAGCTACCCAGGCTGCGTGGCAGTGGCTAAGTACCTGGCGGTGTTGCGTTAGCTTGCTAAATTTCTCCTTTTTGTCTGTGCCTGTTTGCTCCTGTTCTGGGGTGATTGGGTGCGGGACGAGAGCTTAATGTCGAGTTCTTCTCCTGGCCAGGGGTTTTCCCCTTGGTCGGCATCTCTTCCTAAAGACCAGCTCCCACTTGATCTCTTTTTCCGCAGCGGTGTTTCAAGCATTCCAGTCGCATTAGTGCCTTCCGATGGAGGCGCTATCCGACTGAACAACCCGGAGGCAGTGCAGGCGGCCCTTCAGTCCACATCCAAGCACTTTATGCACATTACCGATGTCCGGCAGTTCGGCAGGGGTGGTGTTTTGTGCCGGTCGTCGGATAAAGACTGTATTGAAGATCTTCTAAAGTGCACGACCTTCGCCAGCCACCCGGTGAGCGGTGGGGATGGGTTGGCCGGGGCCCGTCCTCTGGGGATGCAAAACCCCATGGGAGTGGCAGCGACTCCCAAGCGACTGAGTGGGCCAGTCGCGCACGTGAGGTCCGATGCCTGTGCGGAGGCAGGCCTGGTTTCACAATCAGGTTGGACTCACGGAATTGGGCTCAAAAAACGCTCGGAATTCAAAAAGCCTCCCGCCTCATCTAGCATGTTCCAAGGGCTTGGTCCGAGGGGTCGACTCTCGATTGAGCCCTGCGGAAACGCTTGAGAACCTCTCGCCTGCGGGAGTGATTGCTGTCCATCGATGCAGCAGGCTGGTTGACGGAGTAAAAATTCCTACGGAGTCCGTCATTGCCACATTTGCAGGAATATTTTGTCCGTCAGAGATTAAGGTGTGGCCATTGGTTTTTCGAGTAGATGCCTTTAACTCTCGGTCCCTTCAGTGTCAAAACTGCTGGCGATTTGGCCACAGCGGCAAAGCCTGCAAATCGGCCTTACGCTGCTGTGCCTGTGGGGAACGTCATTGCAGAGAGGAATGTCCTGAACAGCAAGAGAAGTGTTGTTTGTGTAGCGGTGCTCATCCTGCTGATTCGCCTGACTGTCCTGCACGAGCACAAGAAGTTCAGGTGCTCGAGCTTATAGACAAGCGCAGATGCACGCGGAGAGAGGCTTTTGCCGCAGTCAAGAAGAGAGCCTCAGCCTACTCTAGTGTGGCCGCCAAATGCCCACCCATAATGGATTCTAGTTTGTCCCAGGCTATTACAGCGGCAGTTGAGAAAGCTGTGGCAAATGCAATGGATCGCATTATGGAAACCGTGTCCACGTGCATTTCGCAGGTCATAGCTCCTCAGATGACCAATCTTCTGCAGGCGTCCACCACTCCGCTCTTGTCTTCTTTGGCTTCGGAAGCTACCCCTCCTTCTGTAGTAATGGATTCCGCTCCACAGGGCCAAAAACAATGTGAGCAACAAAGGACCTCTCAGCCCTCTCCTTCGAATAGCGTTATGGACGCATCCCCTATGGATTGTATTGATATGGAGTCGGATCTCCGCGCCCAGAAACGAAGTGGGTCTCCTCTGAATATTGCAGGTCCATCTTGCCCCCAAAGACAAAAAAAAAGTAACGCAAGTCAAAACTCTAAGACCAGTATTCTAGAAAAGGCAGTCGCGGCTGCTGCACTTCCGCCAAGATAGGGTTCTTAAGTGTACTCCAGTGGAATTGTCGATCAATATTCTCAGCTTCAATAGATTTAAATTGCCTATGCAATCAGCTTCTACCAGATTTAGTTGCTATACAGGAAACATGGCTAACTCCAAATTTCAATTATCATCTCGAGGATTACCATACGTTCCGGCTTGACCGGTCATCACGAGGGGGAGGGTTGATAGTGCTCATATCTACAAAGCTTTGCCACAGGGCATGCATTTCTTTTCAATATGCGGACAATGAATGTGAAATCCTTGCGGTTGACCTCAGTGTCCCAGGTCAACAGCCCTTTACGGTAGCTAATGCATATTTCCCGTCTGGTGTGCGTGACACTCGGCCCCTTGACTCACTCATGTCTAGTAGCCGATCTCAGGTTCTATTACTTGGCGACTTCAATTCGCACCATGTGACTTGGGGGTTTAAAACAGACAGCTTTGGTTCTAGGCTATTTGATTGGGCTTCTGGCAACAACTTGATCTGCAACAATTCCGGATTGCCTACGTTTGTTCGCAGTCAATCCCGCTCTGCCTTGGATTTAACTTTTTCCTCCCCAGGAGTCTCCGTTATATCTTGGGCGCCTGTTGACTGTTCAAGAAACAGTGATCATCTACCGATTAGTTTCAAGTTTGCGTGTAAATTAACTCTTCCTGAGCGACATCAGCGGACGTTAATAAATTACAATTGCTTTAAAGACACTCTAAAATCAGCCCTCCAAATCACTTCAGACACTCGCGCTCAGATAAGTGCCGAAAGCAAGGCTGCACATCTAAGTTCAGTACTGGACCATGCAAGGCAAAAGTCTGAATTTTTGGTTAAAAGAACAAAGGGTGCAATCGCGAACAATTGGTGGAATGCTGAGTGCACGCGTGCATATAGACGACGGAAAGCAGCTTGGAAGAAACTTCTCATCAATCAATGCCCAAAAAATTGGCTGGATTATAAGTATGTTGCAGCAACATTTAAGCGCACTGTCGCCCGTGCAAAGGAGGAGTATAATACAAATCATTATGATTTCCTTTCCCAATCAGGAAGTAAACGAGTTTTGTTTAATTTCATGAGGCGCAACAAGGTGATTCCTCCGACTGCCAACATTGAATCCCTCGTTCAGTCCCCTGCTGACATCGCAAAGGCCTTAGAAGATATTGCGTGTGGCCTAGAGCTTCGCTTTACATCTGCTTTACCTTCTCCTACTATATTCACATGCACCTCAAGTGATTTCACTGAGGTCTCTATGCCTGAGCTGTCGCAAATTGTTCTGCGCTTATCCCCAGCGGCTCCTGGCCCCGATTGGTCACTTCATCTATGATCAAAATTTGGTTCAATGAATCTCCTGCAGACCTGTTGGCTCTAATTAGCCATTCTATTAAAGGTCCTTGGATACCGCATGAGTGGCGTCTTGCTGAAATAGTTCCATTGCTTTAAAAGCAAGGGGAGGGCTTAACTTTAGACAATATACGCCCTATTTCGTTAACATCGAACCTAGTGAAAGTGGTGGAAAGGGTCCTTCTCAGCCGTGTCATGTCATTCATTTTCAGAAAATGCTGTATTGAATCCATGTCAAATTGGTTTCAGGCCGGGTTGTTCAATTTGGTGTGCTCATACTGACCTTGAGAGTCGTATTAAATTAGCTCGCAACAGAAAACTGTTTGCTGCGCTTGTCACCTTGGATGTCAGTAAAGCATACGACAGCATGGAGCACTCGACTCTATTACTAAGATTACAGGAACTCAACTTCCCAAGCTCTTTTGAAGGCTGGATTTCTGTTTTTTTAGAAAATAGAGAATTTTACTGCTGCCAAAATGGTGTTTCCTCAAGGAGATTTCCACAGAAAAGAGGTGTTCCGCAAGGATCAGTTCTCTCACCTGTTCTTTTTAACATTTTTCTAAGCTCAATTCCATGCATTCCAAATGTGAAAACTTACGTGTACGCCGACGATATTGCATTTTTTTTTGCATCAGCAGGTGACATTCACACTCTTTATCGAACCCTGCAAAATTACCCCAATGTTCTTGACAACTGGCTAGGAAGAATTTATCTGTCCCTTAGATAGATAGATAGATAGATAGATAGATAGATAGATAGATAGATAGATAGATAGATAGATAGATAGATAGATAGATAGATAGATAGATAGATAGATAGATAGATAGATAGATAGATAGATAGATAGATAGATAGATAGATAGATAGATAGATAGATAGATAGATGGATAGATAGATAGATAGATAGATAGATAGATAGATATGTTTATTTGAGTGTGCCTCAACAGCCAAGTGGCCTAAACAAGCGCACACTAGGTCAGATACATCAAAAACACCACTTCAAAAGATTTAAAAGCAGGCACGAAAACAACAATTAGGCAAATATGTCCATGTCATTAAACGTTTTGTTATATAAGATTTGTAAACGAGTCATTGGACAGATGGCGTGCAAATCGGGATAAAATGTGTCGAAACATTTTGCAGCTTTTGCATGCGGCACTGTTAGTTTTTCCAGTTTCTGTTCCTGTAAACATCTGCCTGGTCCATAGAAATAACATAATACCTCAAGTTCAGACAGTGAAGTATCTCGGTGTAATATACGACTCTACTCTCTCCTGCCGGCCACACATTGAGCAAGTTTCTGCAAAAGGAGTTCGGGCCATTGGCATCCTGCGCAGGCTTTGTAGTGCTAGGTCAGGCATGAGAAGGCATACGCTTCTGATGATTTATAAAATGTACGTCCGCCCAATTTTGGAGTTCGGGTGTGTTTTATTCTCAGGAGCTCCTGTCTATAAACTTCGCCCTCTTGTGCTTTTGGAGCGTGAGGCGTTGCGCCTTTGTCTGGGGCTTCCAAAATATGTATCCAATGCTGTTCTGCACCTTGAGGCGCGAATGCCTTCGTTATCAGCTAGGTTTCGCCTTTTAACAGTTCAAACATTTTTAAAATTGTGCGACTCACCTCTTCACGCTTCCAGTATAATATTTCTTAGTCAACCTTCCGCCTTTTTTAGTGCTGCCTGGTCTCGATTTCATACCCCGCAGATATGTTACGTGCAGTCCCTCCTTGATAGCATAAATATTCATTTCACTGATGTCCGCCAAATATATAACAACTCCTCATCTGTCCAGATTGAATTCGATGACATTTTCCCATCGAATGCAAAGCTGCAGCCCTTCCCGCTTCTTCAGGGTCTATTGCAGGACTACCTAAGGTCCTTTCCCTCTCATGTTCTTATTGCTACCGATGCCTCGCAGGATCGCGAAAAGGCAGGTGTGGGAATTTTTTCACCTTCATTGGATTGGTCTTTTTCTCTCCGTCTTCCTGACTTCACTCCAATTTTTCTGGCTGAATTATTAGCAGTAATCGTAGCCTTACGAAAATTAGAATCTACCGTTTCCCAGGTCGTGGTTATGACAGACTCTCTGTCCACTTGCTCTTCCTTATCCTCACCCACTGACTCTCGGCCATTACGCCTCTTTAAGTTCCTGATTCCGCTGCATCTAAATTCGGTAAGGTTGCTTTGGGTACCAGGTCACATGGGGTTTCACTTAAATGAGGTTGCAGATTCCTTAACAAGAGCCTCTCTCAGCGGCCCAATTGTTGCTGTCCTACCATCGTGTGCATATACAGCTGCGGTGAGGTTTCGCAGCTACACAATATTTCAGGAATTTGCTGCCTCGGCTCTTACATCATCTCCCGAATATCAGCATCTTCTGCATCTTTGGAGTAGCAAAGACTGGCGCTCACGCAGACTAGAGGTCTCTTTCACGCGCTTGCGTTGCCGGGTTCCCCTTCTAAATTTCTACCTTCACAGACCTGGCCTGGCAGCTTCCCCACTGTGCCCTTTTTGTGCCGAACCTGAGACAATGGATCACTTCCTGCTGTTCTGCCGCCGCTTTTTTCATTTGAGGAAGCGTCTTTTGCAAATTCCATTTCATCAACGGGGCTTGCCTGTGTCTTCCGCGGTTGTTCTTTCTATTGGCGCTTCTTCGCTTGGACGAAGCGACAGGAGTGTGCGCTCTGCTGTGCAAAATTTTCTTCAAGAAACGCAGCGACTCCCATTCTAATTTCTTTTTCCCGATCTCAGTCAGTAAGACATTGCAACATTACAGGCATTGTGTACTATTATGCACATTAAGCAATTGTCCCGTCTTGGATCTCCAAGTTAACTGGACCCCTTTCCTTCCCTCTTCCAATCTATCAGACTACATACTATTTCCACTGCTTTCCCCGTCAAAAATTTCCTGTATCCAGTAATTGACCGCCTGTGTCTTGGCCACTCCCCCGTAGTGGGTATGTGCCAGCAACGTCTGAGGCCTTCCTTCCTTCCTTCCTTCCTTCCTTCCTTCCTTCCTTCCTTCCTTCCTTCCTTCCTTCCTTCCTTCCTTCCTTCCTTCCTTCCTTCCTTCCTTCCTTCCTTCCTTCCTTCCTTCCTTCCTTCCTTCCTTCATTCGAACGGATTGAATCGGCAACGCTCACCATGGCCAGCGGAACTTGGAGAGGCGATCTTCGCCGGTGCCGTGACGTCGCCAGATTGCTTGAGGCTCTTGAAAATCGCCCGGACGAAGAAGACGTGAAGCGAGTCTTCTTCACGCCCAGCCCCGCGCGGCTGGAACTCATCTGCTGGGTTCTCATCACAATAGATCCCTCAGGAGTGGCCGGCGATTGCCTTTCCCCTTCTGTCAATCACGAGCAACTGCGCGACCGCATCGGCAGCGTGCTGACGCAGCTCAATGACCTGTGCGGTGCCGATTTTGAGCCTTTTGTGGACGGATACACTGGGCATCGCGAGCAACGGCCTCTGTGGGCGCTGCTTCTCAAGACAGCCGAGTTCGCTCAGCGCAATGAGTGACTTTTTGGAGCTGATATCCCGATCACCGGAAACTGAAATGACCATCAACTGTTGTGACAGTGAGGACCTATAACTTCAGATGTTAGAAGGAAGAAAAAAGGACTTGGTTGTGCTTGTGGAGTGATTGCGAAATGCTTTTGTTTTTGTTAAAGATTTGAACAGCGATGCAAAGTGGAGGGGATACATTTTCTGTGTTTTTCGCCTTTCTTCCGTAGAAAATTTGTTCCACGACAAGCGACCAGCAGTGCTATCACTATGCATTAAAGCAGGTACTATCTTCGCTGCGCTATTTGATTCTTGTTTCCTCGATAGTTTCAAATTTCCCACCCAGTAGCTGTTTCCAAACTCGCACTCTCTTCTGGGAGTGCCACGAGCCGTGAAAGAGAGGGCTGCTTGCCACCCTCAGGCTGGGTATGATAATTTTGATGGATTTTAATGGCGCAAGAGCATCTCTGGCTGAAGAGCGCCATGGTACAAGGTATTTTCTTCTACTCAAGGGGTGTAAGAGACCCCTTTTTCCAAGCATTTCACCCTGAATAGGAGACACAAACTGGGCGAGAGGGTGCTGCGGACTCCATTGACCAGCGACTCCGAGCGAGTTCTCGTAATTGATAAGGCAGGACGACGAGCTTCGCCACTGACTTGAGTGAGTCTGCGTCGGCCGCTCGTGAAGAAAACTAGTTTTGACCGCGCGCGCTCGTTCTTTCTGGCTCGCGCTTCGGCACCGTTGTGAGAGGAGCTTGCTTCGCGCACCCTATGCTCTCTTCGCTCGTGCATGGACGCCATTGTGAGAGAATGGCGCGCCCGCTCGAGGGTTGTCCTCGCGCTTTGACACTGCTGCGGAAATTTTGCGTGTGCTCTCGTGCTTTAGACAGGGAGCAGCTAGTGTGCGCGGCGTCAGGCACTCTGCCAGAAATATGCTTGTGTAATCCGGGACTCTGACCGAAAAGCTCCACGAGAGGTACTCTGAGAGAATACCAACCCCAGACGCATCTGTAACAATTACAGTATGTTGCGGGTACTGAGCCAGTGACGTACATTGCGAGGAGGGGGAGGAGAGGGGACGAGGAGGACGATTTTTCGCTCACAGCTAACGCCACCTACGACACCGGCTTTTCTGCGACACGACCTCCTTAACGCTGTCGCGTTAATATATCTGTTCATCCGGAGCTTTTCAAAAAAATTGCTGGTGGCCTAGCTCTGTTAGGCCAGGATATACGTAGCGAAAGCGCGGCGACATCTGGATCGGAGACCCGTGCATTAAACAGATGCCCCTGGGCTCATGATCCGTTCCGGCGGAGTGTTAGCGTCTCCGCTTGAAACGGCCAAAGGCCCTGGTTCAATTCCCTGCCTCGCCACAGGTTTTTTTTCTTTTATTCAGTGAGTGTGCGGTAGTTTCAGTGGCTCCCATGGATGGCGCCACCGAATACGTTTGTTAGCGGTTAAGCGCGTAAAAGCTCGGAATACATGAGACGTTTTTTTTTTATGCGTTGCATATTGCAATCACTCAGTTCAGCCCTTGGGCGCGGCAGGGCAGCCACCAAACCACGTGACGTGACGTCACGACAGCCGGAGGAAAAGCTGGGCCCCAACTCGCGCGGTCGCGCGCGGCCGCAGCCACCACCTGACTCCCGCTCCTCCCACTAGGGGCGCTGCGCCGGCGCGTGACGTCACGGAGGAAAAGCTGGGCCCCAACTGGCGCGGTGGCGCGCGGCCGCAGCCACCACCTGACTCCCGCTCCTCCCGCTAGGGGCGCTGCGCTATGATTGACGTTACGGCATATGTATAAAAGAGCTGCGCTCCTTCGCCGGGACAGTCTTATACCCCTGTCACACGGGCATTTCGAGGGCCCTCGAACCGATAGTCTATCGACTCAAAGGCGATCGAGCGCAGCTACACGGGCAATTTCAATGGCGATCGAGTCAATAGCCTATCGAGTCAACGGAGCAGCACGGAACTCCATCGAGATATGCAACGCATTCTTGGCTTAACCAAGCTAAGCCTGGCCTTTTTTTCACCTAAGTTCGTCCGGCAGAAAATGCGGAGGCGGCGCGACGTGCAACATGGACCGGGTCTAAATACAAGGAGCGAAAAAGCGGCTTGTGCAGCCTCAGTGTGGCCAGAAAAGCTAAAATTGCTTAGGTCAACACGAAACGCACAAGTAAAGTTTAGGGACCTTTTTTGTATTTTTTAACACCATAGCAAAAACTAATTGCTTAAAATTTGTCTGTAGCTCGTCGAGGCACCGAAGTAACAGAAGCGAGCGACGCGTCTTAGTCTTTCTTTCCGGTCGCTGGTGTCGAATGGGGCTTGCTCGGTGCGAAATTAGAATTCGGGCGCACTGCGAGCAGCATACGAAATATTTTTCCATAGAGTACACGGCGCTGCCTCGACTGTCTTCATGGGTGCATTTCGTCGGCTGCTTCTGTTAAAAAAAAGTTGAAGCTGCTCGAAAAAAAGAAATTCTGCATGTTCTGGTGGTTCCGGCTTGTTCATCCTTGGTGAGCCCGTACTACGTTGGGGGTTTTGGCCAAGGCGTAGTTTAAGACGCAGTTCATGTGAACCTGAGAGCGCGTTGTGCTGAGAGATGTCGTTGACCTCCCCAGGTGGAGGGTCGTTAGCTTGGTTTGCCAGCTTGCCAGCCCAAAACCTGCCCCTTGAGTCCTTCCACAAAAATGGCATTGATGCGGTTCCCGTGGCTATCGCCCCAATCGGTGAGGGTGCGATCAAAATGAAAACCCCCAAACTAATTCAACAGGAGCTAAGATCATTGTCTGCCCAATACCTGCAGATCTCTGAAGTGCGTCCATTTGGCCGTCGAGGAATTGTGTGCAAGTCCTCAGACATCGCTTGTGTTGCAGACTTGCTTAAGTGCACAATTTTCAGCTCGCTGCCGGTGAAAGCATTCGTTCCCGAACAGCTTGCATGTGTCAAGGGTATCGTAAGAGGTGTCGACCCAGCATCGTCCCCGCAAGAAATTCTACAGGAATTTCAGGATGCAGGCGTTGGGGTCCTTTCAGTCTACCGCCGCAGTAGAGAGGTAAACGGCTCGCGCGTTGCTACTGAGTCGGTAATAACAACTTTTGCTGGCTCTTCCTGCCCTGCTGAACTAAAAATCTGGCCGATTGTATACCGTGTGGACCCTCTAGAACCCCGCCCTCTTCAATGCACCAACTGTTGGCGGTTCGGGCATAGCGGCAAAGCATGCAAGTCGAAGACCCGCTGCCGTTTATGTGGACAAGGTCATTCTGCTGATAAGTGAACCTCAGAGCAACCTCATTGTTGCCTCTGCAGCAACATTCACTCAGCTGATGATGCCAACTGCGCAAAAAGTAGTGAAGAGCGTAGATTGTTGGACATTATCAAAGAGAAGCTGTGCTCAAGAGCCGATGCTTACGCTGTTCTTAAGAGGAAAAAAGATTCATATGCTAGTCGTGTGCGCGCTTCTGTTCTGGACATTGAGTCCTACTTGACTGCCTCAATTGTGACCACACTAGAAAAAGGTCATAAAAATGTGTTGAGCGAATGCTAAACACTTTCTCTGAGGCGTTGGCTCAGTTTGTTGCAGTTCAGTCTGCGTCACCATCAACACCCGTCCTGGCAGCAACGTCTGCATCTGTTTCAGCTTCTGCAGCTAGTGCTAGCCGCTCTACATCACCTTCTGATGCTTCCCAGGTCCCACCTAACATCTCGGTTCCTAGCAGTGAATGTTGCAGTGACATCTGAGCAACAGATGTCGAAATGTCGTGCCCTACGCAGAGGCGCCGTGCTTCCTCATCACCATCTAATTCTAGTTCTCCATAGATGAAAGCTAAAAGCGACCACCCAAACTTCATCCCCATGTTGATATCCTTGAAGAGGCGGTTTCGGCCTCTTCAATTGGTCAATAATCATGGCAGGTATCAAAGTGTTACAATGGAATTGCCGTTCCGTCTTGTCTTCTCTTCCAGATCTAGACATACTTATTCACAAGCATAAGCCTGATATTGTACTTTTACAAGAAACGTGGTTATCACTGTATAAATCATTTTCAATGAGAAACTTTCGAGTTTTCAGGTCAGATCGAAATGTTGGCAGGGGAGGTGGACTGGTAACCATGCTATCTAAAACTTTATGTCAATAGGCATCTATATCTAAGAAAATTCTTCTCCCTGACTGTGAGCTTTTAGCGATCAAAATTTCATTTCCGCATTGTGCTGATATTACAATTGCTAGTGTCTATTTTCCTTTAGGTGTACACAGGACAGACTGTTTAGACAGCTTGGTGACTGGCACAAACAGTGCAGTCATCGCAGGAGATTTTAATTCTCACCATAGTGACTGGGGAAGTCGCACTGATTCCTGCGGCCAGCTTCTCTGGTCGTGGCTGTCTGCAAATGCTGTAAGCTGCAGCAATTCTAGAGAAATAACCTTTATGCGAGGGGTTGCTCGCTCATCCATTGACTTAACATTATCAGCAGGTAGGCTAGATGTGACTGATTGGTCGACAGAGGAATCGGGTACGTCTAGTGATCACTTTCCTATAACTTTCACTATCTGGTATTCTCCTCTTAAAACTAGTTGTGTAACCCATAAATTTGTTAACCACAAAATTTATAAAAATCTGATGTCCGCCTCACTTGTTCTATAGTTAATACAAGCCGGGACGACAGAGCTCAGCAGAAGGTTTCATTTTTGCAAAATGCAATAGACCACTCAATATTCGCTGTGCCCGCAGCAGCCTCTAATAAACAGCCGTCTCCTTGGTGGACAGAAGAATGTGAGAAGGCCTATCGTCGCAGAAAAGCGGCCTGGAAGAGGCTGTCCTGCAACCAAAGTACGGCTAATTGGTTAAATTACAAATTCTTCTCTGCGTCTTTCAAAATAACACTGGCAAAAGCCAGGGAGGAGTACAACCAAAATTTAAACACATATCTTTCAAATCCTCGTCATCGGAAAGCCCTGTATAGATTCATGGAACGTAACAAGAGTTCTGCCGTCCCTCTTCTCACTAGTTAAACAGTGTTATCACAACAAAAGGCTCAGGAGAGCCTGGAGTGTATTGCTCAGGGAATGGCGTTACGCTTCCAGACGCACAGAAACGTCCCTTTGTGCACAGTTTCACCCTCTTCGGATTATACCGAGGTTGATGCATCAGAGCTCCTCTCAGTCCTGGCAATGTTGCATCCTGCAGCTCCTGGACCAGATGGTGTCACTGTTGGTATGATTAAAATTTTAGCCGAGGAGTTTACAGGCGCCCTCTTAGATATGGTCAATGCTTCTCTGGAAAATGCATGGATTCCAATTATTTGGAAGACGGCGAAAATTATTTTATTAATGAAAGATGTAGGAAAAGGATACGTCTTAGATAATATTCGGCCAATTGCGCTGACATCAAATTTAGTCAAAATTATTAGAAAGAATAATGTACAGTCGCCTCACAAAACATGTTCATGACATCAACGGTCTCATCTCAGCTCAGATTGGCTTTCGTGAATGCTCTATATGGTCCGCGCATGTGGATCTAGAGAGCAGAATCCGGCTCTCGCTACGCAGAAGTTTCAGCTTTGGTCACTCTTGATGTAGCAAAGGCCTATGACAGTGTAGAGCATACTATTTACTTAACAGACTTGCTCAGTTACATCCTCCAACCTACATTTATGCGTGGATATCTGAATTTCTGAAGGACAGATTCTTTTACTGCGCCGAGGGAACCCTATGTTCAAATACATATTATCAATCAAGAGGTGTGCCGCAAGGATCGGTGCTATCCCCTCTGCTTTTTAATTTTCTGGTCAGTGGCATCCCCATTCGTCCTGATATAACAGTTTTAATGTATGCAGATGACATAGCTTTTTTCGCCTCGGCCAGGGATATCCACTTCCTTTACCACATTCTGCAGGGATATTTGGATGCTCTTGGAGTATGGTTGCAGGGTATTCATTTATCCCTGAATGTAGACAAATGCGAAGTTTTGGTATTTCATCTTCCTGCAGACAGGCCTTTGCACATTTCATTAGTCCATCGCTCTCTCCAGATTCCACAAGTGGAATCCGTAAAATATCTGGGTGTTACTTATCACCCAGCATTAGATTGGAGCCTTCATATAAAGAACAATGAGTTTCAAGAAGAACGCGCTCTAGGCCGGCTGACAAGATCGCCAATAAAAAGTTTGGGATGCGCCGCGACACGTTATTGTTACTATACAAAGCCTACTTAAGACCTATACTTGAATTTGGTTGCATTCTGTTCTCTGGTAGCGCAAGCTACAAGATTCAACCCTTAATCTTACTGGAAAGGCGCGCTCTCCGCCTCTGCCTTGGTCTCTCAAAATCAGTTTCAAACGCCCTGCTTTATCTGGAAGCCCGTATCCCTGATCTAACTTCCAGTTTTCAAATACTCACGGTGCGAACTTTCCTCAGGTCGATGGACCCAGTGACTGATGTCAGTACTCCTATTTTTGTGTCTCAGCCGGCCTTATTCTTTTCTCATTATTGGCCACGATATCAAATGCCACAGAATATATTAACGCAGACCTTTTAACACCGATTGGTGTGGATCTCAGTTCTTTGCAGTGGGTTGATGACACGCCGGCAGCAGTGGAATTCCATTTCGACCACATCTTCCCATCTCATGCGAAACACATGCCCGCAAACATTTTAAACGGTATTCTCTCGGATCACATAGAGGAATACCCCCATCATACGGTGCTTGCTACCGATGCCTCCGTCAACTGCCAAAAAGCTGCAGTTGGCATCTTTTCGCAGGATTTGGCATGGAGCTATTCTGTCCGCATCCCAGATTATATTCCTATATTCTTTGCGGAATTTTTGGCTCTTGGAATGGCCCTTCACAAAATTCCATGCCATGTGTCCTATGTTATTATTCTCGCTGATTGTTTGTCAGTGTTAGTCTCCCTTGACACTTCACAAGAAGATTTTTTGCGCCGTATCCTGCTATTTTTTGTCCCATGCACTTTGAAGGCGGTCCGTTTTGTCTGGGTACCTGGCCATGCTGGTATTCATTCAAACGAGGTGACTGATTACTTAGCAAGGTCGGCTCTTGACGGGTCAGTGACATATCCCGTCCGGAATTTCAGCCTGCTGGCGATTTCCAGGTTTCAGAGGTTCCTACATATATCAGCCAGGTTACGAGATCCCTTACTAAATACCACTGACTATCAGCACTTAGCATATAATTGGAAAGTCCGTTCGTGTAAATCCAGGCTGTGTGAGGTAACAATGACGCGGTTGCGGTGCAGGATTCCAAGTTTGAATTTATATCTATGCAGGTGTGGGTTGACACCGACGAACCTATGTGACGCATGTGGGAAAGTTGAATCTTTAGACCATTTTCTCCTCTACTGCCCAAGGTTCGCTCTTCAGAGAAAGATTTACCTTGAGGTCCCTCTCTCCAGGTTAGGGCTCCCTTTATCTTTGCCATTATAATTATCGTTTGGTGCGAACGCCCTGGGATTTGCATTGGGTTCTATTTGTGGGTTTCTCCATGATTACATAGTTGCAACTGGTAGGTTGATGTGCTAATTCTTTTAAAGTTCTACGAGCTCTTCTCTTTTCACCAAAATGCTGTCTGTTACTTAACTGTAAATATTGTTCTGTTGTTTTTATTCATATATTTTTCGAAATTCACGATTGGTGCTACAATTTTGTCATCTTCCATGGAAACTTCTTTGTTTATTCTACTACACCTTGGCCAATCCCCCCGCGTGGGTAAATGCCATATAACTGGGGTGAAGAAGAAGAAGAAGAAGAAAAGGAAGAGCAGGTTCTGGCTACATCAAGTATAGGTGATAAATCGGTTACCTTCTGCAGCTCCTGGTCCTGACCGTGTCACCTCTGCGATGATTAAAATACTGTTCGACGAATCCCCCAATGGTATATTGGAGCTGGTAAATTACTCTATTAGAACCCCATGAATCCCGGATGTATGGCGTGTTTCCAAAATTATCCCGGTGCTTAAAAAGCCAGGCGAAGGGTTGGTCTTAGACAACATTCGACCAATTTCATTGACAACGAATCTGGTGAAATTGGTTGAACGCGTGCTGTATGGACAAATTATGCCCATTATTACTGAAAAAGGACTACTTAACCCCTGCCAGATTGGTTTCAGGCCTGGGTGCTCTAATGGTGTGCGCATACTGATTTCGAAAGCCGTGTCCGACTAGCGCGCCGGCGTCGACAGTATGCTGCGCTGGTAACTCTAAACGTCTCGAAAGCATATGACAGTGTCGAACATGGGCCTCTGATGTATAGACTACGGGCTCTGGGCTTGCCAAGTTAATTTGTGGAATGTGTGTCAGCTTTCCTGGCTGACAGAGTATTTTATTGTTGTCAACGCGGAGTTTCTACAAGGAAATTTCATCAATCTAGAGGTGTGCCTCAAGGTGCAGTTCTCTCCCCTGTTCTATTCAACCTCTTACTCAGCTCGATTCCGACTTCCCCTGACGTTACTACGTACGTGTATGCAGATGATATAGCTTTCTTTGCTGCTGCGAATGATTTACATTCTGTGTATATGGTTTTACAGTCATATTTAAATTTCCTTGACCGATGGTTATCTGAATTACACTTAAGTCTTAATGTAAACAAGTGCGCTCTGTTACCTTTTCCGGTTACTCAACAGGTACACATTTCATTGTCTTATCGTCATCATGTCATTCCTGAGGTATGTTCCCTAAAGTATCTCGGGGTAACTTATGACTCCTCTCTCTCTTGGCGGTCACATATAGATCAGGTTGCTGCGAAAGGGATTCGGGCGGTAGGCCTTCTGCGAAGGATGAGTAGCCCTTGCTGCGGTATGCGCAGACATGCTCTTCTGCTGATTTACAAAATGTATATCCGGCCAATTTTGGAATTCGGTAGCGTTTTGATTTCTGGAGCAGCTGCATACAAACTGCGCCCACTTCTGCTCTTAGAGCGAGAAGCTCTGCGCCTGTGTTTGGGTCTCCCTAAATACGTGGCAAGCAATGTTTTGTATCTGGAAGCGCTGGTGCCGTCTCTTACTGCAAGGTTTCGCCTTTTGACAGTACAAACGTTTTTAAAGTTTTGCGACTCGGAGCAGCATGCATCCGAGTTGATCTTCCTAGGGCAGCGAGCGGAGTTCTTGGGTGTCGGATGGTCTCGCCTTCAAACTCCCCAAATCTGTTTCGTTGAATCTTTGCTGGGCCCACTCAACGTGCGAATACCTGAATTTGTTCCGGTGCGGTCCATCCCCGCAACTGTGTCTATCATCTACGATGACCTTTATCCATGTAATGCAAAATTACTGCCTGGTATGTTGCAGGGTTATTTGTCGACCTTCAGCTCACATGTTGCAATTGCGACTGATGGTTCGGTGTGTGCAGAAAAGGCAGGTGTAGGTATTTACTCCCAGTCCCTTGACTGGTCTTTTTCTCTCCGTCTCCAAGATTTCACTCCTATCAATGCGGCTGAGTTTCTAGCAGTGGTTCTCGCTCTGCGCAAGGTACCAATTTCTTTATCAGCAGTAATAATAATTACGGACTCGTTATCTTTATGCACTTCCCTCTCGGCGTCCACTGAATCGCAGCTCTTTCGGATACTAAAATTCCTGATCCCTCCACACATCACATCAATTCGATTTCTTTGGGTTCCTGGGCACAGGGGTCTTCTATTAAATGAATCAGCTGATGCTTTAGCGAAGGCAGCCCTGAGTGGACCGATTGTTGACCCGCTTCCAACAACTGCTTAGATCACGGCGGCACGCTTTCGACGGTACACTGTAATGAACAAATTGGGCGCATCAGCGCTTACTTCCTTGGACGACATCCAGCACCTACTGTTCCCTTGGAGAAGCTCAGTCTGGCGATCGCGCAATCTTGAAGTTTCCTTCACGAGGCTTCGTTGCCGGGTGCCGCAACTAAAGTTTTACCTCTACAGGCCTGGTCTGACGATCTCCCCATTGTGTCCGTATTGTGCAGAGCCGGAAACAACAGAGCACTTTCTTCTTTTTTGCCGTCGCTACTCATCGATTAGGAGGCGACTATTAGAAGTTTCAATACAGAATCTCAGTTTGAACCTCTCTTCTGCGGTTGTTCTGTCTCTTGGCGCTTCTATGATTGGCCATACCAATGGGAATGTTTGCTCTGCCGTTCAAAATTATCTCCTAGAATCAAAACGTCTACCATCATGAGGTTTCGTCCTGCCCATCCTATTATCAGCTTCTGTATTTCGGTTTTTACAACCACTTATAGTAATCACTACCCCTTCTTTGCCTAAATTTTAGTTTGTATGACCCCCCTAACCACCTGCAACCACCTCGGCTACGGAAACTGTGCGATCCAAATTTTGGTAGGTCATCCCATGCTTGCCACATGCAACTGGTCATTTAAATAGTCACCGCCTGGTTATGGCCAATCCCCCTTGTGGGTATGTGCCATTGTGTGAGGTCAACAACAACAACAACAACAACAACAACAACAACAACAAAGTATGGGAGGCAAGAAAGCAGGAGGGCGAATTCCACACCGCTGTAAGTACCTTTTGGCTGATTTCGGGCGATCGTACGCTCTTCATCCCGTGTAATACTTTCTACAGTACGAGTATAATCCTATAGTAGCACCGCTTTACTTGATTGCACATTCTATAACCATCAGATTTTATAGCGTTCGGAGAACAGCTTAGATCAGACAGGGCTTCCGGCTTATTTTTTGTAATACATTCGGGATGCCGGCTGGTGTAAATGGCGAGAATGGCTTCACGTGAGCCGCGATAATGACACTTAAAATGAGAAAGCTCGTAGAGCGTCATCGTAAGCGCTTGCATTTCGGTAGGGGTTTCTTCCTATATGCTGAATTTGAAAATCGCTGTTGCTGCACCGTCCATCTAGTACTCGCAGTCACTTCAGACAGTGGGTCAGTGGTTATTGCGCTCGGCTGCTGATCCGAAAGACGTGGCTTCGATTCCTGCAGCGGCGGCCACATTTTGATGGAGGCGAAATGCCAGAGACCCGTGTGCTGTGCGATCTCATCGCACATTTTCTTATATGGGAAATATTCCAAACGTTACACAAATTATTGTTTGCTCTTTGTGCTGGTTGTTTGCTTCTGCTGTTGCCGGCAAGAATGTAACCGGGAGCGTGGTTCCTGTCAAGGCAACAACTTTTTCGACAATTTGATTGCGCTAGCAGTATCACCTTGATTGATGTAAACAGATTGATTGATTGATTGATTGATTGACATTCAAGAACATCAGGTGGTAGAAACTATCAGGACCCCTCAAACATGGCGTCCCGCATAGCCTGCGTCGCTTTGGGATTAAAACCCAGTGTACCATTATTAAAGCTTCGCATACGCTTTGCATACGCTTCGCATGGGCCGAGACATGCTGTCGGGAGCTCGGTAGTCTCCCGAAAGGCGTTTATTCTACTATAATCAGTGAGCATGAGCCTCCTGCATACCAAACTCCACACCACGCGACGCGTGACAGGAATTGTGCAAACAGTTTTACTTTGAGTGGAGACTCGGAGACTCTGGCTATGAAGTCCTTAAATAAAAGCTGCAAAGTGAAGTGACCACTGCAACGTTTACTAGTTGTTCCGCGATGGTTGGTCAGCTGCATTTTAAAATCTGCTTTAACTTGAACTACATGTAGTGACAGAATAGGAAAGCAATTGTGACATGGTCATCAAGAGTGCGATCCAATTAATATATTATGTTTGTTTTGCTGTCATTATTGCAGTGCATAGTCATGAGGAAATACCCGGCAATGTTTTTCCGGTACTATCAAATGAACCCACAACAATTTGATGGTCTCTGCAAGATTGTCCGTGAGGACTTGGAGCGCCATAATCTCTGCAGAGAGCCTGTTTGCTCTGAAGAAAGGCTGGCTATTACCCTCAGGTACTGCAACACTTGTGACAACACTGATGCTTTCACACAAGTTATCATCTGTTTTTTTATTGTACACAGGTTCCTCTCCTCAGGGATGGCCATCAAGCAGGTGGCCATGGTGTTCCGAGTAGCACCATCGACATGTAGGCTCATGATCCATGACACTTGGAGAGCTGTCTGGAAGCATTTGCAGCCAGTCTTCATGCAAGCGAGTATTGGTGACCTCTTATTGAGTAGCATGTACGTTTGATACTTTTTAAAGAGCCAAAAGTGGAACTTGGTCACGTGACCAAACACATGGCGGAGCAGCCACAGCGTGGTGGATGCGCCGCCACTACCACGGCGCCGCTTTCACTGAAGGCTCGAATAGCTACCGCGATGTCGCTTTCGCTACAATATCTGGCGGGTCCACATCGGCGGCGGCAGGCGTTTTTTTCGAGGCCGGGCTTTAAATGCGCGCCGTCGGGCTAAAATCACCGACAAAGAGGCTCCATGTATCCCGGGGCTTATGGGCGGCTCCGCGGCGAGGCGCGCAACGCTAGGAAATAGCTCAAGGTCTGTCTCTGTGCCTCCTCGGAGCACCGCCAGAGCGAAATCGCAAGTTCGTGGCCAGTGTAGCTTTCGCTACAAAATTGCTTTGACGCAACGTACGTACAGCATTGGGATGGTAAACCCGCTAACCTCAGGTACGCCTCAGTTTTGATGCGCATCGATGGGGCACGTAGCGCTATTGAGCTGCCGCTTGAAGTCTTTGTTCTGTAAACTGCAGAGCCACACTGCTACCGCGTGTGTACGACGCAAGGGTAGTTCACATGTGGAATGGTGTCTGCCATCTTCGCCTTCGCAGTTGTATGCGAGGACAGTTTACATGGTGTCGACCGAGTAAATGCACACACATTAGGGGCCCGCCAGGGCTCTCTCCTGTTGCCGTAGGGGATTGGTGATTAGTACTATTTTTTAAACGGACAGCGAGGAGAAATCTATCAATTTCTTTGTTCGCAAAATCTGATAGTTCGGCATTTCATGGCTTTGTTGCCGCTTGTCCGGGAGCGAAAGATGCATTTATTTCAAAGAAATGTGGATTCGAAGATGAAAATGTTTTTCCCGCCCTTCGATTCAAACTCAGCGCACTCTTATGACGTCAGAGGACAGAGTGACGTGAAACCTGACGTAAACGCAGACTCCGTGATTTCTGAATTTTAGCGGTCCGGTCTAGCAGCAGCCGAAATGAAAGCTGCAGCCGCCGCACGTTGATGGCATCTATCCGGGGTCGCTACTGTCGCTTCGTTTACGTTTGCACAGGCGTCTTGTCAGCGTTAGGATGGATCCGATTCCCGAACCCGCCAATGAAGTTCTCTAAAAAACTCCGGCCTGCAGTTCAGCGACCTCAGCCCCACAGAACGTGCGATGCTTTTGAAGGAGCACTGTTAGGTTAGACGCCGGCGAGTTGTTCCCCCTTCCTCAGTGAGCAGCCGATGCTAATTAAATGCCTTAACCACAATGCGGAGAGTCACGAGGGGTGAGGACAAGGTCGGCACGTCGCGCCCATTGGAGGCTGGCCGAGGAATTGGGGCCAATGAATTGTGATTCCTTGAAAGGCGCTGTTGCACGGTGCTGCAGGCAGCGTCGAGAATGTTTCCCACGGCTGCAAGGGCCAGGTTATTTATTTATTTATTTATTTATTTTGACACAAAAAACAGATGGGCGTTCAAGGGCGCTCGCGTTAAAAGTTGGCGGCTTGAATGTAAAACCGACGCACGACGCTTCAACGGCTTCAGTGCGTTTCCAGAGGCACGGGGCCCGGTGGATCGGGCTCTTTCGCCCACTTGCATGTGCCTTCAGATGTGCACTGTGAATGGATCAAATTAGCCGAGAGCTCGAAGAGAACAGCTCCGCCCAACTGCCGAAGCTATTGAATGGAGCCGCAAAACAAACAAATTGGAGGAGAGCGGAGTCACGGTCTCTGCAGGTTCGAAATCTTTTAAAACGAAAGCTTTACTGTCCGCGAACTTTTGATTTCGCCGTGGCGGTGCTCCGAGGAGGCACACGACGTCACAACGCGCGCCTAGCCGCGGAGCCGAACCGGTCTGGCCTGGCCTGCGGCGGCTGGCGCACTCGGCGCGAAATAGAGACGTGCTGTAAGTCTCCGCCAGTGGGGTCAGAGTGCGCCGAAGCCGCCGAACTTGGTTTGGCCCACGTGACGTTGCCGTGCAATGCGCGTTACGCCAGAGCATAGACGCGCCTGAACAGAGCCTGCGCTTAACCGCTAAAAACCGATTTCGGTGGCGGCACTGAAACCCCCCGCCCACTCACAGAATTAAAAAAAAAAATCTGTGGCGCGGCTCCGAATTGAACCAGGGCCTTTAGCGCTTGAGGCGGAGGCGATACCACATCAATACGACCGCTCAAGTTTCACCTAAAATATAGGCCCATCTGGTCAATGCACTCTTCCGCCCTTTCGCTACGTATATCCTGGCCTAACAGGGCTAGGCCACCAGCGATTTTTTTTCTTAACTGCCTAGTATCTTGTCTCCCGACCCTGATAAACAATTTCTGTTAAGAAGTTCGAAGTTGACTGGCACGGCCGGGAACGCTTCGCCGGGCAAGCGCACGGAGACACAAGTGCTCTCTATAACGCTAACTGCCTTGTACGATCAGCGACCATCGTGCCATCACAGTTTTTCATCGACCGTGGCGATCATCTGACCAGCCTTCACAGGCTGCAGAACTTAGAAATACAGGGGTTCTCTCTTAAGCAAGGTGAGCAGGTGTGCGAGGCACTAAAGAACTTAGGAGAGAAGATGAAAATTGGGCTAATTGACTCAGATATTGAAACAGCTCATTGTCTCCCGCTGAAAAAATAAAAATAAAATCCAATCCTGAGGGTGAGATTCACTTTTGTCGTTGCGAACGAAAAATGGATGAGTCATCGAAGCCAGATCACGACCCTAGTGGAAAAGGGGAGCTACCTCAAAAGTACTTTAACAACAACCCCAGCACATCAAACAGGAAACTTCTTTGGGAGGCTAAGCAGAAAGGCAAGGCAAATAATTTTAAACTTCTTTGGGTCAAACATGGAAAAATCTTTGCTAGGAAGACCGGAGTCTCTTCTACTTTTCAAATCCATGATTCTACCAATTTAGGCGAACTAGTTTGAATTATGAACTCTACCTTTTCGCGTTGCACCAGTTTTAGTGAATTTTGTAACTTAGTCTCGCCAAATGAGGACCCGTTCAGTGTACTTTATGTAAACATACGAAACTCGCGAAAACATTGGAATGAATTTTTGGCTGTTGCTGACAACACTAAGAATACTATTGATGCATTCGTACTTACCTAAATTAACATCCCTTCCACAATTCTCTCCTCTTTTTCGTTACACAGTTGCTCTAGTTTCTCTTTCACACGCTCAACTCTGATAGGCGGTGGAATCCATGTATTTTGTTCACAGCCAATGGGATGCCTACCCTTTTGGAGTCAAAATTTTGCTTTGCTGGGTGCGTTGCATTGCAGATGTAATTCTCAAGTTCGGAGGTTACTTTTCTAGAAATTTGCAGGCGTCCTTCCCAAAATGTGAAAGAATTTCTTTCTGAGCTCAGCAATTTTTTGGTCTCCCTGTTACCAAATCATGCTAGATGCCTCATTGGAGACTTAAGACTTCAATATTGACACCTTGTGCGCAGCACGGTCATTTGTTTGCGAATACCTAAATACCTTGGCAAAACATGATATTGAATCAACGATAAAAGACTACACAAGAGAAGAGTACCTGGGAAAACAATCCATATCTTCTTGTATTGATCACATCAATATAAGAGCTCTGTTTGTCCAGTCTTTCACTTCGGTAATTACATACAAACTTTCCGATCAAGAGGAAGAAATGGGCTTGGGCAGGGCATGTAATGCGAACGCAAGATAACCGCTGGTCCTTAAGGGTAACGGAATGGATTCCAAGAGAAAGTAAGCGTAGCAGGGGGCGGCAGAAGGTTAGGCGGGCGGATGAGATTAAGAAGTTTGCAGGCAAAAGGTGGATGCAGCCGGCACAGGACAAGGTTAATTGGAGGGACATGGGAGAGGCCTTTGCCCTGCAGTGGGTGTAGTGAGGCTGATGATGATGATGATGATGATTTCCGATCATTACTTTGTAGGCCCTCATATCCTTTTTCATTCCTTAAATGAATTATAGCCTAATAAGGAGCGAATTTGATATACAGACACTGTCACATTCGATAACCTTATCGCATACTTTAACTGGGTCACTTTTCTCGAGGAAGTTAATTCTTTTAACGTGTACGACAGATTTGTGCAGATTATCACTTTCATAGCAGCCTCGTCTCAAAAGGTCCAAGTGATCAAAAAACGCAACCCAAACCGTCCTTGGTAAACAAGTGACATTCTAAAAGCCATTTCAGAAAAAGAGTCGCTTTGGACACGTTGCAAGCGTAGTCCCACCAACACACGCCTCAGAGATAAGTTCAGGTTGTCTAGAAATAAAGTTACTGCCATGGTTCGAGCCTCGAAACGCAGCTACTTCAATTGGGCTTTTCGTAACAACCAACACTCGTCACATAAAACTGGGTCAACTATCAATTACCTTATTGGACGCAGCCCACAACAATTCATAAGCGATTTTTTTGCCAAATCCTTCAAAGACTTGCCCTCTGTGGCTTCTGAGTTTAATGCATTTTTCGCGCAGGTTTCCACAAAGTTTCCTTTGTCCCACTGTGAGGTTCCATGGTCTTTATATTGCACAGCTTCTTCAGCTTTTCTCCCCTCTATTACACCCCAGGATCTTCTTAGCACAACCTTTAGCATCAATTCGAAGAAAGCTGCCTGTATTGACGTTATAAGATTGAATTTCCTCCAACGTAACTTTACGAAATTGCAGTCAGTGCTTCTATTTATGTTGTACAGTTGTATGACTGAATGCATCAATCCACAGAATTTTAAAGTTGCCATAGTTAGACCATTACATAAAAGTCGCTCTTTAAAGGCTATTGAAAATCACAGGCCTATTTGAATTCTGCCTACGAATGCGCAGATTCCTGAAAAGCGTCTATTCCGAGTTATGTACAGTTTTGTTTCCACGAAAAATATCCTATCAGAGGCACAGTTTGGTTTCATTGAAGGTAAAGGAGCTGTTTTGTTCTCAGAAAGCTTTACCGATATTATTTACTCATGTTTTGATAATAATAAATTCGCATGTGGTCTGTATTTGGACTCTAGCAAAGCTTTCGACTGTGTTCGGTATGACCTACTGCAAGAGAAACTTGATGTTATGGGGTTAAGGTCCCTTTTAATGATTTGCTTAGAGACATTTTTCTAATCGGGCTCAAGGTATTGAAATATGTGGGCATGGAAGTTCTGAATCATTTTTGTCGGCAGGTGTTCCGCAATGCTCTGTTTTATCGCGTTTGCTTTTCAATTTATTTGTACATGATTTATGAAATGCTGTATCAAAATGTTACATTTTTCAATAGGCCGATGACACGCTATTGTTGTCAACAAATATTTCGCTGCCAGATGCCTCGACTAAGAAAAGTTGGAGGTAAGAGTTAATAGAGAATACCTTAGTAATCTGCGATTCACTGATGACATCGCTTTGCTTTGCCAAGTCACTCAGGAGATGAACTTCTAAACATGATCAATGAGTTGGACAGGCAGATCAGGGTACTCTGGGTCTAAAAATTAATATGCAAGAAAGCAAAGTAATTTTACGCAGTCTCGTAAGGGACCAACAGTTTACAGTTGGTAGCGAGGTGCTGGCAGCGGTAAGGGAATCCGTATACTTACGGCAGGTAGGGACCGCAAATCCGGGTCGCGAGACTGAAATAACTGAAAGAATAAGAATGGGGTGCAGCGCATTTGAGAGGTTCTGCCAGAACATGAATCGCAGTTTAACTATATCCCTCAAGAGAAAAGAATATAATAACTCTATCCTACCGGCACTCACTTATGGGGCACAAACGTGGAGGATTACTAAAACGATTCAACTTAAGGACAGTGCACCGAGGCTATGGAAAGGAAAATGATAGATGTAACATTAACAGACAGGAAGAGGGCAGAGTGGGTGAGGGAACAAACGCGGGTTAGTTACATCCTAGACGAAATCAGGACGAAGAAATGGGCTGGGGCAGGGCATGTGATGCGAGGGCGAGATAAATGCTGTTCGTTAAGGGTAGCGGAGCGGCTTCCAAGGGAAGGGAAGTCTATAGCGGGGGTTGGCAGGAAGTTAAGTGGGTGGATGAGATAGGGAAGTTTGCGTGGAGAGGGCGGCCGCAGCTGGCACAGGACAGGGTTAATTGCAGAGATATGGGAGAGGCCTTTGTCCTGCAGTGGGCATAATCAGGCTGATGATGATCATGATGACACTCTATAAAACGCACAGTACAGGCAGGAAGAAACTGCGTAAACGCGAAGGTAAAAACATCCATTGCGAAATGGTTTTATGATTGTGCATGACAATAAGGAATCGCAGAGTCGGCGGGCGGAGCTATTCTTCTCTCTCCCAGTATTTCACTATAGAGAAGTCACAAAGGCGAAGACAGTTCAGGCGTTTTGTTGTAAGTGGAAACCAGGAATCATTTGCGTTAAAGACATCTTTAGAGGTATTACCTAACGGGTTGGGTAATCCCCAAGGCTGAGTACAAATTTTCTTAGCGACAGACTATTTTCAACGTTGGCGTTAAAATATCGTGGGCAGGTGTTGTCTGAGCCGCAGAGGGAAAGGTCGTTTCAGTCTGTTACGATTTGTTGGAATGAGGTGAATTTTACGTTACAGGCTTGCGGAGGTTTTCTTTTTATATGGGGTTCAACGTCCCAAAGTGACCCAGGCTATGAGAGACGCCGTAATGAAGGACTTCGGAAATTTCGAGCACCTGGAGTTCCTTAACGTGCACTGACAACGCACACTACACGGGCCTCTAGAATTTCGCCTGCATCGAGATTCGACAACCGCGGCAGGGATCCAACCCGGGACTTTTGGGTCAGCATCCGAACGCCACAACCGCTGAGTCACCGCGGCGGTCTGCTTGCGGAAGTGACGTAAATTCAAGGGGACGGCTGGGGCGATGGGATTTGCGTTGCGGTGGTACGCAAATGTAGGCTTCTTGCCCAGTGGGTTTTAATTGAATTAATGTGTGGCGATGGCAAGGACTTGGTCAGTTCGGTTGTGATTTCAACAATGTTTTACTTTTGGGAATAAATAAAACGGGTGGCGCGATTTTGAATAGTTTCAAGTGCATTCGAAGCGATGAAGTGTGCCTTCTACGGACTGCAAATTCTAATTCTGATCTGACCAGTTTTTTTTTTATGAGAACAAGTTTAGGTCTTCAGTCTCCTGACGTAAATGACGTTTGAGAAATCCCAGAGCTTCATTTGCAGATTAAAATATTTAAGTAACATGCTTGCGCCGACAAAAACTTCATCCTTCGAAGCGTTTTTGCTTAGTTGTATCATTTTGTGCCGCCAACACGTGGTTGGTAGCATGCATAGTTATACTGTGTTTTATACATAAGGTCCAACGCTGTGATAAGTAAGCACCTAAGACAGGCGGAATACACCGCGCTCCTTTAGTGCTCGAGTCAAGGGTAGGAAACTATGGTTAGTTTCGGTTTCAACAACTTCACCGCTCTTTGTGACTGAAGGAGACCTGATGTTTAAAAAATAATAAATCGTGGACATATGCGCCGCCCGACAGGCTGCTCTGACGGCAGGTCTGTCTGAGGCACGAGGATACGACTCTGCTTTTTTATCGCCGGCGGTGGATGAAATCCTGCTCAGAGATGCTTTTTTTTTCAGCTGGATACTGCTTCCACGACAACGATACAACGCGCTAGTTTGCTTTCCTCCTACCGCAGCAGGAGGAATGGGCGCCGACGCCTGGATTTTTTGGGCAGTTTTATATGTGAAAGTTTCCCACCCCTGGCCGAGTGGCCTAAGGCACATGAAAGCGAGAGCTTGTTGTCAGCAGTAAGACCCCATTTAATCAAGCTTATGACAGATGTATTAAGTAATAAGTTAGCAGGCAAAAATATTATTTTCCGCTCGCCAGAAGGAATGCACTACTTATTTAAAGCGAATGTAGCCAGCAACAATAGATTTCACAACCTTGCGCCTGAATGTGTAAAACGAAGTATAGTGTGTTGGATCTAATCTGGAGAACAGCCACCGAGTCCTTTCAGTCACTCGGAACACAGCTTCCGCGAGATTTCGGGGGTTGCAACATGCGATCTTTATCAATTCCAGCGGGCAACTTTTTCTTTTATTTCATGTTCTTCACTTTGTCCTCTTCGTCTTGTTTCTTCCATTTTTCCTCCACGTCATCGCCCCTAAATGGGGAGAGGAGAGAGGGTCACTCTCGACCACGAGGTATGGGAATGTGCTGGAAGCCCGGGCGGTGAGCAAAAGATGGAAGATAGAAAAGCCTCGGAGACCTTGCTGCGGAGCGAGGACTCCGCTCAACAGCACCAAGCCATACGCCTGGCGGCTGAGGCCGTGAAACGAGAATCTTCCTTCGCCAGACCTTAGTTTGCGAGGCTCCTGACTAGGGCTGTTTTAGACCTGCATGCCGGGGAGTCCAAAAAGGAGATTCATTTCGGTGGAAATAAAAGTTTTGATGATGATGCTGTTGGAGAGGAGATTTCTTTCCACTTTGCCTCCCGCCTACCATCGCCTCCCATTCTGCCATTTTCTTCCCTCTCCTTCCTAGAGAGGAATTTCCTTCCATCCACTTCGCCACCTGCCGACCGAGGCTGCAGACTGACGGATGGACGGATACATATTCCTAACATGGGGGTTCTAATGCTAACGCATTGAAACGAAGCACCATGCGTTGTCGTGCTTCTACATATACAAATAGAACCGACGACATATCGATCCTGGATAGTGAAATGCGACGTCGCCAGCACTTCACTCCACATCGCCTCTACAGGGCAGAAGATGACCACCACTGGAGACATTTTGCACAATATTTTATTTCTCACGAGTGAAGACAGTCAGATCACAGGATAATGAGGACGTGAGTTTGAGAAATGGGCGCCTAATCCTGTGATAACCGACAACAAGATAAAAAGATAAGGACAAGTTGAGGAGCAAGCTTCAGTAAGTATAGGTGAGCGGTAGTAAAAAAAAACACAAGCAGCAAAATCAAAAGTTCAGAACCATTTCCGTTCTGTGCGAACAATTTCAAAATAATTTCTTCGAGCATAATCATAATTTAGTACTTTTTCTCCAATACTGGAGGAATCATTGGCTACAGAGACCTAGCTTACTTGAAACAAAATGTCGTGTGCGATCAGGAGCTCGCACAAGTTTTTGGTTTCCCTCGTATCACATTACTATAGAGCACATCGACTAGCGGGTGAAGCACCATGAATAGAAAGGCCATAAAAAATTTTGTAAAGCAAAGCATAGAGCATAAACATTCTTGTGCACAAAATCTGAGTACAGGCGGACCGACATGTGAACGCGTTCGCAGCTAATTACGATGAAACGCCTGATCCTTGCACGAGAACACACGATGTGAACGGCGCATCGACGGGCGTCCACTTACAGCTGTAATTTGAACTCCGTGGTTTGTATGCAGTTCTTTAAACTTCATAGGCGTGCCGGCAAAAGCAACTAAATTTTATTCACATGTTTCCACAGTGGGTGCCTTAATGTACTGCCATGCAACGCTTTGATCAGTGTGCATGCAAGGGTTTGTCAACGTTGATATTACATGTGACGTAGGTCATTTCAAGCTTCTCAATGTTTGGGTGCACGCACGTTTTCTGTAACAAATTACGGAGGAAAATAGGGGTAAAACGCGGCCTTGCAGCGATGCTTCTCTATGCATCAAGCAGCCGAAGGTGTCCACCTGGCATTATTAATCCGGGTAACATGTACAAGGCGCAGAAAGCCTCTCTCTGTAAGAATAAAAAGATTAAACAACGATATTTTTCGCTTTTTATAGCAAACAAGAAACAACGCATTTAAAGTATTTATGCCAAGATGTAGGGACAACAGATTGTTCTGGAGACATTATACAGCATTTCTGGTAAAACAAAATAGATTTCTCGTACCAACTTGTTTTTATTTCTTTAACGTCGCTATCCTACACACGATGTGGAGAGCTACTGGATAACATTTATCACATCAATCGTAACAGTAACCTGAGTGGCGTTCAAATCGAATTTACAAATGAGACACGTATGTTATAGAATAAGGTAGTAGATCGAGGAAAATAGGTGTTCGCATTTTACACTCTAGAAACACGAAATATGTTTTTTTTCGCACGAGCTAGTCATTGTTTTACGGCGTGAACGCTTGGTTCGAATGTAACGTTGTTGATATTTGTGATATGCGAGTCACAAAATGCACCGTAACATAATAGCTAGAGGAAAGTAGTTCTTATAGCAGGGGAAAATAAAAAAAATTGGAAGAAATAAACTCATTCATAAGTAGCAATTTTCTTCACGTTGCATCTTTTTTTTCAGTGGAGCAGCGTCTCACCCTTCTTTTAAACAACCACCTGCGCGTCTTTCTTCGCTGCGTTGCATAGTGCTCTTGAACAGAGCGTGATGAAACATTCAAAAAAACGTAGTGCGTCACGACATGAGTGCGTTAGAAAGCTTCACTGGCTTTTAGCCTTTAAAGTTACCTCGATTACTGCTTCCCACAAAATGTCGAATTATCGCTTTTTTTTTCAGGGTTCTCCTAAGGCAGGCGTACATACTTGCTTGAATATGCAATAGCTTGCGCTAATGTGGTAGGAGTTACACTACGTTTTTTTCCGTGTATAGATACATACACGGAAAAAAATGTATAGATACTCGCTTGACTGCTCCGTGCTTTGATGTTGCGACAATGTAGGCTGTCAGCACGAACACGCACCTCAATGTACGACGAGTATAAAAAAAAGGTTTGGTTTGGTTTATGGGGATTAACGTCCCAAAGCGACTCAGGTTAAGAGGGACGCCGCAGTGAAGGTCTCCGGAAATTTCGACCACCTGTGGTTCTTTAACGTGCACTGACATCGCGAGTAGAAAAAAGATCTGTGTGCGCCCTTCCTTGGCTTCATGCGAAGCCAGGCAGTTGCTGGCACCTTTTGTGAGAGTCAGTGCAGCTGTCTTCCTGGTGTTGGCCGGTTCTCTTGGAGGCAACGTCATTAACAAAAGCTGGCTCTGCTTCTCTACCTCGTCTGAATGACGCGAAATGTGCGCTGTTCCTATTCGCCACACAAAATATATAGCAATCTGCTGTGAGAAACCGCATTGCTGCGATGGGAATAAAATAACAGTTTTCTCTATTACACCTTCGTTTTCTTCCAGTTGTGCCTGCCATAATTAAGGGAGAGTGTAGGCCCACTGCATGTAGAGCTGGGCACAAGTCCTGTCAACATGTCCACCTCACTCATAGAAAAAAGTTTCCCGTCTTCAGTTCTTCATCATCAAGCTTTCCGCCCGCATTAATTCGACGGGTGTAGGCGTCGGAGACTCGTGCAGCAAGCAAGCGTAGGTGACGCCGCAGACTCGAGTACCAAAGGCACTCCAGCAGTCTCTGCGCCGGCGTGCTTTCCTGTGAGCCGCCTCTAAGCGGTTTTCTGACGTCCGTTTCTAGACAGGGTCGCCTGTGAGTATCTTGGCCTAAAACACGCGAACGGGTGTAATGACTGAACAGGGAGGGAGACCTATAATGCGAGGTAAAGGAACTGTAGGTTCTGAAGCGCTCTGCAGGCGGCGCGGCCCTTTCTAGGGCCACTATGCGCTTTGTCTGCTGCCTTGGATCGCGGGAGGACGGAGCTATGTAACGGCTCTTATTTCCGCCGTGCAGGCCGCAGACTCGCCGACGACACTGCTGTCTCCCTGCGGCAGCTTACGCGAGTAGAGTGCTCGTCATCTCTCGGTGCTCAGTTTCTTCGCTTCAGGGAGCGTAATGAGACATCCTGTTTTACAATCTTTACTAAAATTTCCTTCTAGTCTCAGAACCAGTAGGGCTATCTTAAAGTGCAGTGAGCTGTGCCTGCTGAGGAAACAGCTTTGTCGGTGGCCCGTGTAACTCTCCTACCTCTAGCAGCGTCCTTGATTCATTGATGGATTAAACATTGGCTGTGCGGCGACCTTCGTAATACGTTTTTTAATTCCTATGCAGCTTTATGCGTTGCCCTGGTACAGCCGCAAGCCATGTCACTGGTTCGCTTATTTAAATGCTAAAATGTATAAAAATAAAGTAAATGAAAGGCAGCGTTGTTCGGCGCCACTTTCCTTATGTTCGCTGGCACCTTTCGCAGGATGTGAGCATGCGCCAGGTGGCCCTCATGATAGCGTTGATATTCTACTGCATTCGGTTGGCGTTCGTGGAGTTCTAAACGGTTGTCATGACTTTTAATTTCGCAGCGCCGACTGCTTCGTTACAGCGCGACGTTCAACGGAAACCGAGAAAAAAAAGCTACCAAATTGTTTTACTTTTGCCCTTAAAAAAAATTGCATTTCGACTGTAGAACAAAAAAGACGCAACCGAATTACTCCGGCCTTACATAAAAGATCTGCGAAATACAGGCGAAGGTAGCCAGCCCCGAACAGATATCACATATGTAATCTCGACAGTGTTACTTAAAAAGGAACAGCGCAATCACAGGACGAGGAGAGGAACGTATGTACAACACAGGCGCTGTGTTACAGCAGAGTGAAATTACGTTGCACCTCTCACTTGTATTGTCGAAATCAACTACATTTAAGATTCGCTGCACTGCCACCTGTTCATACAAAATATATAAGAAAGATTTCCTTTCCCCGTTCTCCGGAACACACTATACTGTTTTTAAGAGACATTTTACCTTCTTTCAAACCCAGTTGTACCCGTCCTGAAAGGTAACTTCTAAGCTAGCGTTATACCCTTTTTGACTGTATTAGAAGATGACATTATATAAATACAGTTGTACCGTCACATTTGTTGGGCTATTCTGTTTACGGTGTTCTTCATTCTTGTCTTTGCATGCGTGCATGGCATTTTAGACGTGCTTGAAAAGCTGAACGTCTCTTTCGGAATGCCTCTCCTGAGCATAACTTTTTCCCTCACATTACGCTGAATCTTAACGAGCTAATAGTAGTAGTTCGGCGCCTGCCGACAGTGTTACCAGAAATCTGCAGTAAATGAAAGAGAAGCAGAACGTGAACCTATTATAGAATAAATTCGTCTTCCCTTCCCAGTGACGCTGCCTTTAGGTGTAAATTGGCAATGTCGCTTTCGGATGAGTAATACCATATTGCATAATTTGATAATGTGCGCAAGCCATATTGCACTCCTTCATTTCCTTCATAATCTTCTCACGCTTATTTTTATTTTACGGTGTGCTTCTCAATCTATTCCGAATTGCCCATTTCAAGCCGGTCACGATAGTGATTTGTCACATTTCGATCATTTCTTAGCTGTGAATAATCTTTTTCAAAAAATTTTACTTACATAACATGCAAGTTATGGATACTTCGCCTTTCCATTGAAACACCACCGTGATTTTTTTGTGTATGTTTATAATGTGGCGTGTTTGGTTATAGATATGCTCCTATGTGTTTTTTTTTCTTTTTCTGTTATCTAGGCCCAATACGATATGGTGTGTACGATGCCTTACTTATGTTTGGATGAATCTACGGCTCCAGTGCTGATGGTTGGCTTGGAGGCAGTGAAACTGCGATGTAGCATCTTTTTCTCCGGCCACCTTTTTTCGCCCTGTAAATTTGCTTGGATATATTGATTGATTGATTTATATAATCAGCTTGAACGAACATTCATTATTTGCAACCGGTTTAATGCTCTTGAGTGGGATGTGAACAATAGCATAATCTTCTGCCTGCCCTAAGCCGCTACTACGTATTATGTTGTCCATTGGAATGTCATATGTTACGATTTTCATGCTTCCCTTCAGCTCTGATTTTTGTTCCCTGCAGCATTATCTGCTACCAGACTAGAGGCTCGAAATCGCCGTTGCTTGACACCGACTAAATTTACCGTCGTCCTCTGTACGCAACAGACATCCCCTCAATCCGTGCGGCGCGTTTCGAGTCGGGAAGCTTCCGTGCTGACATGTGTTGAGATGGGGAAGCCGGAGCTAACCCTTTCTGCTGTAAGCGGGTCTGTCAGTTATGCAACTGATCCCCGTAGCGGTGCGCACAGAGGAAAAGAGTGGACAGAAAAGATTACTCGCACTCCTGAAAACTCATGCGCGCACGCGAGCGATGAACATGAAATATTTCGGATTTATGAGATGCGAGGATCGGTGTGCTGCCTTTTCTTTATTCTTTTTTGTTTCCTCATTGCGCTAACTGCTAAGCAATATCATTCCTGAAGCCCGAATATCGTCTCGGGGGGGGGGGGGGGGGGGGGGGGGAGGGGTAGTCGCGCTAGCGCCTCGCAGCTGTCAACTGGACGGACTGTATCGCAGGATGTGTTTTCACAGCCGTCGTTCTAGGAATACGGGCGCTCCAGCCGCCTATGGGATATTTATTCCGCGGGAGCGCTACGAACGCGCCACTTCGATTTATGCATCGGAGGGGATCATTGGTAACAGCATGACGAACTCCTCTCATAGGAGCCAGACATGCCGTGCCAGTAGTCATTGATCGCGATAACAACCTCCTGCATTGGGTCCCTACCTCCTCCATTTTTAAATTAATATTATTTGCGTCACGTTTGGTTTATTGGACATACCCAGGAATCAGCCCTAAAACATAACTCTGTCTGAGATAAAAAAGAAGTCCCGTTGGATAAATTTCGTCACTAGATTTCTCACTCACTTCGGAAACACCAAGCAAGTAGCCCGATAGGTTATAATTGTGTCGCAGATTAGAGGAAGGTTTTCTTTTTATCTTCCCAACGAGACGCAGTGTCGCCACACGAGCGAAAATTTCTCTCATCTGTAGTTTTCTAGTTCGTGGTGTGACGCATACAGTTTTTTTTTTTCAACTAAAACCCGCGTGACATTGCGTGGTTCAATGATCGCAGCTGATTTCCTGCAACTTCTTAATTCTGTCTACTGCAGAGCGTGTGAGTGAAGACACCACGGTGGTACAAAGGCCTGTGTATAGCGAAAGCTGCGCAGCAGAAAGTTAATAACCTTTGACTGCCTTAAATGGGTGACTGTCGACACCACCCAGGAGCCGCACGGGTGCCCGTTAAAACTGTATTGAATCAGGCCATAAAGTCGACCAGTGCTTTCTTTACAGCACCATGAGTTTACTCTGCATAGTTTGGTATGATGATGATGAGGATAAATTTGTATGGCGCAAGGGCATATGAGACCAAAGAGCGCCATGGCACAAGATATTTTCGGTTTCTCAAGGTGGGGCCAAAGACCCATTTCCAAGCATTTCACCCTAAATAAGCCGAGTACCAGGCTGGATAAATCTTGTACCCATCGTGTCACCGGTGGGTACCCGGCGCCACTGGGGATCGAGCCCTGCACCTCCCGCATGCGAGGCGGATGCTCAACCACTCGGCCACCGCTACGATATAGTTTTGGCATGTTTATGCCCAATGAAGTGTTAGGTTCTAATCCGCTTCACATTTCTCGAATTGTAAGTCTGTACAACATGTCAATATCGTTTTTTAAAGCAGATTCTCTACTTCGCGTCGCTTCTTATTCCGTTCAACGGCACACTGTGTGGCCACCATGGCTTGCGAAAACGATGTCATTAATGTTTTTGAAGCGAAAAGCTTCACTACGCTAGTTACTGCAGCCGTCGCGCAGGCCGGAGAATTACATTGAAGGACCTTCAGCGAAACCACGTTTATCCCTTCTTTACGCCGCGGCTCGGGTGTCCACCGTGCACGTGAGACAGTTACTGCTCCACTTTCTTTCCTCACAACTAATTTTTGAAAACTAATCTTCAGTTTTCTTGTAAAGCAAAGGAAAGGCGCATAACTGCCCCCTGGGAGAGTGGACACCTCAGTACCGCTTAAACATATACGTGGCAGTATCGTGACAGATGTGCGCTGTATTCGTTTCCATTCACAACATTGTAGCAGAAACGCGGTACTGGTGCTATAGGCCATCGGCGTTCATTGTGTTAACTGCGGTTTGCGTTGACAACGTTCTTGACTCCGATGATTTTGAGGTAAGCAAGGCGCAAAACTTGGTCCCGGGGACAGACGATGCCTCAATCGCGCTTTAAGGTGCGTGGCGGTGGTGAGAGAGAGATTTGGGCTGCTTGCATCAGCGCTGGCAACGTTGTAGCAGACATGCGGCACTGCAGCAATATGCCGCAGTGTTCATTTGGTGATCAACCTCTCGCGATCAACCATTTATTAGCCGTCTATCCAGTGTGCGGAACGGAACGCACACAAGGTTACAGACGAGCTGCGTCTAGTCAGAGCTTTCGCTCTCTAACCAGGTTTAGCAGTAATTGAGCCGCAGCTCATTTTTGAGGAAACGAAATGGCGCAGTAACTGTCTGACATATGTTGGTGAACCCCGTAACCGCGCCACAAGCGAAGGAAGGAAAGTGGGAGTGGAAGAAGAAAGACGCTGAAGAAGGAAGAAAGGCCTCCTCGACACTGGTCGCCTTTCAAATTTGGCGCCATGGTTGTTATCTCGTCCACTTCATCAAGTGGTTGTCGATTATCTCTGATTATGCCCTCGTTTCATCCCGGCAACCATTTCGAGTTTTCAAATTTGCCGCCACGCTTCGTTCCCGCGCACTCACTATATACCCGCCCAGTTTTTGCACCCCTCCATTACCTTTCCGTCTCGTTAATTACCTAATTGCCTCTAAGTTATTTTTTTTTTCTATATCCTGGTTACGTATCAGTCACTTATCACTGGCCACGTGATTGTCCATTTCGAGTTTTCGAATTTGGCGCCACGCTGTAGCTCCGCCCATCTCAAATAAATACATAAATAATTGGTTTTTAGGGAAAGGAAATGGCGCAGTATCTGTCTCATATATCGTTGGACACCTGAACCGCGCCGTAAGGTAAGGGATAAAGGATGCAGTTAGAGGAGAAAGGAAGTAAGAGGTGCTGTAGTGGAGGTCTCCGGAATAATTTCGACCACCTGGGGATCTTTAACGTGCACTGACATCGCACAGCACACGGGCGCTTTAGCGTTTTGCCTCCATAAAAACGCAGCCGCCGCGGTCGGGTTCGAACCCGGGGACTCCGGATCGGTAGCCGAGCTCCCTAATCACTGAGCCACAGCAGCGGGGTTCCGTCCACTTCACATTTCCTGTTTTTCAAATTTGGTGCTACGCTGTAACTATTAATCCAATTTCGAATTTTTTTTTCGGGCAGCACCCTGGCACTATCCTTTTCAATTACAACCACTCGTTTTACACTACCTCTTTTGAGTTGCTCACAACTGCTGCCGACACATTCTGCGGACACTATCCCCGCCGATATAGCCTAGTAAAGCTGTCGCTTTAAAGGTTTAAGGTTTATGGGGGTTTAACGTCCCAAAGCGACTCAGGCTATGAGAGACGCCGTAGTGAGGGCTCCGGAAATTTCGACCACCTGGGGTTCTTTAACGTGCACTGACATCGCACAGCACACGAGCCTCTAGAATTTCGCCTCCATAGAAATTCGACCGCCGCGGCCGGGATCGAACCCGCGTCTTTTGGGTCAGCAGCCGAGCGCCATAACCACTGAGCCACCGCGGCGGCTACTGTCGCTTTAAAATTTCGACCACCTCGGGGTCTTTAACGTGCAGTGACATCGCGCAGCAAATGGGCGACTTTTGTGTTTCGCCTCCATCGAAGCGCGGCCGCCGCGGCTGCGTTCGAACCCGGGTACTCCGGCTCTGTAGTCGAGCGCCTAGTAGAGAACGCGCAGAGTAGGTGACAGGATGCGGCGGCTCCGTCGTGGGTAGGACACAAGAGATGCCTCGCGCACCGCGCCGCTCGCCGATAACTTGAGATGCCTGACAACTGCGCGGCGCGGCAGCATCAAACGTTTAGTCGCTCTGCCCCCTCTCTCTTCATCTCGTTCGCTCTGTGCTCTCCTTTCGGATTCGTTTTTGTTTTGTGACGAATAATGTCGGTCTGATCGGAATTTCCCCGCTGCCAGTGCGTCTCTTTTTACCCTGCAGCGGGGACGAATCACTCGCTGCAGCCTTGACCACAGCGCCACCGCTGCGGCGCGCGCTAGCAGACGGTTTCAGCGAACGCTGAAGAAGCAGCAGCAGCGTTCGCACAGAGAAGAGAAAAAAGAAGACGCCACCTATTCAGTTCATTCGAACGGATTGAATCAGCCACGTTCACCATGGCCCGCCGACCTTGGAGAGACGATCTTCGCCGGTGCCGTGACGTCGCCAGATTGCTTGAAGCTCTTGAAAATCGCCTGGACGACGAAGACGTGCAGCAAGTCTTCTTCACTCCCAGCCACGATCGGCTGGAACTCCTCTGCTGGGTTCTCATCACAATGGATCCCTCAGGTGTGATCGACGATTACCTTTCCCCTTCTGTCACTCACGAGCAACTGCGCGACCGCATCGTCGGCGTGCTGACACCACTCAATGACCTGTGCGGCGCCGATTTTGAGCCTTTTGTGGACGGAACCACTGGGCATCGCGAGCAACGGCCTCTGTGGGCGCTGCTTCTCAAGACAGCCGAGTTCGCTCAGCGCGATGAGTGACTTTTTTGAAACCGATTTGACCGTGATGTGTAGTGACAGTGAGTACCTATAACTGCAGACGTTAGAAGGAAGAAAAAAGGGCTTGGTCGTGCATGTGGAATGATTCCGAAATGCTTTTTTGTTAAAGATTTGAACGCTGATGCAAAGTGGAGCGGATACATTTTCTTTGTTTTTCGCCTTTCTTCCGTAGAAAATTTGTGTTGCACTACAAGCGACCAACAGTGCTGTCACTATGCATTAAAGCAGGTACTATCTTCACTGCGCTATTTGCTTGGTGTTTCCTCGAAAGTTTCAAATTTCCCACCCAGTAACTGTTTCCAAACTCACACTCTCTTCTGGGAGTACAACGAGCCGTGAAAGAGAGATGCTCGTCAGCCTCAGGATGGGTAAGTATGATGATTTTGATGGATTTTAATGGCGCAAGGACATCTGTGGCTGAAGAGCGCCATGGCACAAGGTGTTTTCTTCTGCTCAAGGTGGTGTCAAAGACACCTTTTTCCAAGCATTTCACCCTGGATAGGAGACACAAACGGGCCCAGACGGCGCTGCGGACGCCAGTGACCGGCGACTCCTCGTAATTGATCAGGCAGGACGACGAGCTTCGCCACTGACTTGAGTGCGTCTGCGTCGCCCGCTCGTGAAGAAGACTAGTTTTGACTGCGCGCGCTCGTTCTTTCTGGCTCGCGCTGCGGCGCCGTTGTGAGAGGAGCTTGCTTCGCGCACGCTATGCTCTCTTCGCTCGTGCATGGACGCCATTGTGAGAGAAGAGCGCGCCCGCTCCAGGGTTGTCCTAGCGCTTTGACACTGCTGCGGAAATTGTGCGTGTGCTCTCGTGCTTTAGACAGGGAGCAGCTAGTGTGCACGGCGTCAGGCAAACATCCCAAAAGGGCGCTGTTCTCGTGACACCTAGTTTTGAGCCCATAGTGCATAAGCGCTTGCCGTATAGATTGAAAACTGAAATTAAAGGCTTCCTTGGAATGAAACTGCTTTCGGTGCGTGTTAATGTCGGTGCGTGTTAATGAAGCCCATTCTTTTTTAGCATTGGTGTACGACTGATACGACCAATACATGAACGCATTGCCGTTCTTGCCGCTGTCGCGTATGCCTACTTCTGCCGTATGGTCGTAGTTACTGCATGTGGCATAATTACCGTACTGATATCTAAAAAAAACTTTAGGACGCTTAAGCTTCGCCTTTAAGAGTGGAACGCGACAGCGTGTTGCAGCACTGCCAGGGAGTCCACGGAACGCCATCCCCCGTTCGGCGCGACGCCTTGCCCGTTAGACAAATCTCTCTGCTACGTACGGCGAAACGGACGCGCGGAGCGGCAAACCACGTAGAAGCGCTGCCAGGCGCCTTGCCGAAACGCGCGGGACTCAAGTTGCAGTCGTAGTTCGTCGGCACATCGTTCTCGACGAACCCGATGCCACGAACGCCAGCGTAGCTTCCGCGCCGAATGAACGGGCAGCAAGCCGCAAACTTCGTGGTGAACGCGCTTTGGTTGTGCGCTGCGTCGTTCGCCGCTCATCGAGTGATTACCGCGTGCCCGCACGGCCCCACTGTGCCCGAACGAGATGAGCGGGAGGCGCTAGTGTTACAGTATACATATTTCAGCTGTACGACCAGAGAGGAAGGTGCGTGTATACTCGTAGGTATGGTGACCAGGATTTAGTAGGGAGAGGTTAGCGAGAATAGCTCCGTGCGAGACACTGTCAAATGCTTTAGTTAAATCAAGCCCTAGAATAGCCTTTGTGCCCGCTCTCGTAGAGGGGCACAGTATCTCTCGCACTTCAACAAGCGGTGGATGTCATTGAGCCCCACGTAGCCGCGGAGCCTACCTCTCGTGCTCACCTCAGAAGTCCGAGCTGCTGCTCATTCAAGGTTAACCCGGCCTCCACGGCCATCCTCCCATCTGCATTACTGCTAGTGGCCAACCCATACGCGAAGTATCCACCATTAGGGTACTGGGGCTTCTCATCCAGAGCAATCGGAAAAACACTGATACTCTGGCTAAACTTACAGTCTCTGTCTCGCAGACCATTTGTCTAATTCGTCGCATTGCTAATAAACATAGAGGCATGCGAGAGGCTTACCTCCGACATCTTGTTCAGGCGTTTGTTATCTGTCGTCTCACATATACCCTCCCTTACCTTTACCTTAGCTGCCAAGAACGGGACCGCGTTGACTGCCTTACTAGACAGGCAAACAAGGCGGCTCTCCATCTCCCTCTCCGGACCCCCACGTATAAACTACTGGCATTATGGGTCTACAACACTGTGACGGAGCTCTGGGAAGCTCATCTCACCGCTCAGTACGAGCGCCTCACCCACACCTCCACGGGACGTCACATACTCGAAAAGCTTGGAATAAGCTTCGAAACGACCGTCGCCGACAAGGCCCAGCTTCCGTCCCATATCCACAGGAACCTTATCCTTAGCCCTCTCCCGAAAAACATGCACCCAGAATATCATGTCGCTCGCCGCAAGGACAGTTCTAAATCTCTGCATAAAATGTATTTAACAGATCAGACAGCGGTCTACGTCGACGCCGCCGAATACTATCGCGGTGCTTCTTCGCTCGCGGTTGTAAACCACTGTGGACGGCCCTTGGTTGCGTGCTCCATTCCCGTCAGATCGTCTGAAGAGGCCGAGGAGGCAGCCATAGCCTTGGCGATGGTCTCCACCTCTGCAGAAACCATCTTCAGCGACTCTAAATCTGCGATTCGTAATTTCGCCAAAGCCCGGTTCTCTCCCGTCCCCCTATCTCTCCCCCGCTTCACCAAGGACCAACTCCGCCCGATCCAATTGATCTGGGTACCTGCGCACTCATCCCATTCAGGGAACGAGGCGGCCCACAATCATGCCCGAGGATTCGTCGACCGGGATGTGTTGTCACCCGTCCAGCGGACGGCGAGAGATCGTATGGTTACATTTCATGACATAACCATGCACTACCGTTTAGGTAGACTTCTTTATCCCCCGCACATTATTCTCTCACCAAACCCCAAGAGGTCGCGTGGAGGCCACTCCAAACGAACACCTTCCCCAACCCCGCGATATATGCCCGCATATACCCTGGGGTCTACTCTCCCTCCTGTCAACTATGTGGCCAACATGCCACTCTATCCCAAATACTCTGGGCTTGCCCTCAGGACTCCCCTCCGCGAGGTTTGCAGGTCTCGAATCCAGACCAGTGGGAGGCCGCATTGCTCAGTTCAGACTCGTACACACAGATCCGGGTGGTGACAAGTGCCCTAGAAGTCGCCGGACGCCACGGGCTGATGGTCACATGATGGGGCTATAACCCTACACCAACTGCTACCTTGGTCGATGAAAATAAAGTTTATCCTCCTCCTACAGTATACATATGCTCCCGCATATACAGGAACACTAGGAGGCTCTGCCGTCGCGCGCCATCTGTTAGGGCAGTGGCGTATATTGCGAGGAGGAGGAGCGAGGACGAGGAGGACGATTTTTCGCTCACAGCTAACGCCGCCGACGACACCGGCTTTTCTGCGACAGGACCTCCTTAACGCGGTCGCGTTAAAGCATTTGTTAATCCGGAGCCCTTCAACAAAATTGCTTGTGGCCTAGCTCTGCTAGGCCAGGATATACGTAGCGAAAGCGCGGCGACTTCTGGATCGGAAACCCGGGCATTAAATACATACATAATACATACATACATACATACATACATACATACATACATACATACATACATACATACATACATACATACATACATACATACATACATACATACATACATACATACATACATACATACATACATACATACATACATACACACACACATACAAGTTTTATTCTCCACAAAGAAGTGGAAGGAGGTGGAGGGAAAAGCCGTACATTTGTGGCTTGAAAAATCCTTCGCCCCCTTACAGTGTATACAGCAGCAGAGTGGGTCAGTAGACAGTCTCATTTTTTGTTGCAAAGAGAAAAGAAAAACAGCACTGTATCGCATCAGAAAATAAAATAAGCCTAAATCAGAGTTTCAATAGAGCACTGGATTTGGACGCCTGGAAAAAAAAATTTGTTTTCGAAAATAAAACAATGTAATGTAATTGAACATAAGGATAGACCTTTGCATTCATTCACAAAAAAAAATATATGAGTAGCAAATTATTTGTACATATTTAGAAGAGACATATCGAATAGATCAGCACCTTCTTTTTCTGCAGCATTCAATAATCGCGGAAGATTATACCGGAGTGTTTGTTGTCCATAGGCAGTGCGACATTTTGGAACTTTCCATCGTTCTGGAGTTCTGGTGCTGTAGGTGGGATAACTGGGTCTTAATTCTGCCATTTCCGTAAAAACTGTACTCTCTCGTTGGACACTTAAACGATACTGCCTGCATAATTAGTATTCGTATATATTTCTTACTTTCAATAAATTAAGCGAAGCAAAGATATATGAAGAAGATGCTGTGTATTTAACGTCGTTAATTATTCGTACTATTTTTTTCTGCAGCCTTTCAAGCTTCGAAACATTAGTTTTTGTTGATGTTCCCCAAACTAAATGAGAGTAGTTTAGGTGGGAGACAAAGAGAGCGTTGTAGACCGTTAGTTTAACTTTTTTTGGAAGAGTATAGCGGTTGCGATTTAAAATTCCAGTTATGCAGCTCAGTTTGCTGATTAGTCTGTTTACATGATCATTCCATTGTAAAGTTGAAGTAAAATAAAAAAGTAAAACACCTTGACAGTATCTACCACATTAATGGCTGCGGATCTAAACATTACGGTTCCTTGTAACGAAATTTGTTTATTTTTTGGTCGAAAAATTACCACCTTTGTTTTGTTTGCGTTAAGTTTTAATTGACTGCTGGAAGTCCACGAGTCCAATCTGCGCAAAAAAATATTTGCTTTAGTAATTCCTTCAGCTTCAGAACGGGATGGCACCAAAGCACTCGTGCCATTGGCATATATAACGAACTTGATATCTGAGCAGATGTGTATAATATCATTAATGTACAAATTAAATAGGACAGGGCCTAAAATGCTACCCTGTGGGACTCCTGAAATTATTTTTTTTTCTGTGAGAAATGAAACCATTTATGTCGACATATTGAAATCTATTTGGTAGGTAACTTTTGAGCAGAGCCAAAACATGTCCCCGTATACCATAATGATGCAGTTTTTCAAAAAGCATAGTATGACTTATATAATCGAAAGCTTGGCTAAAATCAACAAAAATACCCATAACAATACATTTCTCTTCAAAATGTTTTAGAATATATTCCTTATGGTCCAACAGCGCCAGCTCTGTAGACCTGTCCCTCCTAAAGCCATATTGCGAAGTAGTTATTATATTATGCTTGCTGGAGAAGCGCGATATTCGATCTAAGATAATTTTCTCTAGACCTTTCGAAAAGGCAGGAAGAATTGACACCGGTCTGTAGTTCGATACATCATTTTTATCTCCTTTCTTATATAAGGCTATCACACGGGCGACTTGCATTTTTGTAGGAAAAACAGCTGTAGAAATGCAGAGATTAAAATTATGCGCTAGAATGGGGCTGATTATACGTATCACATACTTGACGGGTCTTATTTGTAAACCGTCAGCACCAACACTATGACAATTATTTAAACTAAAAAAAAAGAAAAAAAAATAGATGCTCCTTGGCTCATGAGCCGCTTTGGCGGAGTGTTAGCGTCTCCGCCTCAAACGCCAAAGGCCCTGGTTCGATTCACTGATCTCCACTAGGTGGCGGGATGCCGCACTTCCGATTTCCGAAGTGGGCGCAAGTGAAGCCACCGGAAGTTGGATGGGAGGTCCCAGAAGTTCGGTGTCTGCTGTGTATTTCAATCAAAAAAGTCGCGTTTTTCGCCCTTCCCTCCTCAGTTATTTGCGTTGTTTTCGTGTAAAGTCTACTGTAATATCCAAGTAATAAGCAAGCTCAACGTGAGAAGTGTGTACATTGTTTCGGGAACCCTGCAATTTCAAAGAAACGGAAGAAAACTAGCATGCGGGCCTCACGCTGCCTAATTAGGACAAGTAGTATAATGACGATGATTCTAGGTCATCCTAAAAAAAAATCGTGTAGCAAAGAACAGGCGAATGATGGCCCGGAAATCCTGACACTCGAAGAGCCACTCCTTATACAGCTGCCACAGTTTCGATTTCGGGTTAGTATTGGACGATGTCACTTCTCATCAATGGCAGATGATGTTTATCGCTATAGGGTGTCATTTACCTTCCAGACGTGCTTTTAAGCTAACTCCAGCCACGTTTCATCTACACAGCACGAGAGAAACGACTAGCGAGAAAGACGAATGGAGCAGCGCATGTGACAAGCGCTGTTAGAAGTCAACTGCACCGAGCACCACGAACAAAAGCCCATTCCAGCATAATTTGCTACAGTACGAAACGGTACTTGATGCACACCGTCAAAAAAGCGGTACCATATACATTTTGAACCCGCTAATGTGAAGCATCAGAACACCACCGGCACCTCAGCAGATAGTGGCCTCGCCCTCAATCCGGTTATTTGGTCTATACATAATTCGGTAAAATCGTGACAGCAAAGTCGGCTGCGTGGTGAAGGTTTCCACCTATTCTTTTTTAAATTTATCCCCCATTGATGGTATAACTTGGGCTTAGAGCGCGACAACGTGCATCACAACAAAGAGCAGAGTTGGCGACGCTAGCGCAATGGGACGACACAGAGCTGAGCAGACGAGGCTCCGTGCGTACTGCGAGCAGCGACCTTTTGTCGTCTGCTAGTGTCGTCCCATAGCGATGCAATGGACCCTTATTTTTGGAACGTCTTTCACGAGGACTTTGCTGCTCTCCTCATGCAGTTGACGGCGCAACAGGTAGGCATTGTTATGAAAAAAGACGAGAACGTCGAAAAGACAAAATGCTAAGTGGAAAACGAAAACTAAAACTGAAAAACGTGCTGAGGTTCGTTTTCGTGTAGTGTCAAAGGCTTACTTCGGGGACATGCTACCCAACATCCGGTGGCTACACTTTCGGGCATGCAGGATTTTCTTCCTCCATGCTTTCGGGCGCCCGGTACGGCATCCAACCCCCTAGTGCAGATCAGTGGTTCGGATCCCTGTCTCGACAAAGGTTTTTTTCTCTTATTCAGTGAGTGTGCGGGGTTTCAGTGGCTCCCACGATACCGCCACCGAATAGGTTGGTTAGAGGAATAAATGAGTTTTTTTCGCCGAACTTCGCCCGGCAGAAAACGCGAAGGCGCCGCGGCGTGCAACTTGGACCAGGTCTGAATACAAGGAGCGAAAAAGCGGCGGGTGCCGCCCCAGTGTGGTCAGACAAGCTAAAATTTCTTTGGTCAACACTAAACACACAAATAAAGTTTAGGGACCTTTTTGAATTTTTTCAACAACAGAACACAAAAAATAGTAGCTTAAAATTTGTCTGTAGCTCGTTTAACTTCTTTTAAGAATGTCTCAGTATGCTTTGTGCCTGCTTATAGGAGAGCACGCGTTGAAAAATGTGTGGTATGACCACGCTGTTCGTGATCGGAAGAAATCGAGGCACAGAAGTAACAGAAGCGAGCGACGCGTCTCCTTCTTGCTTTCCGGTCGCTGGTATCGAACAGGGCTTGCTCAGTGCGAAATTAGAATTCAGGCGCACTGCGGGCAGCATAGGAAATATTTTTCGAAAGAGTACACGGCGTTGCCTCGAATGCCTTCATGGGTGCACTTCGTCGGCTGCTTCTGTCAAGAAAAAGTTGAAGCTGCTCGAAGAAAAGGAATAGGAGGTTCTGGCTACATCCAGTATGGGAGGCAAGAAAGCAGGAGGGCGAATTCCACACCGCGGTAAGTACCTTTTGGCTGATTTCGGGCGATCGTACGCACTTCATCCCGTGTAATACTCTCCTACAGTACGAGTGGAATCCTCAAGTAGCACCGCTTTACCTGCTTGCACAATCTATAACCATTAGATTTTATACTGTTTGGAGAGCAGCTTAGATCAGACATGTCTTCCGGCTTATTTTTCGTAATACATTCGGGATGCCGGCTGGTGTAAATGGCGAGAATGGCTTCACGTGATCCGCGGTGATGACACTTAAAATGAGAAAACTCGTAGAGCGTCATCGTAAGCGCTTACATTTCAGTAGGGGTTTCTTCCTATATGCTGCATTTCAAAATCGCTGTTGCTGCACCGTCCACCTAGTACTCGCAGTCACTTCAACCAGTGGCTCAGTGGTTATGGCGCTCGGCTCCAGACCCGAAAGACGCAGGTTCGATTCCTGCCGCGGAGGCCACATTTTGATGGAGGCGAAATGCCAGAGACCCGTGTACTGTGCGATGTCATCGCACATTTTATAATATGGGAAATATTCCAAACATTACACAAAATATTGTTTCCTCTTTTGTGCCGGTTGTTTGCTTCTGCTGCTGCCGGCAAGAATGTAACCGGGAGCGTGGTTCCTGTCAAGGCAACAACTTTGTCGACTATTTGATTGCGCTAGCAGCATCACCTTGATTGATGTAAACAGATTGATTGATTGTTTGACTGATTGACATTCAAGAACATCAGGTGGTAGAAACTATCAGGGCCCCTCAAACATGGCGTCCCGCCTAGCGCGCGTCGCTTTGGGATTAAAAACCCAGTGGACCATTATTAAAGCTTCGAATACGCTTCGCATGGGATGAGACATGCTGTCGGGAGCTCGGTAGTCTCCCGAAAGTCGTTTATTTTGTTATAAAAAGCGAGCATCAGCCTCGTGCATACCAAACCCCACTCCGCGCATTGCGTGACAGGAATCGTGAAAAAGTTGCACTTTGAGTTGAGACTGGGAGGCTCTGGGTATGAAGTCCTTAAATAAAGCTGAAAGTTGAAGTGACTACTTCATCGTTTACTGGTTGTTCCCCGATTGTTTGTTAGCTGCATTTTGAAATGTGCTGTAACTTGACGGGCATGCAGTTACAGTATAGGAGAGCAATTGTGACATGGTCATGAAGAGTGCTATGCATTAACGTATTATGTTTGTTTTGCTGTCATTATTGCAGTACAAAATCATGAGGAAGTACCCTGCAATGTTTTTCCGGTACTATCGAATGAACCCACAACAATTTGATGGTGCCCGCAAGATTGTCCGTGTGGACCTGGAGCGCCATCATCTCTGCAGAGTGATTGTTTGCTCTGAAGAAAGGCTGGCTATTGCCCTCAGGTACTGCAACACTTGTGACAACACTGATGCTTTCTCACAAGCTGTCATCTGTTTTTTTATTGCACGCAGGTTCCTCTCCTCAGGGATGGCCATCAAGCAAGTGGCCATGGTGTTCAGAGTAGCACAATCGACATGTAGGCTCGTGATCCATGACACTTGCAGAGCTATCTGGAAGCATTTGGAGCCACTCTACATGCCTGCGAGTATTGGTGACCTCTTATTTTGTAGCAAGTATGTTCGATATGTATTAAGAGAAAAAAGTGGAACTTGGTCACGTGACCAACCACTTGGCGGCTCAGCCACGGCGCCGCTTTTGCTGAAGGCTTGAAACGCTACAGTGATGTAGCTATCGCTACAATATCTGGCGGGTTCACACCGGCGGCGGCAGGCGTTTTTTTCGAGGCCGGGCGTCAAATGCGCGCCGTCAGGCCGGAAATCACCGACAAAGAGGCTCCATGTATTCCGGGCTTAAGGGCGGCTCCGCGGCGAGGCGCGGTATGACGTCATGTCAGATGGCGCGGCGAGCGCGCGGCGTCCGCCCAGCTGCGGCGGTTGCTATTCAACGGTTCAAGGTCTGTCTCTGTGATTCCTCGCAGCACCGCCACAGCGAAATCGCAAGTTCGTGGCCAGTGTAGCTTTCATTACAAAATTGCTTTGACGCAACGTAAGTACAGCATTGGTATGGTGAACCCGAAAACCAAAGGCACGCCTCAGTTTCGATGCGCATCGATGGGGCCCGTAGCGCTATTGAGCTGCCGCTTGAGGTCCGTGGTCTCTAATCTGCAGAGCCACACTGCTACCGCGTGTGTACGACGCAAGGTTAGTTCACATGTGGAATGGTGTCTGCCATCTTCGCCTTCGCAGTTGTATGCGTGGACAGTTTACATGGTGTCGACCGAGTAAGTGCACACATATTAGGGGCCCGCCAAGACTCTCTCCTGTTGGCGTATACAGGGGATGGGTGATTAGCACTATTTTAAACTGACAGCGAGGAAAACTCTATCAATTTCTTTGTTCGCAAAATCTGATAGTTCGGCATTTCATGGCTTTGTTGCCGCTTGTCCGGGAGCAAAAGATGCATTTATTTTAAAGAAATTTGGATTCGGAGTTGAAAAGTTTTTTTCGCCCTCTGATTCAAACTCGGCGCACTCTTACGACGTCACGGCTTCCTCTTATGACGTCACAGGACAGAGTGACGTGAAACCTGACGTAAAAGCAGACTCCGTGATTTCTGGCGGCTAGCGGTCCGGTCTAGCAGCAGCCGAAATGAAAGCTACAGCCGCAGCACGTGGACGGCATCTATACGGGATCGCTACCGTCGCTTCGTTTACGTTTGCACCGGCGTCGATGTTCTCGCAAAAACTCCGGCCTGCAGTTGAGCGACCTCAGCCCCACAGAGCGTGCGATACTTTTGAGGGAGGACTGTTAGGTTAGGCGCAGGCGGGTCGTTCCGCCTTCCTCATTGACCAGCCGATGTTAATTAAATGTCTTAACCCCAGTGTGGGGAGTCGCTAAGGGTGAGGACAAGGTCGGCATGTCGCGCCCATTGGAGACTGGCCGAGGCATTGGGGCCAATGTATTGTGATTCCTTGAAAGGCGCTGTTGCATGGTGCAGCAGGCAGCGTCCAGAATATTTCCCACGGTTGCAAGGGCCAGGTTATTTATTTATATATTTATTTTGACACAAAAAACGGATGGGTGCTCAAGGGCACTCGCGTTAAAGGTTGGCGGCTTGAATGTAAAACTGACGCACGACGCTTCAACGGCTTCAGTGCGTTTCCGGAGGTACGGGGTCCGGTGGATCGGGTTCTTTCGCCCACTTGCATGTGCCTTCAGATGTGCACTGTGAATGGATCAAATTAGCCGAGAGCTCGAAGAAAACAGCTCCGCCCAACAGCAGAAGCTATTGAATGGAGCCGCAAACAAACATATTGGAGGAGAGCGGAGTCACGGTCTCTGCAGGTTGGGGCGCAAGCTTTACTGTCCGCAAACTTACGATTTCTGCGTGGCGGTACTCCGAGCAGGCAAACGACGTCACAACGCACGCCTCGCCGCGGAGCCGAACCGGTCTGGCCGGGCCTGCGGCGGCTGGCGCACTCGGCGCTAAATAGAGACGTGCTCCAAGTCTCCGCCAGTGCGCTCAGAGCGCGCCGAAGCCGCCGAACTCGGTTTGACCCACGTGACGTCGCCGTGCAGTGCGCGTGGGCGCGTTACGCCAGAATATAAACGCGCCTTAACAGAGCCTGCGCTTATCCGCTAACCAACGTATTCGGTGGCGGCATCTATAGGAGCCACTGGAACCCCCCGCCCACTCACAGAATAAAAAAAAGTCCTGTGCCGAGGCTCGGAATAAAGCCAGGGCCTTTAGCATCCGACCAGGGGCCTTTAGCGTTTGAGGCGGGCGGAGACGCTACCACCCCGCTACGACGGCTCAAGTTTCACCCAGAATAAAGGCCCATCTAGTGAATACACTCTTCCGATGGAGAAGTCTCCGCCCTTTCGCTACGTATGTCCTGGCCTAACAGGTTCTGGCCTAACAGGGCTAGGCCACCAGCGATTTTTTTTCTTAACTGCCTAGTATCTTGTCTCCCGTCCCTGATAAACAATTTCTGTTAAGAAGTTCGAAGTTGACTGGCACGGCCGGGAACGCTTCGCCGGGCAAGCTCACGGAGACACAAGTGCTCTCTATAACGCTAACTGCCTTGTACGATCAGCGACCATCGTGCCATCACAGTTTTTCATCGACCAGCCTTCACAGGCTGCAGAACTTAGAAATACAGGGGTTCTCACTTCAGCGAGGTGAGCAGGTGTGTAAGGCACTAAAGAACTTAGGAGAGATGAAAATTCGGCTAATTGACTCAGATATTGAAACAGCTCATTGTCTCCCGTTGAAAAAAATAAAAATAAAATTCAATCCTGCGGGTGAGATTCACTTCTGTCGCTGCGAAAGAAAAATGGTTGAGTCATCAAAACCAGATCACGCCCCTAGTGGAAAAAGGGAGCTACCCGAAAAGTACTTTAACAACAACCCCACCATGCACATCAAACAGAAAACTTCTTTGGGAGGCTAAGCAGAAATGCAAGGCAAATAATTTTAAATTTCTTTGGGTCAAACATGGAAAAATATTTGCTAGGAAGACCGAAGTCTCTTCTATTTCTCAAATCCATGATTCTACCACCTTAGGCGAACTAGTTTGAATTATGAACTCTACCTTTTCGCGTTGCACCAGTTTTAGTGAATTTTGTAACTTAGTCTCGCCAAAGGAGGACCCGTTCAGTGTACTTTATGTAAACATACGAAACTCGCGAAAACATTGGAATTAATTTTTGGCTGTTGCTGACAACACTAAGAATACTATTGATGCATTCGTACTTACCTAAATTAACATCCCTTCCACGATTCTCTCTTCTTTTTCGTTACCCACTTGCTCTAGTTTCTCTTTCACACGCTCAACTCTGATAGGCGGTGGAATCATTCTTTTTTGTTCACAGCGAATGGGATGCCTACCTTTTTGCAGTCAAAATTTTGCTTTGCTGGGTGCGTTGCATTGCAGATGTCATTCTCAAGTTCGGAGGTTCCTCTTCTAGAAATTTACAAGCCTCCTTCCCAAAATGTGAAAGAATTTCTTTCTGAGTTCGGCAATTTTTTAGGCTCTCTGTTACCAAATCATTCTGCATGCCTCATTGAAGACTTCAATATAGACACTTTGTCCTCAGCACGGTCATTTGTTTGCGAATACCTAAACATCTCGGCAAAACATGATATTGAAAGAACGATAATAGACTGCACAAGAGAAGAGTACGTGGGAAAACATTTCATAGCTTCTTGTATTGATCACATCAATACAAGAGCTCCGTTTGCCCAGTCTTTCTCTTTGGTAATTACATACAAACTTTCCGATCAAGAGGAAGAAATTGGCTTGGGCAGGGCATGTAATGCGAACGCAAGATAACCGCTGGTCCTTAAGGGTAACGGAGTGGATTCCAAGAGAAAGTAAGCGTAGCAGGGGGCGGCAGAAGGTTAGGTGGGCGGATGAGATTGAGAAGTTTGCAGGCAAAAGGTGGATGCAGCTGGCAAAGGACAGGGTTAATTGGAGGGACACGGGAGAGGCCTCTGCCCTGGAGTGGGTGTAGTAAGGCTGATCATTATGATAATGGTTTCCGATCATTACTTTGTTGGTTCTCATATCCTATTTCCTTCCTTAAATGAATCATAGCCTATTAAGGAGCGAATTTCATATACAGACACTGCCACATTCGATAACCTTATAGAACACTTTAACTGGGTCTCTTTCCTCGAGGGAGTTAATTCCTTTAACGTGTACGACAGAATTGTGCAGGTTATCAATTCCATAACGGCCTCATCACAAAAGGTCAAAGTGATCAAAAAACGCAACCCAAACTTTGATTGGCTAACAAGTGATATTCTATAAGCCATTTCAGAAAAAGACTCGCTTTGGACACTTTGCAAGCGTAGTCCCAACAACACACGCCTCAAAGATAATTTTAGGTTGTTTAGAAATAAAGTTACTGCCATGATTGGAGCCTCGAAACGTAGCTACTTCGATTGGGCTTTTCGTAACAACCAACACTCTTCACGTAAAACTTGGTCAACTATCAATTGCCTTATTGGACGAAACCCAGAACAATCCATTAGCGATTAATTTGCCAAATCCTTCAAAGACTTGCCTTCTGCGGCTTCTGAGTTTAATGCATTTTTCTCTCATGCTTCCAGGAAGTTTCCTTTATCCAACTATGAGGTTCCACGGTCTTTATATTGCACAGCTTCTTCAGCTTTTCTCCCCTCTATTAAACCCCAGGATGTTCATAGCATAATCTTTAGCATCAATTCGAAGAAAGCTGCCTGTATTGACGTTATGAGAATGACTGACCTCCAACGTAATTTTACGATTTTGCATTCAGTACTTCTATTTCTGTTGAAAAGTTTTATTACTGAATGCTTCATTCCACAGAATATAAAAGTTGTCATTGTTAGACCATTACATAAAAGTGGCGCTTTAAAGGCTATTGCAAATCACAGGCCTATTTCAATTCTACCTACGAATGCGCAGATTCTTGAAAAGCACATATTCCGAGTTATGTACAGCTTGGTTTCCACGAATATTATCTTATCAGAGGCACAGTTTGGTTTCATTGAAGGTAAATGAACTGTTTTGTTCTGAGAAAGTTTTACTGATATTATTTACTCATGTTTTGATAATAATAAATTCGAACGTGGTCTGTATTTGGACGCTAGCAAAGCTTCCGACTGTGTTCGGTACCAACTACTTCTAGAGAAACTTGATGCCATGGGGTTTAGGGCCCTTTTAATGATTTGCTGAAAGATATTTTTTTAATCGGGCTCAAGTTGTTAAAATATGAGGGCATCGAAGTTCTGAAACATTTTTGTCGGCAGGTGTTCCACAGGGCTGTGTTTTATCGCCTTCTCTTTTCAATTTATTTGTACATGATTTATCAAATGCTGTATCTGAATCTTACATTTTTCAATACGCCGATGACACACTGTTGTTGTTAACAAATATATTGCTGCCAGACACCTCGTTTGGGAATAGTTGGAGGTAAGAGTTAATAGACAATAACTTAGTAATCTGCGATTCACTGATGACATCGCTTTGCTTTGCCAAGTCACTAAGAAGATGAACTGCTAAACATGATCAATGAGTTAGACAGGCAGATCAGTGTACTCTGGGTCTAAAAATTAATATGCAGGAAACCAAACTAATGTTACGCAGTCTCGGAAGGGAACAACAGCTTACAATTGGTAGCGAGGTGCTGGCAGCGGTAAGGGAATGCGTATTCTTACGGCAGGTATATAGTTACCGCAAATCTGGATGGCGAGGCTGAAATAACTAAAAGAAAAAGAATGGGGTGGAGCGCATTTGGCAGGTTTTGTCAGAATATGTGCCGCAGTTTACCTATATTCCTCGAGAGAAAAATATATAACTGTATCTTACCGGCACTCACTTATGAGGCAGAAACGTGGAGGATAACTAAAACGGTTCAACTTAACGACAGAGCACCGAGCTGTGGAAAGGAAAATGATAAATGTAACATTAACAGACAGGAAGACGGCTGAGTGGGTGAGGAAAGAAATGCGGGTTAATAACATCCTAGTCGAAATCAAGACGAAGAAATGGGCTGGGGCAGGGCATATGATGCAGGGCGAGATAAATGCTGTTCGTTAAGGGTAGCGGAGCGGATTCCAAGGGAAGGGAAGTCTATAGCAGGGGTTGGTAGGAAGTGGGTGGATGAGATAAAGAAGTTTGCGTGGATAGGGTAGCCGCAGCTGGCACAGGACAGGGTTAATTGGCGAGATATGGGAGAGGCCTTTGTCCTGCAGTGGGCATAGTCAGGCCGATGATGATCATGATGACACTCTATGAAACGCACAATAGAGGCAGGAAGAAACTGCGTAAACGCGAAGGTAAAAACAGGCATTGCGAAGCGCTTTTGTGATCGTGCTCGACAATAATGAATCGCAGACTCGGCGGACGGAGCTACTGTTCTCTCTTCAAGTCTTTCACTATTTCACAATAGCGAAGTCACAATGGCGAAGACAGGCGTTTTGTTATAAGTCGTAACCACGAATCATTTGCGTTAAAGATACCCCTAGGGGTATTACCTAACGAGTTGGGTAATCACCAAGGCTGAGTACAAATTTTCTCGGCGACAGATTAGTTTCAACGTTGGTGTTAAAATATCGTGGGGAGGTGTTGGCTGAGCCGCAGTGGGAAAGGTCGTTTCGATCTGAGGCGATTTGTTGGAATGAGGGGAATTTTACGTTACGGGCATGCGGAAGTTGTTTTTTTTTTTCGGGGGTGGGGTCAGCGTCCCAAAGCGACCCAGGCTGTGAGAGACGCCGTAGTGAAGGACTTCGGATATTTCGAGCACCTGGATTTCTTTAACGTGCACTGACATCGCACAGTACACGGGCCTCTAGAATATCGACTGCATTGAGATTCGACCACCACGGCCGGGATCGAAGACGCATCTTTCGGGTCAGCATCTGAACGCCACAACCGCTGAGCCACCGCGGCGGTCTGCTTGCGGAAGTGACGTAAATTCAAGGGGATGGCTGGGGCGATGGGATTCGCAGTGGCGGTGGTACGCAGATGTATGCTTCTTGGCCCAGTGGGTTTTAATTGAATTAATGTGTGGCGATGGCAAGGACTTGGTCAGTTCGGTTGTGATTTCAACAAAGGGTTTACTTTTGGCAATGAATAAAACGGGCGGCGCGATTTTGAATAGTTTCAAGTGCATTCGAAGCGATGAAGCGTGCTTTCTGCGGACTGCAAATTCTAATTTTGATCTGACCAGTTTTTTTTTTTATGCAAGCAAGTTTACGTCTTCAGTCTCCTAGCGTAAATGACGTTTGAAAAATGCCAGAGCTTCATTTGCAGATTAAATTATTTAAGTAACATGCTTGCGCCGAGTAAACTTCACTCTTCGAAGCGTTTTTGCTTAGTTGTTTCATTTTGTGCCGTCAACACGTGGTCGGTAGCATGCATAGTTGCACTCTGTTTTAAACATAAGGTCGAACGCTGTGATAAGTAAGCACTTAAGAAAGGCGGGATATACTGCACTCCTTTAGTGCTCGAGTCAAGGGTAGGAAACTATGGTTAGTTTCAGCGCTCTTTGTGACTGAAGGAGACCTGATGTTTTAAAAATAATAAATCGTGCACATGTGCGCATCCCAGCAGGTTGCTCTGACGGCTGGTCTGTCTGAGGCACGAGGATATGACTCTGCTTTTTTATCGCCTGCGGTGGTTGAAATCCTGCTCAGAGATGCTTTTTTATTCAGCTGGATACTGCTTCCACGACAACGATACAAAGCTCCAGTTTGCTTTCCTTCGGTCGCTGCAGGAGGAATGGGCGCCGACGTCTGGATTTGCTGGTCAGTTTTATATGTGAAAGTTTCCCACCCCTGGCCGAGTGGCCTAAGGCACATGAAAGCGAGAGCGTGTTATCAGCAGTAAGACCGCATTTAATCAAGCTTATGACAAATATATTAAGTAATAAGTTCGCAGGCAAAAAAAAATATTATTTTGCGCTCACCACAAGGAATGCACTACTTCTTTAATGCGAATGTAGGCAGCAACAACAAGAGTGCTATAGATTTAACAGCTTTGCGCCTGAGTGTGTGAAATGAAGTATAGTATGTTGAATCTAAACTCGAGAACAGCCACCAAGCCCTTTCAGTGAATCGGGACACCGCTTCCGTGAGATTTCTGGGGTTGCAACATGCGATCTTTATCATTTCCAGCGGGCCGCTTTTTCTTTTGCTTCATGATCGTCACTTTGTCCTCTTCGTTTTCCTTCTTCCATTTTTGCTCTACGTCATCTCCCCTAAATGGGGAGAGGAGAGAGGGTCAGTTGAGTTGAGTGGTTGTACACTACCGGTGGGATCAACCTTGCAGTTGCTGCCGGCAATTACTCCACCGTAGCGACACTTAAATAGAAATCACAGAAACACTGTCCGCAAAAACCCAAATATACACTCCTGAGGTCACCATGTGGAGGCCAAATCCGTGTCCTGCAGGTAAAGTAGAAGAAGGCGAGAAGCATCCCTTCTACTCGACTGGCTCCCGCGCGGGAAAACAATGTCCTGAAGAGAACTGTGAGGAACTCCTGCCTTCTTGAGGGATCAGAATAACACAGCCCGTTCCGCGTTGTACAAAGTACAGCACAAGAGGTAATGTTCTATGTCACCACACACACCACACGTTGAACACAATGGTGACAACGCTAGGCCAGTCTTATACACCAACGCCGGCGTACGAGCAGAATCCGTGCGAACGCGATGCAGCAAAGTGGCTTGGTACCTTTTGAGACCCTTGGTCACACATGGCTGATGAGGAGAGCTCCACAAAGAACTGAAGTGGCACAACACCACATCTCTGAACATTTGCTTGACTTCATGAGGGACTCCATGTACTGGAATCCCGGAGAGAGCTGTATGGGCGAGGTTGTCTGCTATCTCGTTGCCTAAGACACCTATGTGCGATGGCACCCATTGAAAACGTATAGAGAAGCCTTTGCTATGTAGATTCTGCACCAAACGTAGGGATCTAAGACTCAAGGCATCAGGGGGGAACACGTACTCTAACCTTTGAAGGGCAGATTTTGAATCCGTAGTTATGACAGTAGGTTGAGGCGTACAACACCGTAGCTTCTTCAGAGCTGCCTCAATGGCAACACTTTCGGCCATTGTGGAGGACACGACTTTAGTAAAACGAACAGACCAATCATACTTCAAAGACGGAATATGAAAAGCAGCTGCACTAGATCCTCTGACCTTGTCCACAGAGCCGTCTGTAAAAATTTGAAGATGACTGGCATATTCGATCTCCAGATGTTCCAGTACGAGCGAACGCATTGCCGCTAAAGGAGAATTCCGCTTAGCGCGAACGTGGGGAATTGTCAAGGAACAATCGAGGCTCGGAAAGGACCAAGGTGGCTTCAACGTCTTAGGTCGATCTCGAAGGTCGAGGCCCAGAGAACGAAGAGTATTTAAAGCCAAGTACGCCCGGGACTCAGATCTCTGTCGAAGGCGCTGTAGAAGCGCTCTCCCGGCAACAGTCTCTCTGAGGCGGCCAATTTGCAGCAAAAGTCTTTGTGAAGCGGCTAGCCGAAGAGGTTTTGATTGAGACTCATACAGTACTGCATTGTTTGGAGCAGCCTGCGACTATGCGCTTTCTCTGCTGGCTTGGATCGCGGGAAGACGGAGCTATGTCACGGCTCTTATTTCCGCTGTGCAGGCCGCAGACTCGTCGACGACACTACTGTCTCCCTGCGACAGCTTACGCGAGTAGAGTGCTCGTCATCTCGCGGTGCTCAGTTTCTTCGCTTCAGTGAGCGTAATGAGACAACCTGTTTTACAATCTTTACAAAAATTTCCTTCTCGTCTCAGAACCAGTTGGGCTATGTTAAAGTGCAGTGAGCTGTGCCTGCTGAGGAAACAGCTTTGTCGGTGGCCCGTGTAACTCTCCTACCTCTAGCAGCGTCCTTGATTCATTGATGGATTAAACATTGGATGTGCGGCAACCTTCCTAATAGGTTATTTAATTCCTATGCAGCGTAATGCTTGGCCCTGTTACAGCCGCAAGCCATGTCACTGGTGCGTTTATTTAAATACTAAAATGAATAAAATAAAGTAAATGAAAGCCAGCGGTGTTCGGCGCCTCTGCCCTTATGTTCGTTGGCACCTTTCGCGGGATGTGAGCATGCACCAGGTGGCCCTCATGATAGCGTTGATATTGTACAGCATTCGGTTGGCTTTCGTGGAGTTCGAAACGGTTGTCATGGCTTTTAATTTCGCAGCGCCGACTACTTCGCTACAGCGCGACGTTCAACGGAAACTGAGAAAAAAAGCTACCCACCCAATTGTTTTACTGGGTAGCTTTGATGTTGGCTTCCTTAATATGTTTGTCAAACGAGCCCCCCAACTTTTCATGTTTAAAAAATCTTATTTAGACTTAAGTACAGAAAAAGTCGCACAGTGTATATATATATATATATATATATATATATATATATATATATATATATATATATATATATATATATATATATATATATATATATATATATATATATATATATATATATATATATATATATATATATATTAGCAGACAAAAATGAAATGAGGGGCTCGTTCGACAAGCATATTAAGGAAGCGAACAGTCACCGAAACCAAAATGCATAGGGGAATGTTTTGTTTTAATTTATAGTGCCAATGAATTGGTTTTTAACGAATATTACTTATAAACAGCAGAAAAAACAACCATGCCGCCGGTGGGATGCGAACTCACGACCTCCGAATATCGCGTCCGGTGCTCTTACCAAGTGAGCTACGGCGACGGCTGTCCAATCTGCTGCTTTCGTCGGTAGTAAAACGAACAGACCAATCATACTTCAAAGACGGAATATGAAAAGCAGCTGCACTAGATCCTCTGACCTTGTCCACAGAGCCGTCTGTAAAAATTTGAAGATGACTGGCATATTCGATCTCAAGATGTTCCAGTACGAGCGAACGCATTGCCGCTAAAGGAGAATTCCGCTTAGCGCGAACGTGGGGAATTGTCAAGGAACAATTGAGGCTCGGAAAGGACCAAGGTGGCTTCAACGTCTTAGGTCGATATATATATATATATGTTTTCCGTGTTAGCGATCCTTGAGAGTGTTTACCAGCGCCACCCTCATCCATAGCCGTGGACGTAGCACGTCCTGCAATACCGAAAGTGTGACGTAGAACGTCAACTAACGACGATGGCGAAAACTGTGCCAGAGCCCTCTTATGCTACGTATGGCATCAAGGCTGCCAGAACCGAGACCCCCGTTAAGCTATTAGCAGACAAGGCAAACGAAATGAGCGGCTCGTTTGACAAACATCTTAAGGAAGCCAACAGTCACCGAAACCAAAGTGCATAGGGGAAAGTTTTTTTTTTTAAATTTATAGTGCCAATCAATTGGTTTTTAAAGAAAATTACTTATAAAGCAGCAGAAAAAACAACGATATTCGGAAGTCGTATGTTCGGATCCTACCGGCGGCATGGTTGTTTTTTCTGCTGCTTTATAAGTAATTTTCTTTAAAAACCAATTGATTGGCACTCTAAATTAAAAAAAAACATTCCCCTATGCACTTTGGTTTCGGTGACTGTTGGCTTCCTTAATAAATATATATATATAGCAGACAAGGCAAATGAAGTCAGGGGCTCGTTTGACAGACATATTAAGGAAGCCAACAGTCACCGAAATCAATGTGCATAGGGGAATGTTTCTTTTTTTAATATCTAGTGCCAATCAATGAGTATTTTTTGTTTTTTTTTCGTTAAAGAAAATTACTTATAAAGCAGCAGAAAAAACAACCATGCCGCCGGTGGGATCCGAACCCACGATCTCCGAATATCGCGTCCGGTGCTCTTACCAACTGAGCTACGGCGACGGCTGTCCAAACTGCTGCTTTCGTGGGTATTTATGTTTTGCGTGCAAGCGAACCTTGAGAGTGTCCACCAGCGCCACCCACGTCCATAGCGGTGGACGTAGCACGTCCTGTAATACCGCAAGTGTGACGTAGAACGTCATCTAACGGCGAGGGCGGAAACTGTGCGAGAGCCCTCTTATGCTACCTTTGGCATCAAGACTGCCAGAACCGAGACCCCCGTTGAGCTATTAGCAGACAAGGCAAATGAAGTGAGGGGCTCGTTTGACAAACATATTAAGGAAGCCAACAGTCACCTAAATCGATGTGCATAGGGGAATGTTTCTTTTTTTTTAATATCTAGTGCCAATCAATCAGGTTTTTTTGTTTTTTTTGTTAAAGAAAATTACTTATAAAATTACACACACACACACACACACACACACACACACACACACACACACACACACACACACACACACACACATATATATATATATATATATATATATATATTGCAGCAAACCATGACGGCCGCGCCTGATGCCGAATAGGCAGATTTTTATTTTTATTTATTTATTTTACCCTCAGGGCAAAGCATTACAGAGGGGAGTAGGTAATACATAATAACACTGAAAATACAAACAGCAGAGAACAATAAATTATCACAACATAGATAAGTTAGAACAAGTGATCAACACAATATATCATTCAATAGAAGCGGTAACAGCAGACCTAAACAATACAGGGTCAGCAATTGTGATCATCGACCAAGCGCCGATGAAGACGAGGCGCAGGTGAAAGACGAAGTTTCGCCGCGGTTCACGAGATCGCTTGGTTTGTTTGGACTGGCCGTCGGCGCTGCTCGCTGTCCTGCTCGTCGTTTTGTGTCGCCCGCCGTGAACTCTTTCCCCTGACTTATTTGTGTACAAACCCCCTTTCACTTGGTGGAGGTGCGGATTTGCTGACATCCTGCAGCATCGAAGTCGTATGCTTCCGGTCATCACCATGCCCAAAGATTCCAGCCCCACTTCTGCCGCCCTGCCGCCGACCGTCGTCTGCGCTGGAGCTTTGCGACAGCGCGATCCTGCTGTATTCAGTGGAACCGGAGACCATGACGTCGAGGACTGGTTAAGCTCGTACGAGCGGGTAAGCATCCATAATAAATGGGACGATGCCCGCAAACTGAACAACGTCATCTTCTATCTTACGGACGTTGCGAATCTGTGGTACCGCAACCTCGAGGCTGACATCACATCATGGTCCGCCTTCAAGCAGAATTTCGCCGGCGTCTTCGGCCTGCCCGCGGTGCGCAAGTTGCGCGCCGAGCAACGCCTACGTGCTCGGGCTCAGCTGCCTGGTGAAAATTTCACCAGCTACATTGAGGATGTGGTTTACCTGTGTAGGCGTGTGGATTCTTCGATGCCGGAGCGCGCCAAGATCGATCACATTCTGAAGGGCATCGACGACGACGCGTTTCAGATGCTTCTGGCCAAAAATCCAGCAACCGTCGTCGACGTCCTTGCCCAATGCCAAAGCTACGACGAACTACGCAAGCGCCATCTTCTCACTCGCTCTCCACTCTCGAACTGGGAGCCTATGGGGGCTTTGACGTCTGACTGCGACCACTCGCCACTGTTGCCCCAGATAAAGGAGTTTATTCGCGAAGAAGTTGCTCGTCAGCTCTCTCTCGTCCACCCGAGTCCTGACGCTTCCTCTCCTCTTATGCCTTCGCTTCAGCGCGTCATCCGAGAACAAGTCGCCGAGGCTCTTCCTACCCTGCCTGAAGTTCGTTCCGTCCCTCCTTTGTCGTACGCTGAAGCCGCGGCCCATTATAGCCCCTCCACTCCTGTGGCGGCGCCCTTGACGTACGCCGCCGTGGCTGCGCAGCCTCACCCTGTGGCGTTTTCACCCAGTCCGCCTGTCCTGCGTCCGGCACCGGTCCCACCAGCGGCACCGCTTCATCCTCCCTCTTCGCCACATTACAACCCTTGGCGCACACCGGACAATCGGCCTATATGCTTTTCGTGCGGTTTTCCCGGCCACGTGGCCCGCCACTGTCGTCGCCGCATGGTCACTCCTCCAGCGTTTGCGCCTTCTGCCGGCTTACCCCAGCTGCTTCGGGCTGCTCCACCTCCGGAAGCGTACGCCAGCGACCAGCGTCCGTATAGGACCCGTCGATCCCCGTCCCCACGTCGCCGTTCACTGTCACCTATACGCCGTCGCCCTACGCCCGCTTACGAGGGAAACTAAGTTCCGCAGTTCCAGAGGCAAGAACTGCGTGCTGTTCGAACAGTTCAAGGCCTCATCCTTCTCCCACGAACATTCTAGTGGTGTCTGTCGACGGTTTGTCTGTGTACGCGCTTGTCGACACGGGTGCTGCTGTGTCAGTGATTGATGGGAGACTGTGCCGTCGCCTACGGAAAGTGACGACGCCATTTTCTGGTTTGTCGCTTCGCACTGCAACCAAAGAGTGGATCGCACCTTTGGCCACATGCACAGCGCGGGTTGTCATCGCTGACATTTTGTACAGTGTCGAATTCTTGGCCTTGCCGTCTTGTTCCCACGACGTGATTCTCGGGTGGGACTTCCTGTCAAAAAAATAACGCCGTGATCGATTGCGCCCGCGCTGAGGTAGAATTTTCTGCATTGTGCGACGAACTGGCCGACGACCTCCATTTCGTGTGTCCGCAGAAGCTCACCGTCACTGAAGACGTCCATATCGCTCCGGAGGATTCAGCGCTTGTATCCCTCTCGTGCCTTGCCATGCCGGCCGTCACCGTTTTATTTACGCCGTATTCTTCCTTTGTCCACCGAAAAAACCTGCCGCTGCCGTCTGCTGTTCTCGATGTTCACGGAAATCTCATTAAGATGCTTATCAACAATCCATCTTCTTGCCCGCTTACCCTGCTACGTGGCAAATAATCTGGTTCAATTCAACCTGCCCACATTCTCTGACCTGGATGCCCCCGTTACCTCCCACCGTTTCTACATCAACGCCCTTCATTCCGATTTGGCACCTGATCCATTGCCCGACGCCGCTATCCAAGCCGCCATCGACGACGCCCTTCCTTCCGCCCACCGGACGCAGCTCTCAGCCCTTCTGCACATGTTTTGCTCTGCTTTCGACGTCGCCCACACTCCTCTAGGCCGGACTTCCACCGTCGCTCATCGCATAGATACTGATTCTCACCCGCCTTTTCGACAGCGGCCATATCGTGTGTCGGCAGCAGAGCGCCGCGTGATTAGCGAACAAGTTGAGGACATGCTACACCGTGGTGTCATCCGTCCGTCTCACAGCCCTTGGTCTTCGCCGGTGGTACTTGTAAAGAAGAAAGATGGCTCAATCAGATTTGTGCTTCGACTACCGCCGCCCCTCAACAAAACTACCCACAAGGACAATTACCCTCTTCCTCGCATCGACGACGCTCTTGATTGCCTCCAAGACGCTGAGTACTTTTCTTCCCTTGACCTACGTTCCGGCTACTGCCAAGTACCGATGGCTGCACCTGACAGAGAAAAGACAGCATTTGTTACACCCGATGGCCTCTACGAGTTCAATGTGATGCCATTCGGTCTGTGCAACGCACCCGCCACATTCGAAAGGATTATGGATAACATCTTGCGGAAGTTCAAGTGGCAGATATGCCTCTGCTACTTGGACGACATTGTTGTCTTTTCCGCCGATTTCACCACGCACCTCGCACGCTTACGACAGGTTTTGACTTGCCTGACTGAGGCCGGCCTACAGCTGAATCTCAAGAAGTGCCACTTCGCCGCTCGGAAGTTCATCATCTTGGGGCACATCGTCTCCAAAAAAGGCATTCTCCCTGATCCGGTCAAGCTCCGTGCTGTGGCGCAATTTCTTAAACTTCTGTCGATCAAACAACTTCGAAGCTTCATAGGTTTGTGTTCATATTTCCGGCGCTTCGTACGCAATTTCGCGTCGATCATTGCGCCACTGACGAAGCTACTTGGCGGAAACAATGACACGTCGGGCTGGCCGGCCGAGTGCGACGAAGCGTTCACTACCCTGCGCCATCTTTTGACTTCGCCGCCAATACTCCGACACTATGACCCAAAAGCACCTACCGAGGTCCATACGGAAGCGAGTGGCGTTGGCCTCGGAGCTGTCTTGGCTCAGCGAAAAGATGGGTTTGAAGAATACGTAGTTGCGTATGCAAGTCGCGTGCTGAATCCAACTATTCCGTCACGGAGAGGGAATGTTTAGCTATTGTATAGGCACTAACAATTCCGGCCCTATCTGTACGGTCGCCGGTTTGACGTCGTCACGGACCACCATGCGCTCTGTTGGTTATCGTCTATTAAAGATACATCCGGTCGCCTCGCTCGAAGGGCTCTTCGCCTTCAAGAGTTTGACATTCGCGTCATCTACCGTTCCGGCCGTAAGCACATGGACGCCGATGCTTTGTATCGATCTCCCATTCCCAGCGACGCTGCCTGCTGCTCGGCAACAGATCCCGTGCTTTTGTCTCTCGCCATCGCTGATATGCCTCCGGAGCAGCGGAAGGACCCGTGGCTTGCTTCCCTAATAGACGCCGTGTCTTCTTCACAAAACGTTGCGCCTTCAAGAACATTACGGCGTCAAGCTCCGTACTTTGCCCTCCGGGACGGCATTCTATACCGCCGCCACTACATGCCTGATGGTCGGCGGTGGCTTCTCCCAATTCCCCGCCATTTACGATCTCAAATTTGCGCCTCTTACCACACCGACCTTCAGTGTGCGCACACTGGTGTTCTGAAAACATTCAAAAGACTCTCAGCGCTACTATTGGCGTGGCATGTACGCCTATGTTCGGAAATACGTCCGATCATGCATCGCCTGTCAGCGGCGGAAGACCTCGGCTCCTCGTGTGGCCGGCCCATTGCAACCACTCCCTTGCCCGGCACGTCCCTTCGATCGTGTTGGCGTTGACCTTCACGGCCCGCTTCCCTGTACGGTCTCTGGGCACCGCTGGATTATCGTCGGCGTCGACCACCTCACCCGGTATGCCGAGACAGCCGCCCTTGCTGCTGCTACTGCCTGCGATGTTGCGATGGTCCTGCTGCATCATTTTGTTCTTCGCCATGGCGCTCCGAGCGAGATCCTGAGTGACAGAGGCCGCGTCTTCCTTTCCCACGTCATTGAAGCTCTGCTTACCGCATGTCGCATCGTACATCGGACCACCACTGCCTACCATCCCCAAATTAACGGGCTAACCGAGCGCTTCAATCGTACTCAGAGACATGCTCACGATGTACGTCGCAGGGGATCAGACCAACTGGGACGCTGTCCTTCCTTTCGTGACGTACGCGTTGTGGGGTTTGAATTGGGGAGATAAGTACGTTCTCCCCACTCAATCGCGGCTGACACGATTCAAAGCCGCCCGGACCCCACCCCGTGATCGCGTGCGCTACCGAGCGCTCGCCGACCTCGGCGGGCCTTGCTCAGGGGGAACAAAGGAACGACACATTGGCGGACACAAACAGACATTTATTGCTACAGAAACAATAACGCCAGCTAGCAACAAGGTACGCTAATGAATCAAAGTCGTCCGACTCACCAGCAAGGTTCCGAGCGAATGTTCGCCCGCGCTACGGCAAGGGATATAAACTCCGCAGGCCGGACGGGACGAGTACGGGAGCCTGTCTCCCCGTCGCTTCTTCGCCCCGCCGGCGAAGAGCGGAGCCGCCAGCGACGCGTCCGCTTGCCCCGACGATCCCCGCCGAAGCCCCCTCTCCCCCTCTCCCGCGCGCGGGCTTTGGCAGTCTCCGCGCAGCGATGCTGGCGCCCTCTCTTGCCAGTTAATGTAACTCACAAGGGAACGCGCACGGTGTTAGAAGTACTTTAGGTGATACGACGGCGCGCCTCCGCCGTGCAACAGCCGCGGAGAACATTCGGACGAACTTCCGAGAATGCCGTGAGAGGGCGCCACTGTGTGGTCGGGCTGGTCGGGTCTACCGTGTCCCATCGGCGCACTATTCTAGCGCTATCTCCGCGCGTGGTGCTCACTCCACGTGCTAGCTAGCTCTTGTGCTGTGCTTGGCATTCGCCGTCGCTCACGCGCTCTTCACGAGAATCATTGCTCGGAGAAGCGATTATTCTCACCGACCATTGCGCCCAGCCGCACAGTGATGAAAAAGTGACGACATGGGGAGAAAGTGCTTCGTTCCTCGATGTAACTCCGGTTACAAGACGTGCTCTGAGAAGGTGTCCCTGTTTGCAGCTCCAAAGGATGAGGACCGCCTTAAAGCTTGGCGACACGCCATACCGCGCAAGGACCGCTTGCTGCAGCCGACTGACCACGTGTGCGAGAAGCACTTTGAACCGAACTTCGTCACTAAAACATGGGAGGCTCATTTCAACGGTCAAGTGTTAGCAAGTGCGCCACGAATAGCTACTTTGGCTGGTGACGCCATTCCGACGATTTTTCCCGGATGCCCGGATTACTTGTCGAAGAAGACAAAACGAAGAAAAGAGCCTATGGATCGTCAGAACCCCGCCGCTCCCAAGCGGCATCGTGCTGCAGACGACGGCCCATTGGGCACACAGGCACCCAACGACGGCGGAACTTCAAGCGAATCCCTGCAATCATCCAGTGTGAACAATGGAAGTGCGCCTGAAAGCTGCTCAAGTTCGACCAGTCCGGCTGCTGAACTCAGGAAAGGGCCTTTCGATGAAGTTTTTCACAAATCCTGGGTGCATAACTTTGCCAACTGATGCGTGGGCATGCCATAAAACTGACATCGATGGGGTGCGGGCGATTGTGTTCTGTGAGGTGCAGATTCTCGAGCCGCAGTGGTACTGCCCGATGCTGTTGAACCTGATGGCAGGTATAGCTATATGGGTGCTCCTCCTAGCCATATAATAGTAAGGAAAGCAATCAGCATCGACTCGGACCTTGTTGTAACTGTTGCCATGATAGGTAAGCGTGTGACTCTTCAGTCTCTTGAAGTTCCTTGCGATATAGCATGCACAGCTGATATTGAAAAGCTGTTGCTGCATGTGCACCAGATGCGCTTGTGTGTTGGTGGACCAGGAGTCAAGCAGTACACAAATGTTCGCCCAGCTACTGCCTTCGTTGACATCACAAGCCGTTGGCGGCACAATAACTGTGCTTTCTTTGTAAAGGGCACCGAGACTGCATGCCCGCGCTGCAAGTGCCTAGAAACAACACTTCGAATACACTACAAGCGCATGCTGAGCAAAATTACAGGAAATAAGTCCGTACGATACGTCCGCATGACTACTGCTAAAAAGGGCGATGGTGCTCTCTTCAGAAGGGCTCAGTATGCTTTGAAGAAATCGGTTGGCCGTCTGACAAAGAGAGAGAAGGCACTGACGACTCGACTCAAGGACACTCAAAAAAAGTTATCGTCCATTTCTGATGAGGCCCCAGATGACAAGCTCCGGCATTTGAGACTTCCAGAAGGGCAGACAGCAGCTATTAAAGAATGCATAGCAGCTGCCAGATGCACCAACAAAAAGAGCAGACGCTATACCGAAGAATGGCTTTTACTCTGTCTTCTCTTGCATATACCCAGTCCATCAGGGTACTCTTTCCTAAGAGACAACAACATCTTACCACTTCCTTGCACATCAACTATAAGGAAGTACTTATATATGGTGCGTGTTAATTGTGGCCTTGACACCCGTTTCCTCTCTGCCTTCAAAAGAAAGCTGGCGACAAAGGATAGTTTTAAGCGGCATGGAATTCTGATATTTGATGAGATCCATGTCCGCAAGGAAATGAAAGTTAATGCGAGAACAATGACCTACATTGGTCATGCGGACTTCGGAGACGAGGTACAAGCACCCAACCAATTGGCAGACCATGGACTAGTCTTCGCGTTCCGTTCTTTTGGGGAAAATTATTTCCAACCTATTGCAGTCTTTGCAAGCCTTGGACCAACGAAAGGGACAATACTGGCACAACTTATAATGAAGGCTATCCTTCTACTTGAAGATGCTGGTGCACTTGTCGATGGAATTGTGTGTGATGGTGCTGCAACCAACCGGTCAATGTGGAAGCATTTCGGTGTAACAGGAGTTCTAGAAGGCGCTAGAAATAGCTTTTTGAACCCTGCATGTGACGACCGTGATGTTTTTGTTTTTTCGGACGCATCACATCTCATCAAATGTGTACGCAATCGCCTGTTACAGTACGAAATGTTTAGCATCAATGGGAGCCGAGAGTTTTGGTCGCATTATGATAAGCTCTTTGTGGCGGACATGAAAGCTGAAGGCCGACTCAGGGTATGTCCAAAACTGTCGTTTTCTCATTTGAATCCAACTAATACAGAAAAGATGAGAGTAAAGCTGGCTACTCAGCTTTTTAGTATGAGCGTTGCAAACGGCCTGCAGTTTTATTCCAAGAGAGGAATAGAGGGACTCCGAAATGTAGAAAGCACAGTTGAGTTCACAGTCAGAATTAATAATTTCTTTGATGCACTAAATCGCAGACATCCAAACGAAGGGCTGAGGTTGGGTGGCGAGGACTTTAAAGTGCTGGAGTCTTCTTTACAGTGGCTGAATGAGTGGGAGAAGGATGTCAAGGCTGGAAAAATTGATCGCCACAACTTTTTATCACTCAACTGCTGAAGGGTTGCGAGTGACCATACTTTCCACAATGCAGCTTTCTAAACACCTTTTGGAAAAATGCGACTTCAAGTATGTCCTGACAGCAAAATTTAATCAAGATGTTCTGGAAAATTTTTTTTGGCGTCATCCGTCATGGAGGTGGCCAAAATGAACACCCCTGTCTGCCAACTTTTCTGCAGCTTTACAGCATGCTGTCTATTTACAGTCTAATGAAACCGCCTAAGTACGGGAACTGCCAGTTGGAGGCTAAAGAGGAACCGCGTCTGCTGAGTCTTTCAGATCTGACAGCTGCATTTTTAGAAGATGCGTCTAGTCAGTCTCGATTGGAAGAGCTTAAGGCAAAACTTGATGGCTATGTGGAGAACGAAATTGAAATTGAATGCGAGGCTGTGTTTGAAAATGTCTCCATGGCGACCAGTGTGACAGATTGCATTGTTTACTATGTGAAAGGCTTTCTGTCCAGGAAGCTACTGAAAAACACGGGCTGTTCACAGTGTAGACTCGGGCTAGTAGCAACAGATAATGCGGCAAGAAAGCCTGAAGCAGCTCTCGTAATTTGCAAAACCCGTGGATGGCTTAAACATCCTCACTCCGCGCTCTTCTACTTTGTGAAGCAGACAGAAGAAATATTTCAGAAGCACGCTGATGACAAAGAAGTGTATGACATCACCATTGACTACGCGCTAGAAAACTTCAATTTCTCTTTTCCGTGTCCAGAACATAAAAGAGATATAAAGGCACAAGTGTTGCACTACTACGTCGGATTGCGAATGCGCCAGTACTGCAAACAGCTAAAAAAAAATGAGCCCAACAAAAGCCAAAACCTTCGCAAACTCTCAAAGCTGGCATAAGTGGCATGCTGCCTTTTTATGGAACAACGTAATGGGTTGTCATGAGATGATACTGTGTATAGGACTATGGCTAAAGATGTACAGAACTACGTTTAGAGTTCAGAGTTTCCATGTGTGTTGCCTTTTCTGCCGTTGCTGTCGATATTTCGTTTAAATTTATGTCACTGCCGTCTTTGTTACTTGTGAAGAACTGCTAGCATCGCTGATGATTACATTGCTGTTCACTGGCATTCGTCAAAATAAATCATGTGTATCGCGAACTCTGCCACTTGCCTCATTTCCTCTGTGTTGCGGAATCGCATCTGCAGCTTGTTTGCAGTTTACACAAGTACCAGCTTGAAGCATTAAAAATATAGATACGTGTTATCCACTCTCATGAAACTGAGTTGGAGGCATTGGGCAAGTGAAAAATAAAAATTAAAATGGTAAAAACTGAACATATCAAATCACAATGCGCCGCCCCAACAGCACCACACTCCGCAGTTCGGCACATCGCGATCAACGCCGATTTCGCGTTTAAAACCGCCTATATTCGCTTGCAATGCAAACAAAAGCGTTCAGCGACGATAACAGTGCCGTGCAACGTTAATACTGTCCGCTTAAGGAGCGTAAATCAACGCCTTAGCGCCAGAGTTCACTGGATCACCCGTAAGACGGAACGTGAAACAGGCTCGGCAACGGGCACGGGCGGCCCGACTCACGCTAACGCCATCTAGAGGCGGACGAGGGAAGTAGGGACAAATGTGTCTCGCCTCCGGGAGCGTCGTCGTATCACCTAAAGTACTTCTAACACCGTGGGAACGCGCTCAGCCTCGAGGTGAGACCGCCGCTGCACGGTGCCTAGCGGGAAAGCAAACTCAGGGGGCGGCAGGGCAGGTCCCCACATCCCCCCAACCTTAAACAGACCCACGCGCCTGAAAGTACATGCTATGGAGGAGTCGCCTGGTCTTCATGTCTTTGAGGCACGTCTTGCAGCGGAGGTCACGCCGACAGCGTCCACGCAGACTTCCGCGGTATTCCGAAGGCGGCGTGAAGGTCTCCGCTGGGACGACTCGTATGGCCCGCGAATCGAACGCCGGTAGGAAAACTGCAGGCCAGGGTCCTGCAGTAGTCGCCAGGGCAGCAGCAGCCGGAGGTGACTGCTGACTGGCCTCGCCGCAGCTGCCCCGGATGGATACGGCGAACAGGATACAGGCCGCTCCATCGCAGCGGGTGGCAGCGAGACGATGTGCACCGGTCAGCAAGCCTGGGTGGCTCCACCGGATCTGCAAAATTGCCGAAACGCTCTCGGCGTGCGTTTAACGTAGGTTACGGGAGGGAAAACGGCATCTGCAAGGGCCTCGTGGCACAATGCCTAACTCGCTAGCAAAACGTGTCGGCGGCTGTGCAAACGCTAAGTTCGAATGAACAAAGCCCTTTCTTGAGTTGAACGAGACTGCTCAGTTCGTGCGAGGTTACAAAAAAACGGGTGGGCAGCAGAGTGCGCCCCCTCTCAACGACACGGTCCGGTGGCCGTGTCTCTTTTAACGTGGTGCAGGCAGCTCCGAAAAGCCTCAGGCCTAACTACCCCTCCGACAACGACCGTGACCACAACAAAGACCCGAAACGGGTTATGTGCGCGCAGCCGCGAGGAGACGTCAGCTTTGTGGGGTGGTCCTACCCCGCTCACTGCACAAAGCAGCTTCTGAGCGGTCGGCGCCCACCGTATCGGACGGTGTCGGAGCGCCCGGTGCCGAGCTGCAATACCAGCGAGCTCGTAGCGGCACCCGTGGCGCCAGGCCACCCGGCTCCCGGAGCCGCGACTCCCAGAGTCGAAAAAGAGACAGAGAAGATATATACAGAAACTCGGACCACCCACGCGGCTTCCGTACTCACTCGCTTCGGGCTCGGCGACATCGCGGGCGCTAGGCCTCGCGCTCCCTCGATACGGACCAAGTGATTCTCACGAAGAAACTCCAGGGAAAAACGTGCTGAGCATGTCGAAAAGTTCAAACATGCTGCAGCGCAATACTCGCACTCAAGAAAGCATGCCGCAGGTCATAGCGATCATATTCACTCTAGGCCTAGCGCTTGTCAAGTCCGGACAAAGAGCGTTCCTCGAACAGAACCGACAGTCGTCCTATGTTCCAAGAGCGGGCCCCACGTTGGGCTGCCAGATGTGGGGTTTGAATGGGGAGATAAGTTCGTTCTCCCCACTCAATCGCGGCTGACACGGTTCAAAGCCGCCCGGACCCCACCCCACCGAGCGCTCGCCGACCACGGCGGGCATTGCTCTGGGGGAACAAAGGAACGACACATTGGCTGACACAAACAGGCATTTATTGCTACAGAAACAATAACGCCAGCTAGCAACAAGGTACGCTAATGAATCAAGGTCGTCCGGCTCACCAGCAAGGTTCCGAGCGAATGTTCGCCCGCGCTAGGGCAAGGGATATAAACTCCGCAGGCCGGACGGGACGAGTACGGGAGCCTGTCTCCCTGTCGCTTCTTCGCCCCGCCGGCGAAGAGCGGAGCAGCCAGCGACGCGTCCACTTGCCCCCGACGATCCCCGCCGAAGCCCCCTCTCCCTTTCTCCCGCGCGCGGGCTTTGGCAGTCTCCGCGCAGCGATGCTGGCGCCCTCTCTTGCCAGTTAATGTAACTCACAAGGGAACGCGCTCAGCCTCGAGGTGAGAACGCCGCTGCACGGTGCCTCGCGGGAAAGCAAACTCAGGGGGCTGCAGGGCAGCTCCCCACAGCGTACAACACCGCCACGCAGTCAACCACCGGTTTTACCCCTTTCTTCCTGCTGTATGGGCGTGAGCCGTCGTCCACGTTGGATACCATCTTGCCATATACTCCTGACGCCTCCGAGTGGGCGCCCCTCTCCGAAGTCGCAAAGCATGCGGAGGAATGCCTGCCGCCAGTTGGCGCGCTCTTTTACCTCGGCATCCCAAGGCCGCCAAAAGCATCGTCACGATGACGATAGCAGTCAACATGTTTTTCCGATAGGATCCCAAGTTTGGCTCTGAGTTCCAGGCACACCACGAGGATTGCCGTCAAAATTCCGTACAGAATACCACGGCCCTTATCGCGTCGTCCAGCAAACGTCGCCTGTGAATTACATCATGGAGCCGCTCAACCCCTCTTCGGACTTTCGCCATCGCGGCCGAGAAACCGTCCATGTCAGCCGCCTGAAGACATACTACGACCCGCTCATCTTATCCTTGCCATAGATCGCCAGGATGGCTCCTCTTCGTTCCCGGGGCAGTTGTAGCGAACAATGACGGCCGCGACTGATGCCGCATAGGCAGATCATCGATCAAGCGCCGATGAAGACGAGGCGCAGGTGAAAGACGAAGTTTCGCCGCGGTTCACGAGATCGCTTGGTTTGTTTGGACTGGCCGTCGGCGCTGCTCGCTGTCCTGCTCGTCGTTTTGTGTCGCCCGCCGTGAACTCTTTCCCCTAACTGTTGGATTCCTTAAACACACACACACACACACACACACACACACACACACACACACACACACACACACACACACACACACACACACACACACACACACACACACACACACACACACACACACACACACACACACACACACACACACACACACACACACACACACACACACACACACACACACACACACACACACACACACACACACACACACACACACACACACACACACACACACACACACACACACACACACACACACACACACACACACACACACACACACACACACACACACACACACACACACACACACACACACACACACACACACACACACACACACACACACACACACACACACACACACACACACACACACACACACACACACACACACACACACACACACACACACACACACACACACACACACACACACACACACACACACACACACACACACACACACACACACACACACACACACACACACACACACACACACACACACACACACACACACACACACACACACACACACACACACACACACACACACACACACACACACACACACACACACACACACACACACACACACACACACACACACACACACACACACACACACACACACACACACACACACACACACACACACACACACACACACACACACACACACACACACACACACACACACACACACACACACACACACACACACACACACACACACACACACACACACACACACACACACACACACACACACACACACACACACACACACACACACACACACACACACACACACACACACACACACACACACACACACACACACACACACACACACACACACACACACACACACACACACACACACACACACACACACACACACGCACACGCACACGCACACACACACACACACACACACACACACACACACACACACACACACACACACACACACACACACACACACACACACACACACACACACACACACACACACAGAGAGAGAGAGCTGGCGAACCGAATTACTCCGGGCGTTGCAGAAAAGCTCTGCGAAATACAGGAGAAGGTAGCCAGCCCCGAACAGATATAACATAACTAAGCTCGACTGTGTTAATTAAAAAGGAACAGCGCCATCACAGGATGAAGAGAGGAACGTATGTGCAACACAGGCGCTGTTTTACAGCAGAATGAAATTACGTTGCGCCTTTCACTTGTATTGTGAATATCAACTACATCTAAGATTCGCTCCACTACGACGTGTTCATACAAGGAATTTAACAAATATTTGCTTTCTCCATTCTCCGGAACACACTATACTGAGTTTGAGAGACATTGTACCTTCTTTCAAACACAGTTGTATCCGTCCTGAAAGGTAACTTCTAGGCTAGCGTTATACCCTTTTAGACTGTATTAGAAGATGAAATTTTTTTTAATATAGTTGTAGTGTCTCATTTGTTGGGTTATTCTTTTTAAGATGTTTTTTATTCTTGTCTTTGCATGTGTGCACGGCATTTTAGACGTGCTTGGAAAGCTGAAGGTCTCTTTTGGAATTCCTCTCCTGGGCATAACTTTTGCTCTCACACTCCCACGCTGCATCTTAACAAGCTAATAGAAGTAGTTCGGTGCCTGCCGACAGTGTTGCCAAAAATCTGCAGTAAATGAAAGAGAAACAGAACGTAAACCTATTTTAGGATAAATTCTGCTTCCCTTCCCAGTGACGCTGCCCTTACGTGTAAAGACGAACCTCTGTCTTGCCAGGCTGGAGTGAGGCGAGGTGGCTGGGGTTCACGATAATGAGTGTCCAACGCCCATCGTAACGCTTGCTGCCTCGTCAGCCCTATTTTATTGTGCCTGATTTCTTCAACGGAAATGAGCGGTCCACGTGCGAACGGGTCGGGGCACCTCAGCTAAATATCCTCATAGACTAAGCAGACACAGAGGAACAGTGAATGCCATACCATTACAGATGGGGCTGTTGACTTTCCACTGGATCCTTGCTCACAGAGAAGTTATTTTTAGCACTCTGCGATCGCAGCCGCTGACTTGGAGGGCGCGTGGAATGGGTGTATGTCACCCGAGCACTGTAAACAGTGGCCAAAGAGCCCAATGCCGCGAGTTAGCGAAAGCCAGCGAGTCTGCGGCCCGACGCGCTTCATTTCTGTCTGTCTGCGTGTCTGCACTGCGCCGCGTTCACAGAGCGCACAGGCGCGCCGGCGCTCTACGCGTGCCTCGACGGGGAGCTACAGCTCTGCTGCTGTTCTACTGCTGCTGCTGTTCTACTGGCGGATCGGGTGGTGTCCGTCGGGGCTGCCGTTCATAAGCGCGCACTATGGAAGGCGCTGCCGGCCAGCCGAGCGGCCGCAAGACGCAGCGGAACGAGCGCGCTACACGACATGCAGCGCCCACGTGGTCTCGGTATCGTGCGCAGGCCGCTGTGGTGGTCGTCTACGTACACACGACTTCTACGCGTAGCAACTACGCACGCGCATGTACGGGGCTCTACGTGCAGAGCACGCGTAGCGCGACTAGAGAGGTAGCACTAACGATTGTCTTCCTCGTAGTAACAGCCGCGCCGCTCCTGACGGGACAGCACTGACAGCTGGGCACACAGCAGTGTGCTGCTTATATTTCGCAGTGGTTTCGTTTTGCGACGCGTGACGACTTTGCTGTGAGTTTCTCTCATTTTATCCTTTTTTTTTAAATTATTTGCTTCATGTAGTTTCCCCGCCTGTGGGAAATTTGCGCTGAGGGGTAATTCACGTGTGGCTAAGCAGGTCGTTCTCTACGAAGGGGGCGAATTTCGTTCAGACGCACGTAACTCCATTGTCCCCGCGTTTAATCGCTGTTTTGTAATTAAACTACAGTTAGCGTGAATGTGCCGACCTTTCAAAATAGAACAAAATGATAAATTTTAGACGAACGAACACCTTTGAAAGGAAAGAGGTGCTGTCTTTGCAGGACCTCGTAACAATATAAGCAATAAAAAAATAATGAGACTACATGATGTGCAATACAACAGCACCATTGTGGCCGTTGTGGCCTGATTACATCAAAAAGAAAACTTCTGAGGCCAGGAACATGCGTTGTTTGCAAAACATGAAGGGGCTGCATGGTGTAGTAATACATGAGCGCAAGGTTTTTAGCTTACAGTTGTTTGTTTACCCACATTTGCTGTACCTAACGTTAACTTGTCGGAGAGCACGATGAATTCAAATGAAATAAGTAAATTACGTAAACTGTCCACTTCCACTTGGAAATGTGCTCGGCTACGGAAAACAAGCACAGCCAAATTTGCTCCTCAGCTGTGAAGTAAACGTTCACTCTGTAATTGAACCTCTAGAGTTCTTTGGTTAAGAAAACATCGAAGGGTAGAATGTGAAAGACAAATTGAACTATCTTAGAAAGCAGGCTAGAATAAAGCTGATGTGCAGAGACTGACTGTTTCTTCAAAAGGCATAGGAATACATACACTCAGAGTTGTGGACATATATTCGCCATGCGACCATATCACGAAAATTTGCGAAGAGTTGCAGAGATTCGAAAAAGGTGTCCTCGTCGCATTTTGTTATGCTTGAAGACCTACTGTTATGCCTGGTTGCATTTCTTTCTTTGCGGCTCTATTCCGCAACTTTTGCTCAATACTTTTATTTTCGCAAGACTGCAAACAAAGTGGACGAGCAAAAAAAAAATCAAAGCTGTAAAGTGGTCAAATGAGATGTAAAATGACCTGAAAGAGCAAAATGAGGTCTTTTCCAAAGTTGACTGCATGCAGATAAACAAATATTGAAGTTCCAAGCTAAAAAGGCTGGCAGAGAAGTACAGAAAACAGAGACGGGAGATTGTAGAGCAGGAAAAAAAAATGAGAACGTTCCTCCATCCGTGCCTCGATCTCTAGAGGAGAACTTTTTCATCGACCGGAATTATGGTAGAATGCCTTGCTCGCATCAGCATCGACTGAGGGTGCCGTTCAACACTGTGAGATTCGAATTAGCGCGCGCGGCTTGCCGCCTTGTCGCCGTCAGTGCTGCCCGTCGGGTGGAGCCGTCTGCTCCGTCGCCCGTCGTTTACCGTTGGCAAGTGGAAACCCTCCCCGGCACAACGCAGTGGAAAGACGGGGCAGAACGAATGGGCAATAGGAAACAGAGAGAGAGAGAGAGAGAGAGAGAGAGGTGGGGCTGGAGGGAAATGCAGGCAAACAAGACGGCACATGGGGCTGGGGAAAAGGGGGTGTGCGGTGACGCAGGGTGCGAGTATTGCTGCTGTCGTCTTCGTGCGCCGGCCCAAGGGGAGGGGAGAAGGAAGCGGCCGTTCAAGCAGAATACAGAGACAGGGCCTGCACGATCTTGGGGTCCTGCTTCGAGCCTTCCTTGAACTCGTCCAGTGTCAGCTGGTTGTCGTGATTCTGCGCACAAGAGAACAGTGAACAACAAGTCTCCCTCGCTGTCTCAGCAAGAACCGCGTCACTACTCCGCAGGCACAGTAGTTCCGTACAGCGTAAAACTTCAAAGTATGATAACCATTTGTGTATATGAGTCTAGCGTACAAGACCGCATGCGTCTCCGCACGAGAAGAATAAGTTGCGTTCAAGTTATGAATGGTGCCTCACACGTAGAAACAAGCACTCGCGGTTGCACCTTCAACTTAAGAGGCCCTTGCGGGGCGGATCGGATGTGGTCCCACGAGGGATGTTATCTCTATAAACAGTGCATCAGAACGTTTAAGGAACGCTTGCATATAGCAAACACATACAGAGCTTTAACATCAGCGGCCGCACACAATTTATTGAGATGCAAGTACAGCTTTCTTGGCCGTCTATTATGCTCGCGTAAGAAAGCTATTCAAGGCAGATTGGGCGTGTTTCTCGACGTAGCGAAATTTGACCACATCACTACAGTAAACAATTTTCCTTATCAACAGCCTTAGCATGCTTGTTTTTAGCGCACACTGTACGGCCGACACCGAATTCAGCATAGGCTGCCAGCAATGCTCAACCACTGTGACTTGCTACATATTGACATCACAACGTTAAAAAAACAAATTTATTCTCGTAACGTAAAAAAACCTCGTGTTCTTTGTGTACAAGTGTGTCTGTATGCACCATATTGCATAATTTGATTATGTGCTGTAGCCATATTGCACTCCTTCATTTTGTTCGTAATGCTCCCACGCTTATTTTTAATTTACGGTGTGATTTTAAATCTGTTCCGGATTGCCCATTTCAAGCCGGTCACGATAGGGATGGTCATCTTTAGATGACTTCGTAGTTGTGAGCAATCTTTTCCAATTTTATCTTTTACCTGCCTAACATTGCAAGGTGTGGATACTTCGCATTTCCATCGAAACACCACCGTGATTCTTTTGTGCTTGTCTATATTGTGGCGTGTTTGGTTGGAGATATCTGCCTATGTTTTTTTTCTTCTTTTTCTGTTATCTAGGCCCATTACGATACGATACGTACGATGCCTTACTCATGTTTGGATGAATCTACGGCTCCAGTGCTGATGGGTGGCTTGGAGCCAGTGAAACGGCGATGTAGCAACTTTTTCTCCGGCCACCTTTTTGTGCCCTGTAAAGTTGCTTCGATTGATCCATTAACTGAATGAATGATTGATTGTTTGATTGATTGATATAATCAGCTTGAACGAACATTCATTATCTGCGACCGATTAAATGCCCTTGAGTGGGATGTGAACAATAGCATAATCTTCTGCCTGCCCTAAGCCACTACTACGTATTATGTTGCCCATTTGAATGTCAAATGTTACGATGGTCATGCTTTTCGTGATCAGCTCTGATTTTGGTTCCCTGCAGCATTATCTGCTCCCAGAATAGGGGCTCCAAATCGCCGTTGCCTGACACCGACTAAAATTACCGTCGTCCTCTGTACGCAACAGACATCCCCTCAATCCGTGCGGCGCGTTTTGAGTCGGGAAGCTTCCGTGCTGACATGTGTTGAGATGGGGAAGCCGGAGCTAGCCCTTTCTGCTGTAAGCGGGTCTGTCAGTTATGCAACTGTTCCCCGTAGCGGTGCGCACAAAGGAAAAGAGTGGACAGAAAAGATTACTCGCACTCCTGAAGGCTCATGCGCGCACGCTAGCGATGAACATGAAATATTTCGGATTTATGAGATGCGAGGATCGGTGTGCTGCCTTTTCTTTATTCTTTTTTTGTTTCCTCATTGCGCTAACTGCTAAGCACTATCATTCCTGAAGCCCGAATATCGTCTTCGGGGCGTAGTCGCGCTAGCGCCTCGCAGCTGTCAACTGGACGGACTGTATCGCAGGATGTGTTTTCACCGCCGTCGTTCTTGGAATACGGGCGCGCAAGCCGCCAATGGGATATTTATTCCGCGGGAGCGCTACGAACGCGAAACTTCCCTTTATGCATGAGAGGAGATCATTGGTAACAGCATGACGAACTCCTCTCATAGGAGCCAGACATGCCGTGCCAGTAGTCATTGATCGCGATAACAACCTCCTGCATTGGGTCCCTACCTCCTCCATTTTTAAATTAATATTATTTGCGTCACGTTTGGTTTATTGGACATACCCAGGAATCAGCCCTAAAACATAACTCTGTCTGAGATAAAAAAGAAGTCCCGTTGGATAAATTTCGTCACTAGATTTCTCACTCACTTCGGAAACACCAAGCAAGTAGCCCGATAGGTTATAATTGTGTCGCAGATTAGAGGAAGGTTTTCTTTTTATTTTCCCAACGAGACGCAGTGTCGCCACACGAGCGAAAATTTTTCTCACCTGTAGTTTTCTAGTTGGTGGTGTGACGCATACAGTTTTTTTTTCAGCTAAAACCCGCGTGACATTGCGTGGTTCAATGATCGCAGCTGATTTCCTGCAACTTCTTAATTCTGTCTACTGCAGAGCGTGTGAGTGAAGACACCACGGTGGTACAAAGGGCTGTGTATAGCGAAAGCTGCGCTGCAGGAAGTTAATAACCTTTGACTGCCTTAACTGGGTGAGTGTCTACACCACCCAGGTGCCGCATGGGTGCCCGTTAAATCTGTATTGAATCAGGCCATAAAGGAGACCAGTGCTTTCCTTTCAGCACCATGAGTTTACTCTGCATAGTTGGGCATGTGTATGCCCATCGAATTGTTAGCTTCTAATCCGCTTCACTCTCGAATTGTAAGTCTGTACAACATGCCAATATCGTTTGTGAAAGTGGCTTCTCTATTTCGCGTCGCTTCTTATTCCGTTCAACGGCCCACTGTGTGGCCACCATGGCTTGCGAAAAAGATGTTATTAATGTTTTTGAAGCGAAAAGCTTCACTACGCTAGTTACTGCAGCTGTCGCGTAGGCCGGAGAATGACTTTAAACGACCTTCAGCCCAACCACGTTTATCCCTTCTTTACGCCGTGGCTCGGGTGTCCACCGTGCACGTGAGACAGTTACTGCGCCATTTCCTTTCCTCAAAACAAATTTCTGAAAACTGATTAGGGCGCTCGGCTACTGATAAGGAGTTCCCGGGTTCGAACCCGACGCGGCGGCTGCGTTTTTATGGAGGCAAAACGCTAAGGCGCCCGTGTGCTGTGCGGTGTCAGTGCACGTTAAAGATCCCCAGGTGGGCGAAGTTATTCCGGAGCCCTCCACTACGGCACCTCTCTCTTCCCGTCTTTCACTCCCTTCTTTATCTGTTCCCTTACAGCGTGGTTCAGGTGTCCAGTGATATATGAGACAGATACTGTGCCATTTCCTTTTCCCAAAAACCAATTATTATTATTATTATTATTAAACTAATCTTCAGTTTCTTGCAAAGCAAAGGAAAGGCGCCTAACTGGTCCCCTGGGAGTGTGGACACCTCAGTCCCGCTTTAACATTAACGTGGCAGTATAGCGGCAGATGTGCGCTGCATTCGTTGGCATTCACAACGTTGTAGCAGAAACGCGGTACTGATGCTATCCGCCTCGTGCGCTGCAGTTTTAGCCGTACATGTGGCGCCATCTGGGAGGTGCAGCGGGAAAAAATGCGGCTGTTCCGATCAGAGGCCGCCGCTGCAGCTGATGCTGTGCTCATGTGACCTCGTCGTGGCTCTTCTCAAGAACAAGCCGGAAATGCCTCGCAAAACACCCACCTCGTTTACTGTTCCGTTTATGGCCATCCCACACCTGAATTCGGGTGCACTGCTTTTTATTTGGGTTGCGCATTTGTCATGTTTTTTCCGGGACTGCGCTGTCACAGCACGACCTATCGCATGAGTCGAGCGCAGGTGAAGCAAAAAAAACAAACAAAAAAACACTGAGCTGTGAATTCAGATGGCGCTTTTAGAGTCAGACTCTTTTGCAGACATGCCTGACTCGTCGCCTCAGGTCTAGTCTTCAGACATTACCCCCGTCAATGAGCGAACGCGACGTCATTTCGGCCTGCAGAAACGCTTTCCTTTTGCCTGCTAACTGTTTCTATCACCGTTTCCTGCTGTTCTCAGCGTTTGCTTCTGGGCAGTTTATCTTGCCGTAGACGCAAGCCACTAGTAGCAAAGCTCATAGCAACAGTGCTTTCTTGCTTGCTTGCTAGGCGTTCGATCTGGATTCCGACAAGAACCGAGAGAAAACGCCCTTTGAAACAAGCAAGTCTATTTACTGCTGCCTCGAAGGGTGCCATAATAGCTGCAAAAATGCCGCCGGGAAGCAGTTAAAGATTAGGTTTTATCGTATTTCCTGGAAATCATACGAGCGCGAAACGAAACAGCGCTGCCGAGAGCAGTACGGCGTGCAGGGTAAACAGGCCAGCGTGGAGAAGCGAGAGAGAAAATTGTCAAGTCAGAGCTGAGTACACAAAAAGTAAACAAATCAGCGCCGCACGCGCGAGTCTCGGGCACTGTTCGAGAACAAACTGCGCGAGCGACTACCATTGGCCTAATTTACAAAACATCAAAAAGCGCTGTATATATAAAGCAGCGTGTACGTAGCCCACTGTAGCTATTAATCCCCACGCGGCACACTGCAAGCAGCCTGGGTGATGCACCCCGCCGCATATCGTCAAAAGTAATTCACGCGCTGAGGGTTCACGTCACTGCGCCCAATACCTGGCGATGAGCAAGAGGGATTTCAAGCTCGATGTTTGTACCGAGTGCTCGAAACCAACAGACGGTGAAGAAAGGAGCCGCAAAAGAATTAAGCTCGCCTCTGCAGCTTGAGCCTGCACATATCCCGAAGGTACCCGAGGGCGCTGCTGCACACATCATACATAGGCTTGGCGTTGCACAATGTGCGCGATCGCGCACCAAACCGTTGTTTTTTAAGGACGCGCCAACATTTCCGGTCGTCCAAAAAGCCGGTCATCCTGCTGTTCTTTCCGGAGACTGCGCTCAAGCGCGACCCCGCCGTCATAGGGACCGAGGAAGCTGAAGAACGGCGGTGGTGATCGATCCTGCTGCTGGTGGATACCGACTAAGCTCTCAGAGCGATGTTGCAGTGTGAATATATGCCTGACCCGGCGCCTCACGGCAGACTTTCAATACGACCTGTGTTACTGAGGAAGTGTGTGGCCTGCCCGCCCCGTGAGAGGTTTTTTTTTTTTTACAACGCCTCCACAATGACTGTTTGGGTGTCGAGTAAATTTAATCAAACGAAGCGCCGCCAGCAGAAGCGCTCGCGACAAGCGACGCACCCAAGGCGCCGGCGTACAAAAAGCGCGCACGGCCGAGAGCGGGCTGTGACTTGCATTGCTTTGCATTTAGTTCATTTTGCAACACAAACACGGTGTATGCGAGTGTGCATGCCACGCAAACACAAAAGCGGCAGAAAGAAACCCTGTTCTAACGCGCTGACGCTGTCGGGAAGCATGCATTTCACGGATCCTTCCGCTGCCTCACAGGACAGCGGACAGCAGCTTTCCGCGCTTGCCGCGAGTAAGGTGGCGCCACTTGTTCTGGAGCAGTGGCGCCACCATACCAGCGCACGAGGCGGATAGACCATCGGCGTTCCTTGTGTTAATTGCCCTTGGCGTTGACAACGTTCTAGACTCCGATGATTTTGAGGAAAGCAAGGCGCATAACTTGGTCCCTGGGACAGAGGACGCCTCAGTCGCGCTTTAAGGGGCGTGGCATTGGTGAGAGAGAGATTTGGGCTGCTTGCATTAGCTCTGGCAACGTTGTGGCAGACATGCGGCACTGCAGCAATAGGCCGCGGTGTTCATTTGGTGATAAACCTTTCGCGATCAACCATTAATTAACTGTGTATGCAGCGTGCGGAACGGAACGCACACAAGGTTGCAGGCGATAAGCCGCGTCTAGTGGCCCGATACACCACAGCTTTCGCTCTCTAACCAGGTTTAGCAGTAATTGAGCAGCAGCTCATTTTTTGAGGAAAGAAATCATCATCATCATCATCAGCCCTACTACACCCACTGCAGGGCAAAGGCCTCTCCCATGTCTCTCCAATTAACCCTATCCTTTGCCAGCTGCATCCACCCTTTGCCTGCAAGCTTCTTAATCTCATCCGCCCATCTAACCTTCTGCCGCCCCCTGCTACGCTTACTTTCTCTTGGAACCCACTCCGTTACCTTTAAAGACCAGCGGTTATCTTGCCTTCGCATTACATGCCCTGCCCAAGCCCATTTCTTTCTCTTGATTTCGACTAGGATGTCATTAACCCGTGTTTGTTCCCTCACCCACTCTGCCCGCTTCCGATCTCTTAACGTTACACCTATCATTTTTCTTTCCATGGCTCGCTGCGTTGTCCTTAACTTAAGCTGAACTCTTTTCGTTAGCCTCCACGTTTCTGCCCCGTAGGTGAGTACCGGTAAGATTATGCTGTTGTACACTTTCCTCTTGAGGGAAATTGGTAAACTGCCACTCATGATCTGCGAGAATTTGCCATATGCGCTCCACCCCATTCTTATCCTTCTAGTTATCTCCCTCTCATGATCCGGATCAGCTGTCACTACCTGCCCTAAGTAGACGTATTCCGGCACCATTTCTAGGCTCTCGCTGCCAATTGTGAACTGTTGTTCCCTTGCTAGGCTGTTGAACATTACCTTGGTTTTCTGCATGTTAATTTTTAGACCCATCGATCTGCTCTGCCTGTCTAACTCGTTGATCATGATTTGCAGTTCACCTCCTGAGTGACTCAGCAAGGCAATGTCATCAGCAAATCTCAGATTATTTAGGTATTCTCCATTTATTCTTATTCCCAACTCTTCCCAATTCAGGCCTCGAAATACCTCCTGCAAACATGCGGTGAACAGCATTGGCGAGATCGTGTCTCCTTGCCTGACGCCCTTCCTTATTGGAATTTTATTGCTGACTTTATGGAGGACTATAGTAGCTGTGCAGTTGCTATATATATCTTCCAGTATTTTGACATAAGGCTCTTCTACCCCCTGATTACGCAATGCCTGTATGACTGCTGAGGTTTCCACTGAGTCGAATGCTTTCTCGTAATCAATGAAAACTATATATAGAGGTTGGTTATATTCTGCGCATTTCTCTATCACCTGATTGATAGTGTGAATATGATCTATTGTAGAATATCCTTTACGAAAGCCTGCCTGATCATTTGGTTGATTAAAGTCTAACGTTGCCCTGACTCTATTAGCGATCACCTTAGTAAATACTTTGTAGGCAACGGATAGTAAGCTGATCGGCCTGTAATTTTTCAAGTCCTTGGCGTCTCCCTTCTTATGAATTAAGATAATGTTTGCATTCTTCCAAGCTTCTGGTACAGTCGAGGTCATAAGGCATTGCGTATACAGGGTGGCTAGTTTCTCTAGCACGATGTCCCCTCCATCCTTCAACAGATCTGCTGTTACCTGATCCTCCCCAGCTGCTTTTCCCCTTTTCATTGCTTCTAAGGCTTTCTTTACTTCATCTTTCGTAACTGGCGGGATGACGTATTGCTGTGCACTGCTGTCTTTCTCATTAGCGCTCTGATTACATTGGCTACTGTACAGGTCTGTGTAGAACTCTTCGGCTACGTTAACTATCTTATCCATATTGCTAATGACATTGCCCTGCTTGTCTCTTAATGCATACATCTGGTTTTTACCTATGCCTAGTTTCCTCTTCACTGTTTTTAGGCTACCTCCGTTCTTTATAGCATGCTCGATTCTCTCCATATTAAACTTCCTTATGTCGGCTACCTTGCGCTTATTTATTAACTTTGATAGCTCCGTTAGTTCTATTCTATCGGTAGTGTTAGATGCCTTCATGTTTTGGCGCTTCTTAATCAGATCTTTCGTCACCTGAGATAGCTTCCCGGTATCTTTTCGAACTGTCCTACCGCCTACTTCTACTGCGCACTCCGTAATTATTGATGTCAGGTTATCGTGCATTGAATGAACATCAAGATCATCTTCATCAGTTAAAGCCGAGTATCTGTTTTGCAGTGATATCCTAAACTCCTGTGCTTTCCCTCTTACGGCTAACTCGTTAATGGTCTTCTTCTTCACTAGCTTCTTCCGTTCCCTCTTCAAGTCTAAGCTAATTCTAGACCTTACCATTCTATGGTCGCTACAACGCACCCTTCCGAGGACGGCCACATCCTTAATGATGCCAGGTTTAGTGCATAGTATGAAGTCGATTTCATTTTTAATCTCACCATTGGTGCTCTTCCAGGTCCACTTCCTGTTTTCTCGTTTGCGGAAGAAGGTATTCATGATCCGTAAATTATTTCTATCCGCGAATTCGACTAATAACTCTCCCCTGCTATTTCTAGAGCCTATCCCATAGTCACCTACCGCGTGGTCGTCAGCCTGCTTCTTGCCCACCTTCGCATTGAAGTCACCCATCAGTACAGTGTACTGCGATTTTACTTTATTCATTGCTGATTCTACGTCCTCATAGAAGCTTTCAACGGCCTGGTCATCATGGCTGGATGTGGGTGCGTAGGCCTGCACCACTTTCAGCTTGTACCTCCTATTCAGCCTAATTGCTATAGCTGCTACCCTCTCGTTAATACTGTAGAACTCCTCTACGTTGCCAGCTATATCCTTATTAATGAGGAAACCCCCACCTAGTTCTCGTCTATCCTCTAACCCGCGATAGCACAGTATGTGTCCGTCCTTTAGTACTGTATACGCCTCACCTGTCCTCCTAACTTCGCTAAGCCCTATCACATCCCATTTAATTCCCGCTAGTTCCTCGAACAGCACTGCTAGGCTAGCCTCACTAGCTAAAGTTCTAGAGTTAAACGTTGCAAGGTTCAGATTCCAATGGCGGCCTGTCCGGAGCCAGAGATTCTTAGCACCCTCCGCTGCGTCACAGGTCTGACCGCCGCCGTGGTCAGTTGCTCTGCAGCCGCTGGGGACTGAGGGCCGAGGGTTAATTGGTTTGATCATAGAAGGTTGTGGCCAAGTACTACACCAGGGTGGCCAAATCCTGTTCTGGTGAGAGAGTGCGTTGTCGGTTCTGGTCACCGAGATAAGGCCGCACTCCAGGCCTGGTTATGCAATTCCATCGACACGCGGTTTTTTTTTAAACCCGGTGGAGAATTGCGCGGCACCAGGATTTGAACCCCGGTCCTCCTGCACGCGAGGCGGATGTTCTACCTCTACGCCATCGCTGCATGCAAAGGAAATGGCGCATTTATTGTCTCACATATGTTGGTGGACACCGGAACCGCGACATAAGCGAAGGAAGGAAAGTGGGAGTTAAAGACACTGAAGAAAGAATAAAGGCCTCCTCGAGACTGGTCGCCTTTCAAATTTGGTGCTATAGTGGTTTTCTCGTTCACTTGATTGAGTGGTTGTGGATTAACTCTGATTATACCCTCGTTTCATCCCGGCAACCATTTCTCGTTTTCAAATTTTCCGCCACGATTCGTTCCCGCGCAGTCACTATACACCAGTCCAGTCTGTTTACCCGTCCATTACTTTTTCCTTCTCGCTAATTACCTAATTGCCTCTAATTTATCCTTCTTTTTCTATCTCCTGGTTACGTATCGATCACTTATCACTGGCCATGAATGAATGAATGAATGAACTTTGCTTCCGACATCGTGGGGTGTCGCGGTCGGGGCACAGCAATTAGGAGGGGGTGCCTCCCAGCCGGCTTTCAGCACCGGAGACCGCGGAGAGAGTCTTGCTGTAAGCTGTCTCCGCTTGTCGGATGATCAGTCTTTGCTGATCCGGGTCGTGGCTCTGGATCAGCTCTTCCCAGGTGGCAAGGTCTGGGATGCTTTGTGATTAGCTCCAGGAGAATCCTGACATTCCCAAATTAAGTGATTTTGCGAAGCCCTTCTGCGGCAGCTTCTGCAGAGCTCAGGCTCCCCAGTGTCTTCATCATGTAGCATGGAGTAAGGAAAGAATCTGTTGTCCTGAAGCCTCCTCCAGGCCCTGCACTCCTTTGGATTGAGTGACCGATCCGGAAATGAGAGTGTTCTCCTATCCAGTCTGGGTGCTTCTGTTATTTCTTTATACGTTATGAGAGGGTCTTTATTCCCACTCAGGGGCACTTCCAGAGCAGCTCGGATGTATAGTTCTCGAGCGAGGCTGTGAGCAGCCTCATTCCCCGGAATGTCCTCATGAGCAGGAACCCATATGAGGGAGACCTCTCTGCTTGAGGGGTGTCTTCTTAGTAATTTGGAGGCTTGACTGGAGACTACCCCCTTACAAAAGTTGTGAACAGCTACCTTGCTGTCAGAGAAGATGATTTTGGCTTCGGTACTGACGCACGCTAGGGCAATAGCAGCCGCCTCTGTCACTAACGCATTCCGAGTGTTAATTGATGCTACAGTGACTTTATCGCCATTCCCATCAACGGCGGCAATGACGGATGCGCCATCGGACCCACAGGCTGCGTCGCAGAAGGCTATGTTACCCGGCGGGTCCCGGGCAAGATTGTTCATTATTGTTCGGGCTCTATGTTTTCTCCTCTCTTTATCATGCTCCGGGTGCACGTTCTTAGGTACATTGGCAATTTTGAGATGCGTCCATATGTCTAAGGGGATTAGCTCTGCAGTATACGGGGGTTTCCTCTCGCTCTTCCCTAGGTCATTGAGGATCGGCCTGCCTGCTATTGAGGAGCTAAGCCTCCAAATTTGCGCTTCTCTTACTGCTCTGGTGATCTCCGCACAGGTATTGTGGACTCCCATACTAAGCAATTTCTCCATTGAGGAGTTCGGTGGGATGCCGAGAGCTCTTTTGTATGCATTTCGTATCAACTTGTCTATTTTGTCCTCCTCTTGCTGACTAAGATTCAGAAATGGAGTCGCGTATGCAATCCTACTCACTATTAATGCTTGTACTAATCTGAGGAGACAGTGCTCTCGCATGCCTTTGTTTCTGAGGGAGCTCCGCCTAAAGATACCTATAACTTGTGCGACATAGGTGCTAAGCTTCTTTATAGTGGTTGTGTTACGTCCGATCGTCTGGAGAAAGTATCCTAGGACTCTTATAGTGTCAACCCTAGGTACTAACCTACCTCCAACGACAACCTCTATCGGGCCGTATAGGTGAGGGAAGCGAGTCTCTTTCTTCATCTGGTCTTTGGTATTAAGCGAGAAGATCTCAGATTTTTGAGGGCAGCAGGAAAGACCTCTCTCCAGAGCATAGTTTTCAACTACCTCTGCCGCTGCCTGCAGTCGGTATGAGATGTCAGCGTTCGTTCCCCCTGCTGTCCAAATGGTTGCCACGTGATTGCCCATTTCGAGGTTTCAAACTTTGCGCCTCGCTTTGGCTCTGTCCACTCCACACTTCCGGTTTCTCACATTTGGCGCTACGCTGTAACTATTCATCCAATTTCGAAAATTTTTTTTTCGGGTAGCACACTCACACCATCCTCTTTCGATTACAACCACTCGTTTTACACTATCCATTTTTAGTTGCTCACAACTGCTGCCGACACATTTTGCGGACACGATCCCCGCCGACATAGCCTAGTAAAGCTGTCGCTTTAAAATTTCGACCACCTCGGGATCTTTAACTTGCACTGGCATCGCGCAGCAGATGGGCCCCTTTTTGCGTTTCGCCTCCATCGAAACCCGGCCGCCGCGGTTGGGTTCGAACCCGGGTACTCCGGCTCTGTAGTCGAGCGCCTTGTAGAGGACGCGGAGAGTCGTCGACAGGATGCGCCGGCGTGGTTCGGATACACGAGATGCCTCGCGCAACCGCGCCGCTCGCCGATAGCTTGACATGCCTCACACCTGCGCGGCGCGGCAGCATGAAACGTCTAGTCGCTCTGCTCCCTCTCTCTATCTCGTTCGCTCTGTGCTCTCCTTTCGGATGCGTTTTTAACGTGACAGCGTTAAGGAGCTCGTGTCGCAGAAAAGCCGGTGTCGAGGGCGTCGGCGTGAGCGAAAAATGGCGCATCTCGGTGGACACCTGAACCGCGCCGTAAGGGAAGGGATTGTAACGCGACAGCGTTAAGGATTGATTGATTGATCGATTGATTGCAAACCAATTGTTCGATGGATTGATTAATTGATTTTTTCTCCCCTTACGGGGCGATCCGGGTGTCCAGCGAGAAATGTGAGACAGGCGTCATTTCCTTTCCTTAAAAGCAATTGTTCATTTCATTTTCCTTCCCTTACGGCCCGGTTAGGGTGTCCGTCGAAATATGTGAGACAGGCGACCTTGCCTTGAAATTGTCCATCGGGCCAAGCGTCGCGCCGAACGGGCGATGGGGTTCCGTGTACTCCTCGGCAACGCTGCGACACGCTGTCGCGTCTCACTACGCTGTCGCGTCTCACTCTTAAAGGGACCCAGAAAGGGGGTTCTCAGTAAAGGTGCGATATGTCTGGGATGTTAAAAGATGACGGTTCATAATTATCCCCCAGTAAGAATTATTTTAATGCGTTTTGTGGAAGCTGAGCTATATGCAGACAAAATTTGAACTTCCGCGTCTTCGCGCCTTTCCCTCTCTCGCACGCCAAAACGGCGGCCCTCCTCTTTGCCACAGGGTCTTCTGCTCCGTGTATGCGGACGACGTCGCCCTCTGGGTACGGGCCTCTCGGAGGCACATCGCCTCTGCCAGGCAGGTCCTCCAGCAAGCCCTCGACGAGGTGCAGTGCTTCCGGGCGTCCAGGGGCCTGGTGCTCTCTGCCACCAAGTCAGAGGCACTCTTCGCCCATCCGCGGGGTGCACGGGCCACGCCGCGAATCCGTACCTTGCGATTGACGGCATCGACCTCCCCTGGAGGCAGCAAGTGAGGTACCTTGGTCTCACCATCGACCATCGCCTCACTTGGATCCCAGCGGACAAGCCCCTCCTGCTCCACCTGGTCAGCGTCGGCCGAACAGCCGAACGCCTCCTCGCACGCGGGAACGGCTTTTCCTGTACCTGGGCCATCCGGCTGTTTGAGGAAGCTAGGACATCAGCGGTGCTTTATGCCCTTCCTCTGGTGACTCTCAGGACCACCAGGCTCCGCCGCCTCGAGACCTTTCGGCGGAAATGGATCCGCCGTCTCGTGGGAGTCCCACAGAGCTCCCAGATCGCAGCCACCCTAGCCGAGGCAGGGGTGCTCCCATTAAATCTCCTACTCTTACAGAGAGGCCTCACACACACGGACCGGCTCCACCATGTTCCTGACGGCAGAGCCCTCCGTGCACGCCTCTCGGAACGCCCCACTCCAGGATGGGCATGCTCTCCGCTGCCTACATGGAGTCCCTGGGCCCTCCCTCCCGCCAGCCATCCTGCCCTCCCCCTACCACCTACGCGTCCTCCCCTGCAGGTCTCCCTGGACTTCGGAGGCACGTCGAAGCGCCACACACCAGCTGCGGCCATCAACCAGGCCGCTGCTGCCTTCCTGGATGAGATTAAGGGGTCCACTTTTCTCTTCACCGATGGCTCGGTGCTACCAGCCACAGGACAGGGGGCAGCGGCACTCGTGGCTCCGCAGCTGAACGCGACAAGGACGTGCAGGCTGCCCTTCCCAGGCAGTTCCCCTGCGGCTGAGCTGGCCGGACTCCACCTGGCAGCGGACCTGATTGCGACCACCCCACCTGGTCCAGTCGTGGTCCTCTGTGACTCCCGGCCAGCCCTCCAGCTGCTGTCCAGGCCTCTTGACAGCGTGGCCACTACCTCCCTGCTAAGAGACCGCCTGCAGACCCTGGAGGGTGCTGGCCACCAGATTTCTCTGCATTGGTTGCCGGGCCACTCCGGTATTGAAGGCAACGACCTGGCCGACGCTCTGGCCAGGTCATTCCACACTAATGGGTCCCCGGTATGCTTTGCAGTGACTCAAGATGACTTTGCCCGCCCCCTCATCATGCAGATGGTAGGGGCCCTTCACACCGACCGTAGGATTGCGGCCTACAAGCACTTCCGCCGACTCTCGGACCAGCTGCCCAGGCGGGACCGAGCCCTCCTCCTGCGCCTCCCCATCGGTTGCACGTGGACGCCCTCCAGGTTGTACGCGTGTGGCAGAGCCTACTCTCCTGCCTGCCCCTCCTGCGAGGACACGGGGACGCTCGGCCACCTCCTGCTGGCGTGCCCGACCCATGATACCCCCAGGCGACGACTCGAGTCGGGATACCGGGCACTCGGTCTCCCGTCTACCACGGAGCATGAACTCCTCTTCCCGGCTCGCAGCCAGCTCCTGGCGCATCGGGTCCTCCTCTCCTTTCTCGAGGAGACTGGCCTGAGCATCCTTTTCTAGACCTTCGCCCCGTTCAGCACGAGGCGATGGATCTGAGTGGACCGATCCCCCTGCCCGGTGCTTGCACATATTCCCAGTGCACCGAGGCTCCTCTCCCCCATCCCCGACAGGTGCTTGCACACTTTCCCAGTGCACCGAGGCTCCCCTCTCTCCCGCCCGGTGCTTGCACACACTCCCAGTGCACTGTGGCTCCCCTACTGGTTGGACGCTGACGTTGCTGCGGCGGTGCGACTCCAGAACGGCTAAATGCATCCACGGAAACTGCGGCGGCCCTCCCTATCCCCTCACCTGGTCCCCTAGAGTGATGCCCAAAGTGCCAACATATGTCGGGACCAGTATCCCCCTGCCCCACTTCATAGCAACAACCACCACCACCCCCTCCGCCGGCCCCACTTACTAGGCTTCTTCCCTTCCTCCTCCGGCCGCGGCGCGCGTGGAGTCACCGCGGCCGCGGTAGCGCGTGACGTATGAAAGAATTTGGCGCTGTGAACCAAAGATAACCCCCGGGCTGCTGACGTCATTTGCAAGACGTGACGTCGTCTGCCAGGTTTTCGTGTGAAAGCCCGGCACTGAGCGTCGCTGCGAGGTGCGAAAGCGGTAATCTTTAAAAACGTATTGTAAATTTCCCGCCCGCTTCTGAGGTCTGGTACGCGGCATGGACGCTCGGTGGCCTGTACTCTACATAGTGCAAGCATTTTAAAGCCAAGCTCTAGCACCTTTCTGTGGCCCTTTAAGGACGAAGTTTAAGCGTCCTCCAATTTTGTTTTGTGACGAATAATGTCAGTCTGGGGCCAGATTACGCAACCATCAATTGGGAAAATTGTCAAAAACTTGTCAAATAGGTGTCAGTAAGCCTCGCTCCTATTGGTCGGTCGTGGCCGGCCTCAATTTTGCATCATGGGTGGCTGCAGATTACTTCAAGGATGTGGCAGAAATGGTGACGTTGCACACCTAATTATGCAGCCGCCAATTGACAGTTTTTTCTGACAGCTTTAAGGCGGTGAATTTCACCTTTGCGTTTGTGACAAAAAATGGCGGTGGTGTACGCGGAGATAAGACTGAGGCGGCTGCGCTGGCGCGAGCAACGGCGAAGGAGGGCGCACGCAGACGCGTTTGGCTTGCCGGACGAGCTGTTTCGACGCCTTTTTCGACTGGAGAAGCCGACGGTGTAGTGGCTTTGGGACGAAGTCGCCGATTAATGGGAGGTGCGCGTGCGGGCGCGTTGTCGGTGCGGCGGCAGCTGCCATGTGTACTGCGGTTCTTTGCTACCGGCGGCTTTCAAGCTAGCGCGTGACGTCCGAAAGAATTTGGCGCTGTGAACCAATGATAAGCCCAGCCTGCATAACGTCATTTTCAAGACGTGACGTCGTCTGCCAGGTTTTCGTGCGAAAGCGGGAATCTTTAAAAATGTATTGTAAATTTCCCGTCCACTTTTGAGGTCTCGTACGCGGCGTGGACGCTAGGTGGCCTGTACTCTACATAGTGCAAGAATTTTAAAGCACAAACACCCCTTTCTGTGGCCCTTTAAAGACGAATTTGAAGCGTCCCCCAATTTTGTTTTGTGACGAATAATGTCAGTCTGGGGCCAGATTAAGCAACTATCAATTGGGAAAATTGTCAAAAACTTGTCAAAAAGGTGTCATTAAGCCTCGCTCCTATTGGTCGGTCGTGGCCGGCGGCGGTTCTGCTTTTTTGCGTCATGGGTGGCTGCAGATTACGTCACTGATGTGGCAGAAGTGGTGACGTTGCACACCTAAGTTTTTTGGGACAGTCTCAAGGCGGTCAACTTTACCGTTGCGTTCGTCACAGAAAATGGCGGTGGTGTACGCGGCGATAAGACTGAGGCGGCTGCGCTGGCGCGAGCAACGGCGAAGGAGGGCGCACGCAGACGCGTTTGGCTGGCCGGACGAGCTGTTGCGACGCCTTTTTCGACTGGAGAAGCAGACGGTGGAGTGGCTTTGGGACGAAGTCGCCGATGAACTGGGAGGTGCGCGTGCGAGAGCGCTGTCGGTGCGGCGGCAGCTGCCATGTGCACTGCGGTCCTTTCCTACCGGCTGCTTTCAACCTGCCGTTGGTAATGAGGCGTACGTCTGCATCGCACAACTGACGGTGAGCACATGCGTATAGCGGGCGTTGGAGGCAATATGTAAAGTTAGTGCGCAGAAGGGGTGGGTTCCGTCGTCACCGATGTGACACACAGCTGTATATGAATAATGCACGCTTATGCTGGCGAAGCACTTTATTTTTCGCAGCAAATGGCACTTCGTGGTCATCTTGTGTTTCACAAGGGGAAAGAAACAACCACTCGTCACATACTGCAACACCTCACCTTTTGGCATTTTTTTGATCGATCGAAAGAGCCGAACAACAGACTTCAACAAGTTGTCTTCGCCGATTTCATACCATGCGCTTCTTGCAAGTTCGTTCGGTAGTCGCGTATCCTTCACTGCATTCGTTGAAATTTTTTCTGCGCACTTAGGACTATTTCCAGACGCCGCGTAAAAAAAAATAACACGGCGTGAAACAACTGCTTTCGTGCAAAGGGGCCTTTTTACTGCCGCCAGAACGCTCCAGCGGCACCGAAAGTTACCCACCAGCCACGGAGCAAGGCTATATAGGAGTGGAAACTCCGCTGTTTGCGGCGACGATAAAAGGTCACAAGACAGCGGCGGCACTATCTTGCTGGCGGCACCTGGCGGCATGGAAAGAAACTACTGCCGTTTCGGTTGTCAAGGCAACCGGTTGAGAGGGTTGCTGCCGTTCGGACGCGCCTGCCTGACTTCTATTCAGGGCACTCTCACGCGCTTCTTTACCGCTGTTAGCCCGAAGAGCAACTGGTGCTACGGTTCAACCATTTGAGCACAGTAAAAAATAAAACGCGTTCTTTCCCATGAATGCTATAAGATGATCTGTAGCTTCGGGTTGTACGCAGGGCTTTTGTTTGACACCCGCGCGATGACCTTGATTGGATCGGTACAAGCGATGCTGGCATTCGTCGAAGGCAAACATGCCTTCACTTTCGTCGAGTATGTGACCATGCTAAGTTTCATCTGCTGGAGGAGAACGCGGGTGTCGTACGGCGCAGCATTTATGACTACACGTCAGCCGAAAAGGCAACAAGCGGCAACAATTTCCCACCTTGCTCACATTCTGCCTGCAATACTTGTAACCGCTTTTGCAATTTTGAACAAAATACCTGCGTCCCATCTTAGTCTAGAAAATTCCGAAGGAGGCCGCACTGCTCGTATCAGCGCTGTTAGTATTACGACCCTCGAACAGACCCCGACAAGAATTGTTGCTGTTTGACTTAAGGGCGCTGAAATACAACGCCACGGCGTGCCCGCTGAAGCAGACACCAGTGTCGTCTGCTGGTCGTCTGCTTTGAGCGCGCGCCGGAGCCGCCTGCCCGGGCGCTTCATATCTTTTTTTCGCTGCGGCTTCTACAAGGCGCCGCATGGCGCCGCAACTGCATGCGGCCCCGTCGGCACATACAATTGTGACTTTATCCGGTTGCCTGCGCTCGCTCGCGCTGACGGGAGTTTCACCTTCTATATAGTCTTGCTCCGTGCTACCAGCCAATTTAATAGCAGAACTTCGAACACTTTTTGTTTTGCTTAGTATTTTCGAACTTTAAACACAATGTTTTGGCAAAATAAAATATGTGGGGTATTTTCATCATCGCTTATTCCTTACTTCTTCTTCCAAAAAACTTAGCAGACGGCCCCTCGAATGCTCTCGGGGCGCCGCCCTGCTGTAATTGGCTGATTCCTCGTTGCGTCACGTGGTGATGTTTCATCGTTTCGTCATTTTGACGTCACTGTCAATAAATTTTGACACATTTTGTCACAGTTGCATAATCTCGCCGCTGTTCGGAATTTCCCCGCTGCCAGCTTTTTACCCTGAAGCGGGGACGAAGCCCTCGCTGCAGCCTTGACTACAGCGCCACCGTGGCGGCGCGAGCCAGCAGACGGTTTCAGCGAACGCTGATGAGGAAGCAGAAGAAGCACTGTTTGCACAGAGAAGAGAAAAAAGAAGACGCCACCTATTCAGTTCATTCGATCGGTTTTAATCGGCAACGCTCACCATGGCCAGCGGAACTTGGAGAGGCGATCATCGCCGGTGCCGTGACGTCGCCAGATTGCTTGAGGCTCTTGAAAATCGCCCGGACGACGAAGACGTGAAACAAGTCTTCTTCACGCCCAGCCCCGCGCGGATGGAACTCACCTGCTGGGTTCTCATCACAATAGATCCCTCAGGAGTGACCGACGATTGCCTTTCCCCTTCTGTCAATCACGAGCAACTGCGCGACCGCATCGTCAGCATGCTGACGCAGCTCAATGACCTGTGAGGTGCCAATTTTGAGCCTTTTGTGGACGGAACCACTGGGCATCGCGAGCAACGGCCTCTGCGGGCGCTGCTTCTCAAGACAGCCGAGTTCGCTCAGCGCAATGAGTGACTTTTTTGGAGCTAATATCCCGATCTCCGGAAACTGAAATGACCATCAACTGTTGTGACTGTGAGGACTTATAACTTCAGACGTTAGAAGGAAGAAAAAAGGACTTGGTTGTGCATGTGGAGTGATTGCGAAATGCTTTTGTTTTTGTTAAAGATTTGAACGGCGATGCAAAGTGGAGGGGATACATTTTCTTTGTTTTTCGCCTTTCTTCCGTAGAAAATTTGTGTTCCACGACAAGCGACCAGCAGTGCTATCACTATGCATTAAAGCAGGTACTATCTTCGCTGCGCTATTTGCTTGGTGTTTCCTCGAAAGTTTCAAATTTCCCACCCAGTAGCTGTTTCCAAACTCGCACTCTCTTCTGGGAGTGCCACGAGCCGTGAAAGAGAGGGCTGCTCGCCACCCTGAGGCTGGGTATGATAATTTTGATGGATTTTAATGGCGCAAGGGCATCTCTGGCTGAAGAGCGCCATGGTACAAGGTATTTTCTTCTACTCAAGGGGTGTAAAAGACCCCTTTTTCCAAGCATTTCACCCTGAATAGGAGACACAAACGGGGCGAGAGGGTGCTGCGGACTCCAGTGACGAGCGACTCCAAGCGACTTCTCGTAATTGATAAAACAGGACGACGAGCTTCGCCACTGACTTGAGTGCGTCTGCGTCGGCCGCTCGTGAAGAAGACTATTTGACCGCGCGCGCTCGTTCTTTCTGGCTCGCGCTTCGGCGCCGTTGTGAGAGGAGCTTGCTTCGCGCACCCTATGCTCTCTTCGCTCGTGCATGGACGCCACTGTGAGAGAAGAGCGTGCCCGCTCGAGGGTTGTCCTCGCGCTTTGACACTGCTGCGGAAATTTTGCGTGTGCTCTCGTGCTTTAGACAGGGAGCAGCTAGTGTGCGCGGCGTCAGGCACTCTGCTGGAAATATGCTTGTGTAATCCGGGACTCTGACCGAAAAGCTCCACGAGAGATACTCTGAGAAAATACCAACCCCAGACGGATCTGTAACAATTACAGTATGTTGCGGGTACTGAGCAAGTGACGTACATTGCGAGGAGGAGGAGGAGAGGGGACGAGGAGGACGATTTTTCGCTCACAGCTAACGCCATCTACGACACCGGCTTTTCTGCGACACGACCTCCTTAACGCTGTCGCGTTAATATATCTGTTCATCCGGAGCTTTTCAAAAAAATTGCTGGTGGCCTAGCTCTGTTAGGCCAGGATATACGTAGCGAAAGCGCGGCGACATCTGGATCGGAGACCCGTGCATTGAACAGATGCCCCTTGGGTCATGATCCGTTCCGGCGGAGTGTTATCGTCTCCACTTCAAAGGCCCTGGTTCGATTCCCTGTCTCCCCACAGGATTTTTTTTCTTTTATTCAGTGAGTGTGCGGTAGTTTCAGTGGCTCCCATGGATGCCGCCACCGAATACGTTGGTTAGCGGTTAAGCGCGTAAAAGCTCGGAATACATGAGACGTTTTTTTATGCGTTGCATAATGCAATCACTCAGTTCAGCCCTTGGGCGCGGCCGGGCAGCCACCAAACAACGTGACGTGACGTCACGACAGCCAGAGGAAAAGCTGGGCCCCAACTCGCGCGGTCGCGCGCGGCCGCAGCCACCACCTGACTCCCGCTCCTGCCGCTAGGGGCGCTGCGCTATGATTGACGTCACGGCATATGTATAAAAGAGCTGCGCTCCTTCGCCAGGACAGTCTTATACCCCTGTCACACGGAAATTTCGAGGGCCCTCGAACCGATAGTCTATCGACTCAAAGGCGATCGAGCGCTGCTACACGGGCAGTTTCAATGGCGATCGAGTCAATAGCCTATCGAGTCAACGGAGCAGCACGGAACTCCATCGAGATATGCAACGCATTCTTGGCTTAACCAAGCTAAGCCTGGCCATTTTTTTCACCTAAGTTCGCCCGGCAGAAAATGCGGAGGCGGCGCGACGTGCAACTTGTACCGGGTCTAAATACAGGGAGCGAAAAAGCGGCTTGTGCAGCCTCAGTGTGGCCAGAAAAGCTAAAATTGCTTTGGTCAACACGAAACGCACAAGTAAAGTTTAGGGACCTTTGTTGTATTTTTTAACACCATAACAAAAACTAATTGCTTAAAATTTGTCTGTAGCTCGTATAACTTCTTTTAAGAATGTATCAGTATGTTTTGTGCCTGCTTATCGGAGAGCGCGCGTTGAAAAATGTGTGGTATGGCCACGCTGTTCATGATAGGAAGAAATCGAGGCACCGAAGTAACAGAAGCGAGCGACGCGTCTTGGTCTTTCTTTCCGGTCGCTGGTGTCGAACGGGGCTTGCTCGGTGCAAAATTAGAATTCGGGCGCACTGCGAGCAGCGTACGAAATATTTTTCCATAGAGTACACGGCGCTGCCTCGACTGTCCTCATGGGTGCACTTCGTCGGCTGCTTCTGTTAAAAAAAAAGTTGAAGCTGCTCGAAAAAAAGAAAGCGAAGCGGACGTGCTGACGTGTTCTTGCTGGCCGCTGCTGTTTTCTGCATCTTCTGGTGGTTCTGGCTTGTTCACCCTTGGTGAGCCCGTACTACGTTGGGGGGGTTTGGCCAAGGCGTAGTTTAAGACGCAGTTCATGTGAACCTGATAGCACGTTTTGCTGAGAGATGTCGTTGACCTCCCCAGGTGGAGGGTCGTTAGCTTGGTTTGCCAGCTTGCTAGCCCAAAGCCTGCCCCTTGAGTCCTTCCACAAAAATGGCATTGATGCGGTTCCCGTGGCTATCGCCCCAATCGGTGAGGGTGCGATCAAAATGAAAACCCCCAAACTAATTCAACAGGAGCTAAGATCATTGACTGCTCAATACCTGCAGATCTCTGAAGTGCGTCCATTTGGCCGTCGAGGAATTGTGTGCAAGTCCTCAGACATCGCTTGTGTTGCAGACTTGCTTAAATGCACAATTTTCAGCTCGCTGCCGGTGAAAGCATTCGTTACCGAACAGCTTGCATGTGTCAAGGGTATCGTAAAAGGTGTCGACCCAGCATCGTCCCCGCAAGAAATTCTACAGGAATTTCAGGATGCAGGCGTTGGGGTCATTTCAGTCTACCGCTGCAGTAGAGAGGTAAACGGCTCGCGCGTTGCTACTGAGTCGGTAATATCAACTTTTGCTGGCTCTTCCTGCCCTGCTGAACTAAAATCTGGCCGATTGTATACCGTGTGGACCCTCTAGAACCCCGCCCTCTTCAATGCACCAACTGTTGGCGGTTCGGGCATAGCGGCAAAGCATGCAAGTCGGAGACCCGCTGCCGTTTATGTGGACAAGGTCATTCTGCTGATAAGTGAACCTCAGAGCAGCCTCATTGTTGCCTCTGCAGCAACATTCATTCAGCTGATGATGCCAACTGCGCAAAAAGTAGTGAAGATCGTAGATTGTTGGACATTATCAAAGAGAAGCGGTGCGTAAGAGCCGATGCTTACACTGTTCTTAAGAGGAAAAAAGATTCATATGCTAGTCGTGTGCGCGCTTCTGTTGGGGACATTGAGTCCTACTTGACTGCCTCAATTGTGACCACAGTAGAAAAAGGTCCTAATAATGTGTTGAGCGAATGCTAAACACTTTCTCTGAGGCGTTGGCTCAGTTTGTTGCAGTTCAGTCTGCGTCACCATCAAAACCCGACCTGGCAGCAACGTCTGCATCTGTTTCAGCTTCTGCAGCTAGTGCTAGCCGCTCTACATCACCTTCTGATGCTCCCCAGGTCCCACCTAACATCTCGGTTCCTAGCAGTGAATGTCGCAGTGACATCTGAGCAACAGATGTCGAAATGTCGTGCCCTACGCAGAGGCGCCGTGCTTCCTCATCACCATCTAATTCTAGTTCTCCATAGATGAAAGCTAAAAAACGACCACCCAAACTTCATCCCCATGTTGATATGCTTAAAGAGGCGGTTTCGGCCTCTTCAATTGGTCAATAATCATGGCAGGTATCAAAGTGTTACAATGGAATTGCCGTTCCGTCTTGTCTTCTCTTCCAGATCTAGACATAATTATTCACAAGCATAAGCCTGATATTGTACTTTTACAAGAAACGTGGTTATCACTGCATAAATCATTTTCAATGAGAAACTTTCGAGTTTTCAGGTCAGGTCGAAATGTTGGCAGGGGAGGTGGACTGGTAACCATGCTATCTAAAACTTTATGTCATCATTCATCTATCTCTAAGAACATTCTTCTCTCTGACTGTGAGCTTTTAGCGATCAAAATTTCATTTCCGCAGTGTGCTGATATTAAAATTGCTAATGTCTATTTTCCTTTAGGTGTACACAAGACAGACTGTTTAGACAGCTTGGTGACTGGCGCAAACAGTGCAGTCATCGCAGGAGATTTAAATTCTCACCATAGTGACTGGGGAAGTCGCACTGATTCCTGCGGCCAGCTTCTCTGGTCGTGGCTGTCTGCAAATGCTGTAAGCTGCTGGAATTCTAGAGAAATAACCTTTATGCGAGGGGTTGCTCGCTCAGCCATTGACTTAACATTATCAGCAGGTAGGCTAGATGTGACTGATTGGTCGACAGAGGATTCGGGTACGTCTAGTGATCACTTTCCTATAACTTTCACTATCTGGTATTCTCCTCTTAAAACTAGTTGTGTAACCCATAAATTTGATAACCACAAAATTTATAAAAATCTGATGTCCGCCTCATTTGCTTCTATAGTTAATACAAGCCGGGATGACAGAGCTCAGCAGAAGGTTTCATTTTTGCAACATGCAATAGACCACTCAATATTCGCTGTGCCCGCAGCAGCCTCTAATAAACAGCCGTCTCCTTAATGGACAGAAGAATGTGAGAAAGCCTATCGTCGCAGAAAAGCGGCCTGGAAGAGACTGTCCTGCAACCAGAGTCCGGCTAATTGGTTAAATTACAAATTCTTCTCTGCATCTTTCAAAATAACACTTGCAAAAGCCAGGGAGGAGTACAACCAAAATTTAAACACATATCTTTCAAATCCTCGTCATCGGAAAGCCCTGTATAGATTCATGGAACGTAACAAGAGTTCTGCCGTCCCTTTTCTCACTAGTTCAACAGTGTTATCACCACAAAAGGCTCAGGAGAGCCGGGAGTGTATTGCTCAGGGATTGACGTTACGCTTCCAGACGCACAGAAACGTCCCTTTGTGCACAATTTCACCCTCTTCGGATTATACCGAGGTTGATGCATCAGAGCTCCTCTCAGTCCTGGCAATGTTGCATCCTGCAGCTCCTGGACCAGATGGTGTCACTGTTGGTATGATTAAAATTTTAGCCGAGGAGTTTACAGGCGCCCTCTTAGATATGGTCAATGCTTCTATGGAAAATGCATGGATTCCAAGCATTTGGAAGACGGCGAAAATTATTTTATTAATGAAAGATGTAGGAAAAGGATACGTCTTAGATAATATTCGGCCAATTGCGCTGACTTCAAATTTAGTCAAATTATTAGAAAGAATAGTGCACAGTCGCCTCACAAAACATGTTCATGACATCAACGGTCTCATCTCAGCTCAGATTGGCTTTCGTGGATGCTCTATATGGTCCGCGCATGTGGATCTAGAGAGCAGAATCCGGCTCTCGCTACGCAGAAGAGAAGTTTCCTCTTTGGTCACTCTTGATGTAGCAAAGGCCTATGACAGTGTAGAGCATACTATTTTACTTAACAGACTTGCTCAGTTACATCCTCCAGCCTACATTTATGCGTGGATATCTGAATTTCTGAAGGACCGATTCTTTTACTGCGCCGAGGGAACCCTATGTTCAAATACATATTATCAATCAAGAGGTGTGCCGCAAGGATCAGTGCTATCCCCTCGGCTTTTTAATATTTTGGTCAGTGGCATCCCCATTCGTCCTGATATAACAGTTTTTATGTATGCAGATGACATAGTTTTTTTCGCCTCGGCCAGGGATATCCACTCCCTTTACCACATTATGCAGGGATATTTGGATGCTCTTGGAGTATGGTTGCAGGGTATTCATGTATCCCTGAATGTAGACAAATGCGAAGTTTTGGTATTTCATCTTCCTACAGACAGGCCTTTGCACATTTCATTAGTCCATCGCTCTCTCCAGATTCCACAAGTTTAATCCGTAAAATATCTGGGTGTTACTTATCACCCAGCATTAGATTGGAGCCTTCATATAAAGAACAATGAGTTTCAAGGAGAACGCGCTATAGGCCGGCTGACAAGATCGCCAATAAAAAGTTTGGGATGCGCCGCGACACGTTATTGTTACTATACAAAGCCTACGTAAGACCTATACTTGAATTTGGTTGCATTCTGTTCTCTGGTAGCGCAAGCTACAAGATTCAACCCTTAATCTTACTGGAAAGGCGCGCTCTCCGCCTCTGCCTTGGTCTCTCAAAATCAGTTTCAAACGCCCTGCTTTATCTGGAAGCCCGTATCCCTGATCTAACTTCCCGTATTCAAATACTCACGGTGCGAACTTTCCTCAGGTCGATGAACCCAGTGACTGATGTCAGTACACCTATTTTTGTGCCTCAGCCGGCCTTATTCTTTTCTCATCATTGGCCACGGTTTCAAATGCCACAAATTATGTTAACGCAGAACCTTTTAACACCGATTGGTGTTGATCTCAGTTCTTTGCAGTGGGTTGATGACACGCCGGCAGCAGTGGAATTCCATTTCGACCACATCTTCCCATATCATGCGAAACACATGCCAGCAAACATTTTAAACGGTATTCTCTCGGATCACATAGAGAAATACCCCCATCATACGGTGCTTGCTACCGATGCCTCCGTCAACTGCCAAAAAGCTGCAGTTGGCATCTTTTCGCAGGATTTGGCATGGAGCTATTCTGTCCGCATCCCAGAATATATTCCTATATTCTTTGCGGAATTTTTGGCTCTTGGAATGGCCCTTCACAAAATTTCATGCCATGTGTCTCATGTTAATATTCTCGCTGATTGTTTGTCAGTGTTAGTCTCCCTTTACACTTCACAAGAAGATTTTTTGAGCCGTATCCTGCGATTTTTTGTCCCATGCACTTTGAAGGTGGTCCGTTTTGTCTGGGTCCCTGGCCATGCAGGTATTCATTCAAATGAGGTGGCTGATTACTTAGCAAGGTCGGCTCTTGACGGGTCAGTGACACATCCCGTCCGGAATTTCAGCCTGCTGGCGATTTCCAGGTTTCAGCGGTTCCTACATATATCAGCCAGGTTACGAGATCCCTTACTAAATACCACTGACTATCAGCACTTAGCATATAATTGGAACGTCCGTTCGTGTAAATCCAGGCTGTGTGAGGTAACAATGACGCGGTTGCGGTGCAGGATTCCAAGTTTGAATTTATATCTATGCAGGTGTGGGTTGACACCGACGAACCTATGTGACGCATGTGGGAAAGTTGAATCTTTAGACCAATTTCTCCTCTACTGCCCAAGGTTCGCTCTTCAGAGAAAGCTTTACCTTGAGGTTCCTCTCTCCAGGTTAGGGCTCCCTTTATCTTTGCCAGTATAATTATCGTTTGGTGCGAACGCCAAGGGATTTGCATTGGGTTCTATTTGTGGGTTTCTCCATGATTACATAATTGCAACTGGTAGGTTGATGTGCTAATTGTTTTAAAGTTCTACGAGCTCTTCTCTTTTCACCAAAATGCTGTCTGTTACTTAACTGTGAATATTGTTCTGTTGTTTTTATTCTTTGATTTTTCAAAATTCACGATTGGTGCTACAATTTTGTCATCTTCCATGGAAACTTCTTTGTTTATTCTACTACACCTTGGCCAATCCCCCCGCGTGGGTAAATGCCATATAACTGGGGTGAAGAAGAAGAAGAAGAAGAAAAGGAAGAGCAGGTTCTGGCTACATCAAGTATAGGTGATAAATCGGTTACCTTCTGCAGCTCCTGGTCCTGACCGTGTCACCTCTGCGATGATTAAAATACTGTTCGACAAATCCCCCAATGGTATATTGGAGCTGGTAAATTACTCTATTAGAGCCCCATGGATCCCGAATGTTTGGCGTGTTTCCAAAATTATCCCGGTGCTTAAAAAGCCAGGCGAAGGGTTGGTCTTAGACAACATTCGACCAATTTCATTGACATCGAATCTGGTGAAATTGGTTGAACGCGTGCTGTATGGACGAATCATGCCCATTATTACTGAAAAGGGACTGTAGTAGAATGGAAAGTTGGGCGAGTTGGTATGCGTTCATTTTTCCACCCAAAATGAAAAGGGACTACTTAACCCCTGTCAGATTGGTTTCAGGCCTGGGTGCTCTATATGGTGTGCGCATACTGACCTCGAAAGCCGTGTCCGACTAGCGCGCCGGCGTCGACAGTATGCTGCGCTGGTAACTCTAGACATCTCGAAAGCATATGACAGTGTCGAACATGGGCCTCTGATGTACAGACTACGGGCTCTGGGCTTGCCAAGTTATTTTGTGGAATGGGTGTCAGCTTTCCTGGCTGACAGAGTATTTTATTGTTGTCAACGCGGAGTTTCTACAAGGAAATTTCATCAATCTAGAGGTGTGCCTCAAGGTGCAGTTCTCTCCCCTGTTCTATTCAACCTCTTACTCAGTTCGATTCCGACTTCCCCTGACGTGACTACGTACGTGTATGCAGACGATATAGCTTTCTTTGCTGCTGCGAATGATTTACATTCTGTGTATATGGTTTTACAGTCATATTTAAATTCCCTTGACCGATGGTTATCTGAATTACACTTAAGTCTTAATGTAAACAAGTGCGCTTTGTTACCTTTTCCGGTTACTCAACAGGTACACATTTCATTATCTTATCGTCATCATGTCATTCCTCAGGTATGTTCCCTAAAGTATCTCGGGGTAACTTATGAATCATCTCTCTCTTGGCGGTCACATATAGATCAGGTTGCTGCGAAAGGGATTCGGGCGGTAGGCCTTCTGCGAAGGATGAGTAGCCCTCGCTGCGGTATGCGCAGACATGCTCTTCTGCTGATTTACAAAATGTATATCCGGCCAATCTTAGAATTCGGTTGCGTTTTGTTTTCTGGAGAAGCTGCATACAAACTGCGCCCACTTCTGCTCTTAGAGCGAGAAACTCTGCGCCTGTGTTTGGGTCTCCCTAAATACATGGCAAACAATGTTTTCTATCTAGAAGCGCGGGTGCCGTCTCTTACTGCAAGGTTTCGCCTTTTGACAGTACAAACGTTTTTAAAGTTTTGCGACTCGGAGCAGCATGCATCCGAGTTGACCTTCCTAGGGCAGCGAGCGGAGTTCTTGGGTGTCGGATGGTCTCGCCTTCAAACTCCCCAAATCTGTTTCGTTGAATCTTTGCTGGGCCCACTCAACGTGCGAATACCTGAAATTGTTCCGGTGCGGTCCATCCCCGCAACTGTGTCTATCACCTACGATGACATTTATCCATGTAATGCAAAATTACTGCCTTTCTAATGGTTAAATGGTATGTTGCAGGGTTATTTGTGGACCTTCATCTCACATGTTGCAATTGCGACTGATGGCTCGGTGTGTGCAGAAAAGGCAGGTGTAGGTATTTACTCCCAGTCCCTTGACTGGTCTTTTTCTCTCCGTCTCCAAGATTTCACTCCTATCTATGTGGCTGAGTTTCTAGCAGTGGTTCTCGCTCTGCGTAAGGTACCAATTTCTTTATCAGCAGTAATAATAATTACGGACTCGTTATCTTTATGCACTTCCCTCTCGGCGTCCACTGAATCGCAGCTCTTTCGGATACTAAAATTCCTGATCCCTACACACATCACATAAATTCGATTTCTTTGGGTTCCTGGGCACAGGGGTCTTCTATTAAATGAATCAGCTGATGCTTTAGCGAAAGCAGCCCTGAGTGGACCGATTGTTGACCCGCTTCCAACAACTGCTTACATCACGGCGGCACGCTTTCGACGGTACACTGTAATGAACGAATTGGGCGCATCAGCGCTTACTTCCTTGGACGACTTCCAGCACCTACTGTTCCCTTGGAGAAGCTCAGTCTGGCGATCGCGCAATCTTGAAGTTTCCTTCACGAGGCTTCGTTGCCGGGTGGTGCAACTAAATTTTTACCTCTACAGGCCTGGTCTGGCGATCTCCCCATTGTGTCCGTATTGTGCGGAGCCGGAAACAATAGAGCACTTTCTTCTTTTTTGCCGTCGCTACTCATCGATTAGGAGGCGACTATTAGAAGTTACAATACAGAATCTCAGTTGGCGCCTGTCTTCTGCGGTTATTCTGTCTCTTGGCGCTTCTATGATTGGCCGTACCAATGGGAATGTTTGCTTTGCCATTCAAAATTATCTCCTAGAATCAAAACGTCTACCATCATGAGCTTTCGTCCTGCCGATCCCAATATCAGCTTCTGTATTTCGGTTTTTACAACCACTTATAGTAATCCCTACCCCTTCTTTGCCTAAATTTTAGTTTGTATGACCCCCCTAACCTCCTCCAACCACCTCGGCTACGGAAACTGTGCGATCCAAATTTTGGTAGGTCATCCCATGCTTGCCACATGCAACTGGTAATTTAAATAGTCACCGCCTGGCTATGGCCAATCCCCCTTGTGGGTATGTGCCATTGTGTGAGGTCAACAACAACAACAACAACAAAGTATGGGAGGCAAGAAAGCAGGAGGGCGAATTCCACACCGCTGTAAGTACCTGTGGGCTGATTTCGGGCGATCGTACGCTCTTCATCCCGTGTAATACTTTCTACAGTACGAGTATAGTCCTATAGTAGCACCGCTTTACCTGATTGCAAATTCTATAACCATCAGATTTTATAGCGTTCGGAGAGCAGCTTAGATCGGACAGGTCTTCCGGCTTATTTTTCGTAATACATTCGGGATGCCGGCTGGTGTAAATGGCGAGAATGGCTGCACGTGAGCCGCGGTAATGACACTTAAAATGAGAAAACTCGTAAAGCGTCATCGTAAGCGCTTACATTTCAGTAGGCGTTTCTTCCTATATGCTGAATTTGAAAATCGCTGTTGCTGCACCGTCCACCTAGTACTCGCAGTCACTTCAGACAGTGGGTCAGTGGTTATTGCGCTCGGCTGCTGATCCGAAAGACGTGGCTTCGATTCCTGCCGCGGCGGCCACATTTTGATGGAGGCGAAATGCCAGAGACCCGTGTGCTGTGCGATCTCATCGCACATTTTCTTATACGGGAAATATTTCAAACGTTACACAAAAAATGTTGTTTGCTCTTTGTGCTGGTTGCTTGCTTCTGCTGTTGCCGGCAAGAATGTAACCGGGAGCGTGGTTCCTGTCAAGGCAACAACTTTTTCGACTATTTGATTGCGCTAGCAGCATCACCTTGATTGATGTAAACAGATTGATTGATTGATTGATTGATTGATTGACATTCAAGAACATCAGGTGGTAGAAACTATCAGGACCCCTCAAACATGGCGTCCCGCATAGCGTGCGTCGCTTTGGGATGAAATACCCAGTGTACCATTATCAACGCTTCGCATACGCTTCACATGGGCCGAGACATGCTGTCGGGAGCTCGGTAGTCTCCCGAAAGGCGTTTATTCTATTAAAAACAGTGAGCATGAGCCTCCTGCATACTAAACCGCACACCACGCGACGCGTGACAGGAATTGTGCAAACAGTTTTACTTTGAGTGGAGACTCGGAGACTCTGTCTATGAAGTCCTTAAATAAAAGCTGCAAAGTGAAGTGACCTCTGCATCGTTTACTAGTTGTTCCGCGATGGTTTGTTAGCTGCATTTTAAAATGTGCTTTAACTTGAACTACATGTAGTGACAGAATAGGAGAGCAATTGTGACATGGTCATCAAGAGTGCGATGCACTTAATATATTACGTTTGTTTTGCTGTCATTATTGCAGTACATAGTCATGAGGAAATACCCGGCAATGTTTTTACGGTACTATCAAATGAACCCACAACAATTTGATGGTCTCTGCAAGATTGTCCGTGAGGACTTGGAGCGCCATAATCTCTGCAGAGAGCCTGTTTGCTCTGAAGAAAGGCTGGCTATTACCCTCAGGTACTGCAACACTTGTGACAACACTGATGCTTTCACACAAGCTATCATCTGTTTTTTTATTGTACACAGGTTCCTCTCCTCAGGGATGGCCATCAAGCAGGTGGCCATGGTGTTCCGAGTAGCACCATCGACATGTAGGCTCGTGATCCATGACACTTGGAGAGCTGTCTGGAAGCATTTGCAGCCAGTCTTCATGCCAGCGAGTATTGGTGACCTCTTATTGAGTAGCATGTACGTTTGATACTTTTTAAAGAGCCAAAAGTGGAACTTGGTCACGTGACCAACCACGTAGCGGAGCAGCCACAGCGGTGGATGCGTCGCCACTACAACGGCGCCGCTTTCACTGAAGGCTCGAATAGCTACCGCGATGTCGCTTTCGCTACAATATCTGGCGGGTCCACATCGGCGGCGGCAGGCGTTTTTCTCGAGGCCGGGCTTTAAATGCGCGCCGTCGGGCGAAAATCACCGACAAAGAGGCTCCATGTATCCCGGGCTTATGGGCGGCTCCGCGGCGAGGCGCGCAACGCTAGGAAACAACTCAAGGTCTGTCTCTGTGCCTCCTCGGAGCACCGCCAGAGCGAAATCGCAAGTTCGTGGCCAGTGTAGCTTTCGCTACAAAATTGCTTTGACGCAACGTACGTACAGCATTGGGATGGTAAACCCGCAAACCTCAGGTACTCCTCAGTTTTGATGCGCATCGATGGGGCACGTAGCGCTATTGAGCTACCGCTTGAGGTCCATGGTCTGTAAACTGCAGAGCCACACTGCTACCGCGTGTGTACGACGCAAGGTTACGTAGATCCCTCTTGCACCACAAGTATAGCGCGGCGCCTCATCTGGCGATCTCCACTGATTGCCGCTCAGCGTAAGAAAGCTGCCCCGGTAAATGCCGCCACTCAGTGGCAGCAACGACGGTGTCCCCTTGAGGCCAAAGGGCCTATAGCAATGCGCGCATAAATAAAAGCGGGACAACTGTTGAGTGGCGTGTCGAAGAAGCATTTGTAACACTTGTCAAGCAGAACATGCTAGTTGGTGCATTCTTTGAGACATGGAAAGGTTGCGCGAGACGCACAAGACAAGACATGGGACGAGCGTGAATTACAACTGAGCTTATTGCAGGGTGCCTACCACATATTTCTGAAAAAAAAAGGTGCATGCGGAACAAAGACCACGGGGGGAGAAACCGTAACACTAGCAAGAAAAGGGGCATTATCTTAGAGCAACTTAAAACGTTAACTCGCACTTCCTCTTCGTGAGTTGTCACGGAATGGAGATGCAGTCGCCGGCCGACTCAAAAAATGAATTTGTCCCCCAAGTCTGTTTGAATGGGAAACTAGTGGCGAGTTGACTACGCGCAGGTTCTTGTTCCACACCTTCGCGGGTGTACCCTCTCTTAGTGGCGTACCTATCTGGTCTCTCCACTTTGCCGCGGCACTCTCCCAGACGATGTGTTTTGTTTATTCATCGTGGCATTACTTCAATTTGCATAGGACATAGTGTAAACAACGTCAGGGAGCTTCAGCGCCCTCTTTGCATCAAGGAACTGGAAGAATTGGGGCAGAGTACATATTATTCTAAGTGCTTTTTGCTTTAACCTTTTTTTTTATTGTACATGTAACCACTGACCGATTTCTGTTGGGAAATTTTTATTCTGATGTGACTTAATTTTAATCAATGTTATTCTAAGGGCATTTTATTTTCACCTTTTTTATTGTTTATATGTAACTATTGGAAAATTTCTGTTGGAAGAAATGCATTCCGAGTCTGTCCCGCTTTTTTTTTCCAGTACTTATGGCATGAACCCCAGTCTAACCAAGAAGGCTAAGGGCCCAGACGTTTAACATGTATTTTTTTACTCACCGCATCCAGCGAAATAAAAACTGAATTGAAAAAAATTGAAAGAAAATTCATAATCGAGCGTTCCCACAGGTGGCCAAATGCCCTCACTTTCACATTTCCTCCCTCACCCTCAATTTTGAATCCATGGCCCTCCGTCACCCTTGACCTCATTTTGAAAACCTATACGGTCCTCCCTCACCATCATCCTCACTTCGAAAAATCTGCTGGCCCTCCCTCAACCTCACCCTCATGAACATTCGTTTTTAGTTAAAGGTGTAACATTAAGAGACAGGAAGCGGGCAGAGTGGGTGAGGGGACAAACGCGTGTAATGTCATGCTAATCGAAATGAACAGGAAGAAATGAAGATGGGCAGGGCACGTAAAGCGTAGGCAAGACAACAGCCGGTCCTTAAGGGTAACGGAGTGGATTCCAAGAGAAGGCAAGCGTAGCAGGGGGCGGCAGATGATTAGGTGGGCGGATGAGATTAAGAAGTTTGCAGGCAGAGGGTGGGCGCAGCTGGCAAAATACAGGGTTAATTGGAGAGAGATTGGAGAGGCCTTTTCGCCGCAGTGGGTGTAGTCAGCCTGATGATGATGATGATGAACTTCTGGCTATATTACTGAGGAATAAACATATAAGACAAGCCTTCAAGTCACTACAGGACGAGAGGCTAGATCCCTAAATTGTGTGTGTCCGTGTACATGTGTGTGTATTGTTTGAGCTAATACGTGAGATAAAACCGAGACAGTTACGATTTGAGCACCAAAATATCACTCTGCCTTTACTTCTGGCACGCACTGCGTGCATACATGCGCCCTGCACTTATAGCATTTCATTTTTATCTATATGCACTTCCATAATGAGTCACTGCGTTGTTGTGTGTGTGTATATAAAAATAGTGTACTGCAAGAATATTTGGAAAACAATGCAGTAGTGTTTACCACGACAACTACAATAAGCGCCAAGCACAGAATAGACTCAGAACAAGGAAAGTTCGTAGGTCGCTTAATTACCATTACCCGATGACATTGCGATAGCACAGGGTCTTCTGAATTTCACTGCTTCTAATCTCCCGCCATTTCGTGCGGTTTGCTGCATGCTCGTTTGATGACGCTTCCACGCGCACAGATGAAAGATCGCGAAGACCACGCTTTCAACTACAGCGTTACAGACTGGCAGTTTTAATTTTTTAATGGAATCAAGACGGCTACCTTGTGAATATTTTTTTTGAATGTTATTTTTATTCTTACAATTATCACTATCATTTAACTGCTCGGCTTTAATCATCAGTCTCGTTCTCCTGCGTGCGTTATGCATTTGGCGTTTAATTTCTTTGTTCCTTTTTGTTTAGTTCTTCCGTCCTTACCATTCATTTCAATTTCGTCCAGGAATTATTCACCTCAAAAACTCTTTCTGGCCCCCAATTCTTGGCCAATCCCCCTATGTGGGCATGTGCCATAGTATGTGGACAACAACAAGAACAACAACTACTGGCAGTTTAACACGCGTGAACACGGGTACGTGACAAAGACGACGACACTGCAAGCACAGCTTGAGCGCTTGGCAGTTCGTTCTGGCAGAATGTTAAGATTTTTCCCAACTGACTGTTCATCTGAGGGAAGTGTATGAACCCACTGACTATAAACCGAAGTGGCACTCCCTCTTGATGATGTGCTCAGCCTTACCTGGCGTCTACTATTCTGCTGCTTCGTGTTTTGCGATGTGTTTCGTGGCATTTCCTAAAAGATTTGTAAATAATTTACTTTATGTAAATAGAATATATTTCCAATGTAATAAATAGATGATTAAAAATGCTGTGGCGATGGCGTGGTAGTATAAAGCTGCGGCCAGCGGAACTGTTTTTTTTTGCGCCGCCGCGGGTTCGGATCCCGCCCCCTGCTATGAAGTTTTTTTTATTTCTTTAGTGTCTTCCCCCAGTGCAATGCCGGCTTTCGCTGCAGTGAGGCTCTTATGCTGTCGCTTATAATAAAACATTATTCATGCCACTTGAAAATCAGATGGGTCGCTCAAATACAGCATTTGGGCTCAATAACAGTAATTACTGAAATGATGCAATATCACGCAAACTTACACAATGGGGACCTTCAAATATGGCTCAAGTTATTTCCAAAATTTTGGCACAGGGCGACTCTAGAAATATGACCTCGGCCGATTTGGAGCGAAATCGGTGTCCAACCAAAATTGAGCGCCCCCGACACGACGACAACCTCCAAATTTGGCTCGAGTCATTTCCAATGTTTGGCCCGGGCGACTCACGAAATATGACCTTGGCCGATTTGGACCAAAATCAATGGTCAACCATGATTGACCGCGCCCGGCACAATGACGACCTCCAAATTTGGAACAGGCCATTTCTTAAAATTTGGCACTTGCGATCCCCGAAAAAGCAGTTCACAGCTTTGAGGCTTGCATCATATCGTTGCTATAGTGTCGCTTGTGGCACCAATTACGTCAGCGCGCTATCGCATATCACACATCGGTTTAAGCGGAGTTAATCCAAGGCTATTTTTTAACTTTCATTATCAAGTTTGGCAGAGGAAGGCAGTCCCTGCGCTGCTGAGACATGGATGTAACAACGCGCTCCCGAAGGAATTTACATTCTCTCTAAATCGTTGAAAATATGACACATCTGTCTTTTGTTAACTGCAAAACAAAAAAAAGAATCTGAAAAGATTTCCTCAAAGTGACCCAGCAAGTACACCGTTCTTGGAAAGCAATATCATGGGTCTACCTGAACTGCGCCGTAAGGGAAATGATACAGGAGGGAGTGAAAGAAGAAAGAGGTGTCGTAGTGGAGGGCTCCGGAATAATTTCGACCACCTGGGGATCTTTAGCGTGCACTGACATCGGATAACACACGGGCGCCTTAGCGTTTTTACTACATCGAAACGCAGCCGCCGCGGTTGGGTTCGAATCCGGGAAAACCGGATCAGTAGCCGAGCACCTTAACCACTGAGCTCCGCCGCGGTGGCTCAGTGGTCAGGGCGCTCGATCCAAGAAGTAGATAGAACGGAACAAACGCCGGAGGTGGACAAGCGCCTCTTCAAGCTATGGGAGGCGAGACCCGGGTTCACCAAGCGGTGGACAAAAACTCAACAGGAAGCTAAAGAAGAAAATTGCCGATATAACCAAGCAAACAGAGCAGTACGCGACGCAGCTGGCCAGCAGGGGTGGCAGCAATTGAGAAACTCGCTGAACGGCACCCTCAACACGGTCAGAACGTGGCAGATCCTCAAGGCCCTCATGGACCCGAGCATACACAAATCCGAAGGCAGCAAGTCGATAGAGAGGCTGGTGCACCAACGCGAAGGCACGGACGAACAACTACTCGAAGAGGTCCGGATCAAGTGCTACGGCAAAGATCAGGTCGACAGCTACCGAGAAGAATACCGTGGCGAGGTGAACTCGGCCACGGACCGACCCATCACGAGAGAGGAGGTCGTCGAGGCGATAAGATCGGCCACGAAGAACACGGCGGCGGGGGCGAACAATATTCGGAACTCGCTAATAAGGAACCTCAGTGACGAGGCGATAGATCAGCTTACGACCTACCTCAACAAGCTCTGGCAAGAGGGAAGAGTGCCGGCGGAGTGGAAACACGCCGTCGTCGTGATGATTCCGAAGCCGGGCAAGAAGCTCCAGATCGAGAACCTCAGGCCGATATCTCTAACGTCGTGCCTGGACAAGCTGTACGAGAAATTGATCACGAAGAGAATCCAGTCGCACCTGGAGAACGAACAATGGTACCCGGACAGCATGTACGGGTTCAGAGCCAACCTCTCTACGCAAGACGTGCTGCTCCAACTCAAGGAGGAAGTGCTCGAGACGATGCCGAAGGCGGACGAAAACGTCGTCATGGCCCTCAACATAAAGGGGGCTTTCGACAACGTAAGCTAAACGGCCATCATGGAAGGCATCAACACCAACTGAGGGAGGAGAACGCACGATTACGTCAGAGCCTTCCTGAGCGACAGAACGGCGACCGTGGGGCTGGGCGAGCTGAGAAGCGACGTCTTCCCCACGCCGTGCAAAGGCACAACCCAAGGATCCGTCATATCGCCCGTCCTCTTCAACGTGGCAATGATTGGGCTCGCAAGATGGCTCAAGGAGATCCAGGGCATCCAAAACGCGATGTACGCCGACGACGTCATGATATGGGTCACCCAAGGATCACTCGGGGAGAAGCAAGAAAAACTACAGGAAGCGGCAACTAGCGTAGAAAATTACACCTGAGAGAGGGGCCTAAGATGCTCGACGGAGAAGTCGAAACTCCTAACCGTCGGCAAGCATCCCACCCAAGCGACACTGGAGGTCGTTCTCGAGGGACAGAACATCCCGGAAAAGAACATGATAAGGATCCCGGGCATGTGGTTGCAAGGAAGCCGGAAATGCTGCCACACCATCAGCTTGCTGAGCTCCCAACAGAGTCTCCCAAAAGAGATACGGAATGAAGGAAGACACTCTCAAGCTAGTCAACAGCCTAATTGTCAGCCGAGTCACGTACTCCCTGCCGTACCACGCGACGACCAAGGCGGAAAGAGAGCAAGCCGACACCATTCTCAGGAAGGCGTACAAGACTGCTCTGCACCTACCCAAGAACACGTCGAACGAAAAGTTTCTCCAGCTAGGCATCAGCAACACCTTCAGCGAGCTCGCCGAAGCTCTGCTAGGAACGCAAACCACGAGACTCAGAGGCACCCCTACGGGACGAGCGTTCCTAAGAACGTTGGGTTGGGACACGAGCGGACTAGTAGACAGATACGCGGACGTACCGGACCACCTTAGGAAAACCATTAACGTGGGACCATTGCCGAAAAACATGGACACCAATCTACACGAAAACAGACGAAAAGCGAGGGCCGAGTACGTAGAAAGAACGCTAGGCCAGTTAGACAACACTGTATACACGGACGCTGCCGTATATCCGCGCGAGAGAGAACGCGTAGCCGCGACGGTAGTGGTAAACAAGGAAGGAAACATGATCACGTGTGCCACGGCAAAGGTGGCCGGCACAGCGGAGGCCGAAGAGATTGCCGTTGCGCTGGCGGCAGCAGAAGGCTACAGAACGGGCCGATCTCTCAACATACTGACGGACTCGAAGGAGACGTGCAGGAACTACACGAGGGGCAGGATCAGCAGAACAGCCCTTAGAATACTCAGCGGGGTAACCTCCGCCGAGAAGAAACCCAGGCATAACCTAATCTGGATCCCGGGCCACGCGGGCATAGGGGGGAACGAAAGGGCAGACAGCCTAGCTCGAGGTAACGCATTCCGAGCAGGGCAGTCAAATGCTCCGGAGCTCCGCCTACAGGCTTGCGAGGGGGGATACGCAGAGAGCTTGTACTTTCATAAGGGAGCTAGAATTAGATATCCACCACCACACAAAGCCCTAACAAAGGAGGAAGCGACCGGCTGGCGCAGATTACAGACCAACTCTTTTCCTAACCTAAACATACTTAATAAGATGTTCCCGACACAATACAGAGCCACCTGCCCTTGGTGCGATGCCACACCTACACTTTGCCACATTATGTGGGAGTGCGAACGCAACAAAGCATTCCACCAACACGAGCACCCGAGTGCGGAGCAATGGGAGAGTCGGCTCACCAGCGGCGAGCTCACGACCCAAAGGGCCTTAGGGCAGCACGCGAATGATGCAGCATTACTCAGCGGAGCCTTGGAATAGGGGCCCACCCTTGCTGACGAGAAGCCTCAAGTCGCCAGCGCCAGAGAAGACGACAGAGACTTCATAACAGCGAAACCCTTGAAAAATCCAATAAAGTTTTCACTCACTCACTGGACCACCTGGGGATCTTTCACGCGAAATGGAAATTAAAATCGCTTTTTGAGGAAACGAAATGGCGCAGTAATTGTCTCAAACATCGCTACACACCGAAGCCGCGCCGCAAGGGAAGGGAGGAAGTTGGGAGTGAAAGAAGAAAGGTGCCGTATTGGAGGGCTCTGGAATAATTTCGACCACCACATATCTCGGTGGACACCTAAACCTCGCCTTAAACGAACGCATATAGGAGGGAGCGAAAGAAGAAAGTAAGAAAAAGCTGCTGTAGTGGAGGTCTCTGGCAAAAATTTCTTCCACATATAGGCATCTTTCACGTGAAATGAAAATGAAAACCGCTTTTAGAGGGAAGGGAATGGAGCAGTAATTGTCTCATACATCTGTGGGCACGGGAGGCGCGCCGCAAGGGAAGGGAGGAAGGTGGAAGTGAAAGAAGAAAGGTGCCGTATTGAAGGGCTCAGGAATAATTTCGACCACCACATAACATATCTCGGTGGACACCTAAACCGCGTTTTAAGGGAAGGCATAAAGGAGGGAGTGAACGAAGAAAGGAAGAGTTGCCGTAGTGGAGGTTTCCGGCTAAAAATTTCTTTCACTTGAAATGAAAAAAAAAATCACTTTTTCCGGAAAGGAAACGGAGTAGTAATTGTCTCATACATCGGTGGACACAGGAACCGCGCCGCAAGGGAAGGGAGGAAGGTGGGAGTGAAAGAATAACGGTGCCGTATTGGAGAGCTCCAGAATTATTTCGAACACCACATATCTCAGTGGACACCTAAACCGCGCTTTTAGGGAAGGCATAAAGGAGGGAGTGAACGAAAGGAAGAAAGAAGTGCCGTAGTGGAGGTCTCCGGCAAAAATTTCGACCACCTGGGGATCTTTCACGCGAAATTGAAAGAAAAATTGCTTTTGAGGAAAGAAAGTGTAGCAGTAATTGTCTGATACATCGGTGGAAACTGGAACCGCACCACAAGGGAGGGGAGGAAGGATCTATAAAGTGCGCTGACATCACACAGCACACGTTCCGCTCCATCGAAACACGGACGCCGCTTTCGGGTTCGAACCCGGGTACTCCGGCTCAGCAGATGAGCGCCATAACTACTGAGCCACACGCAGCAGGCATCTTTCAAGTGCACTGACGCTGCACAGCACACCGTTTTTAAAGTGAAAGCTTTACTGGCCGCGAACTTGCGATTTCGCCGTGGCGATGCTCCGAGGAGGCACATGACGTTAAAACGCGCGCTCGCCAAGGATATTTCGCACGCTCCCTAGTCACTACTGCGCATGCGCCACTAGTAGCACCGAGCCACAGATGTTCCGCCGCAGCGCCGCGCCTTTCCTCAATAATAATAATAATAATAATAATAATAATAATAATAATAATAATAATAATAATAATAATAATAATAATAATAATAATAATAATAATAATAATAATAATAATAATAATAATAATAATATTAATAATAATATTAATAATAATAATAATAATAATAATAATAATAATAATAATAATAATTGGTTTTTGGGAAAAGGAAATGGCGCAGTATCTGTCTCCTATACTATTGGACACTTGAACCGCGCTGTAAGGGAAGGGATAAAGGAGGTAGTGAAACAAGAAAGAAAGAGGTGCCGTAGTGGAGGGCTCCAGAATAATTTCGACCACCTGGGGATCTTTAACGTGCACTGACCGCCCGTATGCTGTACGAAGTCAGTGCACTTTCAAGATGCGCCCGTCTGTTGTGCGATGCCAGTGCACGTTAAAGATCCCCAGGTGGCCGAAATTATTCCGGAGCCCTCCACTACGGCACCTCTTTCTTCCTTTCTTCTTTCACTTCAATTTTTCAGTTTTCTTATTCTTCTTTCCCTCCATTCTTTATTCCCTCATTTACAACTTGTTTCCTGTGTCCACCGAGATATGTGAGACGGTTACTGCGTCTTTTCCTTTCCTAAAAAACCAAACAAAACAAGTGAACTGACGGCGTTCATAGAGTTCATTGGCGTTAACTGCTTTGCGAAGACCGTTTATTTTCACGAAAGGAAAGCCACACGACCAGCTCCGTGGGTCAGTGCAGACCTCAATCTCGCGTTCATGTACGTGGCGTTGGTGTCCAAATGCAAAAGCCAGCTTTGATTGCGTTCCGCACACTGGATAGGCAGCGCGCCCTCCTGCTGCCCTGGGAGGTGGCATGCAGTTAACGGTTGATCGCAAGAGATTGATCACTAAATGAATGCTGCGGCCTAGCTAATGCTGCAGTGCCGCATGTCAGTCACAACGCTGTCAGCGCTAATGAATTCAGGCCACATCTCTCTCACCACCGCCACATGTATCAAAGCACGAATAAGGTGTCCGCATATCCAGGGAGCCAGTTATGCGCGCTTCCTTTGCTCAAATCCATCGCCGTCTAGAAATTGTCAACGCCAACGCCAATGAAGACTGTGAACGCCGACATCTTTCGTTTTGAATATCCTGGATTAGCTGAGCTAATCCACATAACTTTCTTTTTTTCACAAATATTTATTATTTTCCTGCTTTAGAGGCAAAACGCTAAGGCGCCCATGTGCTGTGCGATGTCAGTGCACGTTAAAGATCCCCAGGTGGTCGAAATTATTCCGGAGCCCTCCACTGCGGCACCTCTCTCTTCCATTCTTCTTTCACTCCCTCCTTTATCTCTTCCCTTACGGCGCGGTTCAAGTGTCGAACGAGACAGATACTGCGCCATTTCCTTTCCCCCAAAACCAATTATTATTATTATTATGCTTTAGAAATCCGCGGCTGCTCTCTTAATTGCGAAGTAGGACTGGGATGCTGTAACCTCTCCTTGCAATGTTGGCTCTTTTCCGATGAAGGTCAATTATATATGCAAATATTAATTTGAAGATAAAAGAAGCATGTGAGATACCGAGACATTTCTCGCAGCTTACGCTCAAGCGTTCACCACAACGAGCAAAAAGTGCTGCATTTCTTTAGAATATTACTGCACTTATGAGCGTTCTGTGTAATAAAGAGAACCGCATAGTCGGTAGGATTGTTTGGCTCCATTGGGCGGTGTACATCGAAGGCGCAGGTGTATAGAAACGGAGTGCTTACTGCACGTACGGCTTTGATGGTCGCACCCTAGCCGTGGATTTTAACCTTCATTGAAGGCGAGCGAGAGCGCTTGTAGTGTGCGCTCCAACCCAACGTTCTTTTACATCTGAGTTCTTTGATTCTCTCGATTCTTTCATGCTAGCTAGTTATCCAACTTTTATAGCAGGGGATTTTAACTGCGTCGAGGTTTCTTACAGGGATGTAAGCGGTCGCAGACATGGCCGGCCGTATACCTTATAGGCCGTTTAACCTTATAGACCCATGGGTTGAACTACATGGTAACGAGTTTGCTGCCACATGGCAATGCGGCTCGAACATGAACAGGATCGATCGTTTCTACTTTCCGCCAACTCTCGCTACTCATGTCACTAGTGGCGAAGTCCTGGCTTTTTCGCGCATAACGGACTATTTTCCGGTATCTGTGAGGCTGCACTTTCGTCAGCCCGCTCCATACAAGAATTTTTAGAAAATGGTCATGCCACTAGTGCATGACCCCGAAACTGTGGCCATCCTACGCGAAGCTCTCGCAGAAACGTGCAGTCATCCCACACATCCACTCAGTTGGGACGATTTAAAAGCTAGTTAGCGTGACAAGCTGACCAAAGCTGGAAGAGATAGAAAGTTACGTTTAACTGCAGAAATTAACAATAAACTTGGATCGAAGGGCACGCAATGCGCAGCGTGGTGCGCCCCTCACTTTTACAATGCTGGATTACCTCAATCAGCTACAAGCGCGCTATGAACTTCTGCTCCGCCTCAGCTCCCGAAGTGCAGCACAAACTTATATTAGAGGTAGACCAGTCGCGGACCTCGCTGTACTCCGCAGCGTTCGCTATGGTTCCGTAGAGGGTCGAGCAACCATCCCGTTTGTCGAACTTCTGCATGGTGAAGAGTCAGATAGCGCTGAGGACATCAAGGCTGTCTTTAGTCAACTTTTTACTCGCGTCTTTACAACTGAGAGCACAGGCATAAACGATCTAAAAGCAGCTGTTCGTGAATTTTGCTCAGGGATAGCCTGCATACCTGGAGAGCGCCGCGACAGCCTATGTAATCCAGTCACGTTGGAGGAGCTTTGCCTGGTTTTCCAGGGAATGAACGCCTTCGCTGCAGCCGGTCCAGACGGGCTACCACATGTTTTTTGACAAACCTTTCTTCACGGAGATACATGTGCTTCTTTTGTCCATGCCCGATGGTCTTCTTGTCGACGGGTTTCGGCCGGAATCTTTTCACGAGAGTCGTATAGTGGTCCTTCTAAAGAGGGGTGATGTGCGGTCCGACCCAAAAGCATGGCGGCCCATCTCCCTCCTGAACTCCGATTATAAAATACTAGCTGCAATATTAGCACACCGCATAACGCCAGCTCTTCTTGACATAATAAGCAACGCTCAGATATGTTGTGTGCACGGTCGCACAGTTTTTTCGTCACTAGCTTTAACCCGCGATTTGTTCACCTTTGCTACGCGCGCGCAGATTTCGGGTGATTTTGTTTCCCTAGATCAAGAAAAAGCCTTTGACCGCGTTATGCGTGACTACCTTTTCACGGTTCAAGACTGTTTTGGCTTCCCAGGGCGTCTGATAGACGTCTTGAGATTGTTGTACACAGACTTAGCAGCAAGCCTCGCAGTGAAAGATCAGGTAACCGACCCCATTCCAGTGAGCCGCTGAATACGCCAGGGCTGCCCACTGCCATCAATTCTTTTCGTCCTTTGCATAGAACCGCTAATGCAACAAATGCAAATTTGCTAGCTTCTCCCAGGCTTGGGCGACGTTCAAGTAGCAGCTTATGCCGATGATATTTCTCTGTTTATTAGAAACATTGACAGCTATAGAGCATTTCTGAGGCTCTTTCACGCTTACAGCTGCCTGTCAGGTGCACGTCTCAACCCAGCTAAAAGCCAGGCTTTGCGCTTTGGACCTTTTAATGATAAATTTCCCGATGGTGTCCAATGGGTAGGTGGCATAAAAGTCCTTGGTGTCCCGTTTCTCGCCTCCGGTGACGTAGCCCGAGCCACCTGTAATGAAATAAAACGCAAAGCTGATCAGCGCATCCAAGTATCCAAGTCGCAAAATCCTTCGACCTACCTTTCTCCGAGCGAGCTTACCTTATCAGAACAAGCATAATAGCTTCCTTAATCTACGTCGCAAAAATAGCGCGCCCTCCTCGCCGCGTCCTCCAGAGGCTGGCCACAGCATACGGATCTTTCTTCTGGGGTGGACACCCAGAGAGCGTTGCAAGAGTTTTTGTCCGCCTGCCCAGTAATATGGGTGGCTTCAGCATCTCAGGTCTTGAAGTTATGTGCCGTGTATTGGCTTTAAGGGCCATGTGGGACCTTATCTCAGACACAACGCACCGAGGAAGAGCACTCACCGCATATTTGATGGGAACATCACGTCGCTTCATTGAGTTATCAAATTGGAAAGGTCCTGCGGCTGAAAAGACGCGAGCTTTCTATGTATATGTCGTGAGATCCTTACAATTTCTTGAAGGTACACTTCCTGATTGTCATTTGAAAGAATTATCCGCGAGTGAAATTTGCGAATATGTTGCGTTTCGCACCCTGAATGTAGACCAGCGCAGGAAATTGCGCAAAAGGCTGAAGCAAAGAATCTTTGCCTCTCTCCCCCCTGATGTATCCAATTTTACCTGGCTTCGCGAATGGGAAGCGTTACCCACAGCTGACCGCCTTGCGGTGTGGGGCGTGGCGCCCTCCGCCTGATGTCCGCAATGCGGTCGAACTGAAACTCTGAACCATGCTGTTTTTGAATGCCCAGTCGTGCGCACTTTCTGGCGATTGGCAGCTCGCATGTTCCAGGTGCGCACGCGGTGGCGGAGTCGCAATCGCTGTTTCTTTGTTGAATTAATAATGTGTGTGTGCGCTTATGTACTCTGGAAAAGGAGGGGACTTGATGTCTTGCGGGGAGGCCCGCAGAAAGGAATGTTTCCTTTACTGTACCGCCTTAGAACTTTGATGCTGAAACACTTGAATGAAGAACTCGTCGTGTTGGGTAAGGAGGTCTTCCTCTTCCGCTGGTCAACAAGGTTCATTGTTGTTAGCGATAGAGGTGTGTCCACGCCCATCCTTCCGTATTAGGAAGTTTGGCGAGTGTTGCTCATCTTTTCCTTTCTTGTATTCCACTTAAATTCACATTTAAGCTCCTTTAAGACATCTCGTGTAGAAACCACGAATTGTCCACTGAAATGTCGTTCGCATATATGTGATACCTGTACAATGTGACTCATTGTGATGTCCATGAAAACCAGACCACTTGTGTAAAGAGTCCTTATCACTGTAGATATTTTAGAAAAATAAAATTCTCTTAAAAAGTGTATAGAAACGCACGTGTCCCTATTTTGAATAGAAACATTGGTGGCGAGGCTGCATAAAAATTGTCTGCGGTTTAACTACTGCTGAACCTGGTTCGAGCTCGATCCACGTCTCGCTTGTTGCTAGCGAGAGATGGCGCTGGCGAGCGTCACAGCTTCCATATCGCGGCTTCGGCGGCGGCGATGCGCCGGTGAGTGGGTGCGCGGGCGCGAAAAAGTACCCCCCCCCCCTATTTTTTAAAATTTTCTCCGTCGGTAGATGCACGCGTAGTGCGCCCCGAAAAGCGCCGCTGCCAAGGAACAGAGAGCGGATGGGGTTTTATTTTATTTGGCAATATACGTGGCGTTCCAGGTAAACCAGTCTCCGATGAGTTTTGTATATGCACTGGGCGCGGGATATACTTTAAGTGAATATGCATCTGTTGCGCTCAAGTAGCACCACTGTTGTGTATTTGGATTTCTCGCGCTGTCCTTTAGAGCTTGGAGAAAAAATGACTCGGACGGTACCTTGCTGTGATCAAGAAGTTAATATTTAAAAAGCTAGCTAGTCATTATGAACTAATTAATCGACTGTGCAGTGAGAAAAAGAAGGTTAGGCAAGGTTTAATCATGGTTATACCAAAGGTCAAGCGAAAGTATTTTGCAATGGCCCGAACAAAATTTGGAGGTCGACATCGTGTCGGTCACGCTCACTTATGGTTGCACGCTCACTGAGGTTGAACGTTCGTTATGGTTGGTCCAAATCGGCCGAGGTCAAATTTCGGGGCCTGCCCGGGTAACATTTAGAGACTGCCATCGTATAGAGCACATTGAAATTAGCCTGAAAATAGATTTTGGTACAAATCAAAGAAGGTCAAATTTCGGGAGTGGAATGGGCAACATTTCGGAAACGACCCGGGTCTAATTTGGAGACGCCATCCCATTGGCCATAGCCAAAATATGCTTGTCATCTGACTCAAAGTTGTTGCTATTAGAGCAGAAAGTTGGGCTAGTTGCTTGATGTTGTTACTGAAGAAGTGGGCGCGGAAAAACAAGGACAAGCGAGACAGTCGCTCTTCTTTGTTTGTCTCGCTTGTCCTCGTTTTTCCCGCGCCAACTTCTTCAGTCTGTTGCTTTGAGATCGCCAAGTGCGAAGGTCACTTCAATGTCATATACGCACACCGGACTCAAACTCAAGTTTTGCCTTGAATAGATACTGCAGAGTAGGTCACACGACCCTCAGCAGTACCGAACCCATTTTACGCGCCTAGGACACTCCTTCAATTGTTAAAAACGTTACATTTAGCTGGACACCTATTCTCTTTACATGGAAAGAGGGAGAGAGAAACGTAGGGCCAAAATTCATCCCTTTAGTCAACAAAACATTGGCTAAGTTCGAGCACATACGGTAAATACACAACTGTAAAATACAAGCATTTGAGATAGACATGGTTGTACACAAAGATGCATATAAGAATTGAGTGCATTAAAACCGACAGGAATGTCAGCGAAACGATCCGGTATGGAATGTTACTAGCATGGCGGATTTATCTCTTTCAGACACTCATAGAGTCCTGCTATCGAGAAAAGTCTGAAAATTTGCATGTGTATTAGCCGTTACTGGTAAAATATTCTCCAAACTGTTTTGCTAGCCTAATTCTCGACCGTTGGTATAAAGACCCATCTAGCAAGCCCCGGCAAACCATTCCTGTATTGATAACAGAATTCATTATTCCCTACATATGTTCGATTTCGATCACATAGGCCACAATAATGTGACTGCAGTGCGCGCAGAGCTTTAATAGTAGCTTGCTATATTCGTGTAAATATGTTTTGGTGCTGTACGAGTGGTGTTTCGCTGTAAAAACTGTGGAGTTGCGTAAAGTTATTTAACTAACTTCAAACGTTTTTCACCGCTTGCGAGATCGCATTGTTTTCTCTCCGATAATACTCAAGCAAAGCAACGCAAGCAGACGACAGACGACTTTCACCGCACCTTCTGTATCTCCTTCGGACCCAGCCGACGCAGCTGTTACTTTTTTCCACGCGGGGAAAAAAAAGGCACTGGCGTAGAGTCACGTGGGAGAAGCGAGCGCACGTCACAACTGGTTTGGCGGTGTCCGGCGCCTCTTTCGACTAGAACACCGCGCCGCTCCTTTGCTGCAGCGGTTTTCGGCCCCGTCGCCGCCGCAGGTCCAGCAGGGTCAGGAGCAGGTCCAGCCCGAGCAGGATCACCATCAACTCCGCCGTGGTGGAGGAGCCCAGGAACGTTGCGTGTTGTTGGCTGTGCATTCGCAGGGCGGGGATGGTAGCCGCCGGTGCAAGGGAGCAGCTGTCACGGGCCACAGAGCCGTCTGTTTGCACGAGGAGATGGTCCTGGAGCTCCTCGTGTATAACGGCTCTGGCCAGCTGCTGCACAGCGCAGACGGGTGTGCACCGCTTTCCCGACATGCCGATGATCTCTCGCTGTACCTCCGAGGCAACAGGCGAGGGCGCGCAGGAGCCGTAGGGGATGGGCCTTGACTCAAATGCTCATCCTCGAGCAGCGCCGCACCCACACACATTTCCGTGTTCCTTAACTTTATTCTTGCGTCCAGTACCACCAGCCTATAGGCGTCGATCGTGCTAAGCGTTCCATACATTTTGTGGAAATACGGGGGGACAAACCTTTCGCCCCGCCCGCACTCCCACTCCGCGGATGCAGCGTTCCCGCTCGCGAACCGCGGAGGGGTTCGTGCTCGAGGGACAAAGGGAAGGGACGACACAGCGTGAACACTCATATGCTATTTATTAAAGTTGCAATCAATACACAGAGTGGGCCAGCTAGCTACAAAACATCAACGAGGCATTCCTCGGAAATAGAAGGCTACGTAAGAAGGACTTCCGACTTACCGGCTGGGGCAGGGGCGCGACTTCGGAGGTATCGGCGGCGAACGTTTGTATGCGCCGTTAATGGCGGCCGGGTTCTCCCGTGCGCGCCGCATTCTTGAGGCAAAGCCTTTCCCTAGCATTTGCAGGGGAAGGCGACCAGAGCGCGCGTCTGCTGCGCTCGCTTCGCTGCCTGGAACCAGAAGTCCAGCGGCAAGGCACAACGGATCCCCGTGCGCCTGCCGCGGAAGGTGACGGGAGCGTCCGGCTCCAACCGCTCACGACGCTGGCCGGATCCCGAAGGGCCTCTCTCCGGTTCCGCAGAATTCCGCGTAACCTACGAGGTGGCGCTCCCGTCGCCGTTCTCTTTCCCCCACGAGGGAGACTTCCCTCCTCGCCCAGCTGGGAGCTGTCCGTCCCGACGGCCGACCATGAAGATGGGCCGCATGGAAATGGAGGGGGGAAACAGGTTCTCCACAATTTTTAAGTGTCCAGTAAGGAGTTGACTGCCTGAAGTATTGAATTATCGCGCTGTTGGCTGATCCTGAAGCTACTCGTAGTGTTATGCAAGAAATTGTCGGTGGAACTTAGTGCGTAGCAAGCGTTGCGAGCGCTGGGATAGCAGGCCCGAGAGCTGGCGCCGTGGAAGTTATAACAGAAGAGGGGGCGGTTATTGCACTAGTTTTAAAAATTTGGAATTTCGAGGGAATTCCTTGGAAGCCTGAAAGAAGCTACAATATATGCTTCGCGACAAACGCCTAACTTCAGGCAGAAATCCTGAACATTATGAAAACAGCCCAACAGCGAACAACTCGAGAAGTAGTTTTCATGCCCATGAAGTGGCTGGTTAAGCTGCGACACAGATCAACACCCTCTATACTAGCTAAGGCCTCTCCATATTCTCCTCTCTTTTGTGGCTACGTCATCACACTACGACGGACCAGCTCTCGGCGCTCGCGAGGAGCGCCCGTCGTGCCCCCACTTTCTCGATGCGGTCTCCGTGACCTTGGTGCAACAACGCGTGCGCGGAGCAGTACCAGCCGAAGTATCGAATTTAAGAAAACATTTTGATGGTTTTATTACTGATTTCCTGCAAAAATAAAAATGTTATTTCGTAAAAATTTATACTTTTTGTTGAACTACTTATTTTGGAAGGTAATATTGGTTTTTGAACGTGGTTTTCCTATACTTTTTCATTTTCGTACAGAGTGCTCGACTGGAAAATGCGTTTACACTGCGGTAAACGTCAGTGGTTCCTTCATTTCGTGAACGTAGTTGCACGTGTTCGCATTTCTGCGTTTCTTTTTTGTTCGTGCAGCGTGTCACGAAGCTCAACGCTGTTTCAAGGTTAGCACCGTTACGGTAACGACGAGAAAGTACGTCGGTGCCGGGAGGTGTGCGTCCAGTGTGCAGGCTGTGATAATGCCTGGGCATTGCTGCGTACCGCGGTGCCGCGGGATCTATGATGGTGGTGAGCGTGTGCGAATCCTCACCTTCCTTTCCAACCAAGCAAGGAGAGCTCAACGGATTAGAGCTATCCACCGTCCGGACTTCACTCCAGGAAAGCGGTTGGTGGAAAGGAAACATTCCTTTAATTGTCGTTGTTACTCCTCCCTCAGTTGCACTGAAAACGCTGCGGGCAGCATGTTGCGAAATAATTCCGTAGTGCTGCCTCTTTTGGACCGGATAAACCTGTAAAGTCGTAGCGGAATATTATTGCTGGCATTCAGTTCACACGACATTTATAGAAATTTCTCTCGTACTGTCATGCACCTGTCTGATTTTTAAACTTCAGGTTCTAGAGCTTTTACTGTCTTTGTTTTTTCTTATCGTAGGTCTGCAAGCGCCACTTTAAACCGTCCTACATGATAAATAGCCCAAGCTGCACGGATACAAAAACCAGAAGAGTAGTAGAAGTTGCGGTGAAGGTCGAACGGTTACGACCTGATGCTGTTCTAAGCGTACTTCCAGACTGCCCGGCGTATCTTTCTGTCCCAAATGCATGCACGTATCGAGAGGCCCCAGATGAAAAGAGGACGCGCCGAGAGGCAACTGCGTTGCAAGATGCCATCAACTTGCCTATTGAAGCACACCAGACGGAAGAGGACAGAAACAAAATTGACAACTTTCTGGCGCTGTTGAAATGCATACCATGTATCTGGACGGTGATTTCCCAGCATGACTTTATACCCTTCCTCAATCTGACTGTCCATAGTGCCCCAGCAATAAAAAAGTCAGTTAAAGTCACCGTAGACCTCTCTCTAAAGCTGTATTTTCATGATGTCGAGGTCACCAAACTTGATGGCGTGGAGATCATTCCAAAATATGTGAATGATATTCGGTGCTTGGCAGGTCTGTTGCATGCCGTTGAGAGCTCTGATAAGGCTCCTGCCTTCCGCAAACATGAAGACAAGACAGGTGGCATATTGAATCTCGTGGTATCTCTTCTTGAAGATGCGACAAATCAAGAAATGCCAAACGAAGATCGGCAAGATGCTTTAACATTTTTAAAGGAACAAGTCTTTCTCCGTTTAAGCAAGTCACCCCGCTACTCTTCAGAGCTGTAGGTATTTTCCAGCCTTCTATTTACCATCTCTACTCATGCTTTTAGGTACTTGCGTAACTAAGGAGGTCTCACATTGCCGCATGAGTCCACGATCAGATGTTTATGCAATGCATATGTTATAAATCCAGCAGCTGAGCAGCAGGATGCTTCTTTGCTGCTTTATGCGAAGAAGATCGCGAGTGCAATGAAGGATCATGAGAAGTCACTGGTTCTCATGATAGATGAGATCCATCTACTGGCGTATATTGATTATATGTGTGGCACGATTGTCGGTTCTGCCAGCAACAGTTCAAATGCAGCAAAGACAGCTCATGTCTTTATGATTCAAAGCCTCCTGTCATCACAAAAAAGTGTTGTTCACATTTTGCCCGTTGAACAAATCAATGCTCAACAGTTGAACACTGTGGCCCGCAGCATCCTAAAAGAGCTTGAAAAGGTTGAGCTTCGCATCATTGCAGTCATCACAGATAACAGTTCTATCAATCGCAAAACAATCTCTCTTTGGTTTGTCATCAAAAGTCAGCAGCTCCTAACCTCACCCATCAGATTCTACTCGTCCTCTTTTTTCGTTATTGACCCTGTTCACTTGTTGAAATGTATTCGGAACAATTGGATCAACAAAAAGAACCATGGAACATGCATGTTTTTTCCTTCACTTATGAATTTGAACTCCAACCCAAAAATTATCACTGCTTCGTTCAAGACCCTCCGTGACCTTCACCTAAAAGAAGAAGACCACCTTATCAAGGCTGCTCTAACACTGTCAGTAAAGGCCATCATTCCATCTAATATGGAAAGGCAAAATGTGAAGCTTGCACTGAGAGTGTTCAACGTATCAACCATACCTGCTCTAGAAACATGCGGTCAACGCTATGCACTGCAGCATGCAGCTGGAACAGCGGAATTTTTAAAGGTTGTTGAAACCTGGTGTAGGATTGTTAATGTGAAGTCGCCCAGCAAAGGACGCCGGCTTCGTGATGACCTGCGTACTCCCATTGCAGAAAAGCTTTGTCCACAAGTTGAATTCCTTCAAAACATCATGTAGTGGCTTGACCTGTGGGAGAGTTTGAAGTTTGACAATGAAATTCTCACTCGGCAGACCCACAGTGTCTTGCGTCTCACTACAAAAGCCTTTTTCAAGATAACAAAATATTGCCTTGAAGACCGTGGATTTGACTACGTACTTCTGGGGAAGTTCCAGACAGACTGCTAGGAGGAAATATTTGGCAAGTATAGGCAGCTTTCCAGGTCGCAGCACCATGTGTCCATCAGACAAATGCTTGAATCCGAACGCAAGCTTCGCCTACAAAGAGCCCTGGCGCTTCCAGACCGATTCAGGGGCACCTACTGTCAGCATTGATGAGGCGATTCTACAGAGGTTGAGCATTGAGGTAAATAACAAGGACTTAAAAAGCTTGCATGTACTGCTTTCCGAGCAAATTTTGAAGAGGATGAAGACATCATAATTGAGAATGCTGAAATTACAGCAAACATGAATCCTGGAGGGCCCAGGTTCCAACAAACTCCCGTAGTTAATGCTGTGATGACTGCTGAAATTGTCCTGGACAAGGTGCGAAGTGAAAAGTATGCAGTGCATTTCCATTCTCTAGAGATCCAAAGTAATGCCCTTTTCACACTGTCTACCAACCTGATAGAAGACGGGAACAGTTTCGACGAATGTGAAAGCGGTCATATTCCTCACTTGGGCATGCATCATATTATTAGCGCTGCAACAAAGATTCTGCTGAAAAACTATTGTAAAAATAGGAACGACAGTCTTGTGCAAGCAAAAGTGGCTCAAAAACGGAAGCTTAACACTTTGAAATCTTCACTGTTCTGACTCCTTGTGCTGCACGCCTTTGAAAGTTTTCTGAATGCTTGTACTCTGTAAGAAACATATCCGTGAAAGACATGAGAGCGCAAAATGGCAACACAGACGAGTAAGAGAACAGGACGAGCGCTGCACTTTTAACAGGATTTATTCAAGGAAGAGCGTTTATATAGCCTCTGCCTATATCCATGCTCTTAATCGAAGTTGACAAACATTGTCAACTGCGATTGCCTTTCACGAATACGCACCAACAAGCCCAGCTGCAAGTACTTCTTAATAAACATGTCATTTTTATGTAACAGAGCTTGATCCAATGTTATCAACTCGAAAGGCATCTGCTCAGTCCCTCAGTTCAGATGCCTTGCATCGAGCTGTGAGCTTTTCTGAGACCCATACCTTATGGCAGTGTTTCTTTTAGTGTGTTTGTGGAGGGAGGGTGAGCGGTTGTTTGGAAGAAAAAGTTTACAAATAGTAGTCAGATTCTTGGAAAACAGTCGCCGCTAGGTGATATACCAGACGGTTTAATTTTTGCCCGAAAATAATTCCCAAGTCCGCGTCATGCAACGAGCTATTAACAAAAATAAAGATATATGTGCACGCACAGCGGAATATCAATGCCCGCAGAAAAAAAAAATGTCCGGACTTTCAGGCAATATTAGGCAATAGTAAAAGATACTGATTAGCCAACATATATTCATAATCCGGAAACAACTAACTTTAAGTTCTTAAAACTATTCACCGCGGTCTGTGTACCGGAAATGACATCATACACATATGCCAGCATTAAATCATGGGGCCAAAATCTTCAAAGGACGATTTCACGTAGCGCTGCAGTTACACAAGAACGAACGAGCGCGCAGCACCGTCCCTTCATGAAGAACACGAACTCCGGCGCCCGTCGTAGTGTGATGACGTCACGGAGGAGCAGGGAGGCCTTTTCTAGTCTAGAGGGCGTTGCCCGGATGAAAAAAAAGCTGATCATGTTCCTGACTGGCTCCAAGGGTTGAGCTTTTCTGGCGCTAAAGGGATTTTAAATATCCAGAAGCCAGCATTGCTGAACAATTATGTTATCTCCGTAAGTTCTTTTCATGTAAAGCCTATTTTAGTATTTTGTCATGCTAGGTGAAAGTCTAGCAATACAGAAAAAATAAAGACTCCGAAGTTGGTAACGTGACGGGCTAGGAGTCAAAAGCTTCCACTAGTTCGAATCCTTAAGATAGTTTGTTGCTTCTTTTTGTTTACTTTTTGATTTGATTTTATTTTTATTTCATTACCTGATAGTTATGCCGCTTTGTTTCATGTAATTTTTAGCCCACATTTCTAGGAGGATATTTGGGGGAAGGAACCGGCAGTTCAAAGAAAGGACACTAAGATTGTATGCATAGGCAGTGGCCAATTTTCTTTTACAGGACACTGGGAAAAAGTTCAAGGAAAGGACATTAAGATTGAATTGATGGCCAGGGGTCAATTGTTTTCTCACAGGAAGTTCAAAGGCTGCCGTCTTGTTCTGCCTTTGGGGGTTCACTTTTAATTTAAAGGAGATCAGCATTTTCATAAAAGGCGTTGAGGCTGTCTGTTGGCTGCCGCGAAGGTGAACAAAAACTCAAACTCACAAGAATTATTTCCTTCGGCACAGTTATGCAGAATACGAGTTATCTGGTGAGCTGCTCTAAAAGCGTTGCGCTGAACGCAGCACACTAAAATGAACCACAATCTTGCTGTGTCTGATCTCGGAAGCGATCTGCCGGGAAATGCGTGAAAAATACGAGGAGGCTCCAAGCCCATCGACAGAGATACGGGTGCTTTAGAGCACTGCGGGAAGGTGGCCAATCGTAGAAGCATTGGAGCCTGTCTATGGGTTTCTCGCGTGCTGGTGAGGGAGTTGCATCATCTAGGTAAGTCCAGACTCCAACAAGTGCAGAAATATGTCTTATGCTTTGTGTTGGTTCTTACTAGGCCATTGAAACTCCTATGAGGCCTAGACAGCGAAGTCCGAGCTCCCGGTAAAGCCCACCAGGGGCAGCCGTTCTGACGACGACACAGCGGCTATGCGATAAGGACACAACATAGAACAGGGCGCTTTGTCCGATGCCAGAAGCCAATTGGGCTTTCCCAAAAGTACCTGCTTTGGCTCGGTTATAGTGGCTAGAGGGGTCAGGTATAGCTTAGTCTGGCGGCTGACGGAGGGCAAGATGGTGACAACAAAGGAATGAGGTATTCACCTACACCCGTTTTGAGATAAAAGGGGCCTCTGGAGCGAAGCCGAGCTGGCACCCAGGCACCCAATAGATTGTGGAAAGGGACGAAAGCGTCCGCTTCCTTCATTTCCAGAGCCTATGGAGAGAAAACATGCAGACTTCCCCCGACACTATATAGTCTGCAGTTAAGCTCCGCCCAACATAATTTCGCCGTTACTTAAACAAGAAGCTAATCAGGAGACGAAATTATGCGCTCAAGAATTTTGATGCCACTGGCTTGTTTGATAGAGTCAAACTCAAAAAGCTGGTTTTGTTCACCTTTGTGATTGGTCAGCGGAGTAACACAAGACGCCGCGGCCTGTTGCCAACTGCTGCTTTTCTATATTGCGTTATATCCTACTCCACATGTTCTTGACGCTCAAGCCTGTAACTTTCGTTGTCTCCTTGTGCCGGGTTCGCATCGAATCAACACTCATTTATGTCAAGTGCATTACGAGGATAAAGCAGTTTCGTGGCAAACTTGTGAAACGCTCAACTTTTATCACCGGTGGTTTAATATGGTTACGTGGTGGATATTAAAAGGTTGATGCGTAGTTTGGGGTGGTACAAGATGAAGTGCAGTCACGCGATGTCAAGAAAATGTCTGGAATAGATATCCACGCCCAAATTACATTGCCTGGCTGAAAGCTATGGGGCCTTAAAGCCAGCAATTTTACGAGCGCTTCTGGGAGACTGCGTATCAGTCCGGCAGATTCATGGATGGCACGAAATAAGGCGCACTCTACTGCGGTAAAAAATACTTCCAGCGAGTTTGCCTCCAGGAAAAAGGAAAATGCCAGAGCTTCCAAGCGCAGATTCACTGCTCCTAGTAGGGAAAAGTTACCTCCGACCGCAAAACCCCGTTTCAAAAAGAAGCACCGCGTTTAGCATGCGTTGTCTCTTTTGTGGCTGATGAAAAAAAAGGTGCCCGATGTTAAATGCCGCCCTCGTAGCAGGAGATTTTCTCCTCAACGCACTAGCGTCCGGGACAGGCACTACACTTGGAGGTCTGTAAAGAATTAGGATGCAGTAACGGGTGAATTGTGTGGTCTAAACACGCGACTTGATTTCCGTGCGAAAGCACGACTGAGCACGGTCAAACCCAACAAACAATCTTGTGGCTTGTATCACCTTGAGGACAATCTTGGCCAACATGCAGACATGGAATTAATATTGCCGCCAGTGGCATTCGAACGCAAGACGTTGCGAGCAAATCAGCTTCGCTGGTCAGTGCCTGATAGCACTGCACTATTGCAGCAGCCTATCACGCCTCGTGTTAAACTGCAACTCAATCTCGCGCTGTCCATAACACGAAGTCTCCGTCAACTTCCATTTGTGCGCAGAAGCTTTCAAACGTGCTATTATATTTAACTACTTTGAAACCTTGCCCTTTTTTTTGCTTCGAATGTATAGCACGTCATGCAAGCCTTGACTCATTCGCATCCCACTGCACGTTAGCCCAGCGTTTTCTATATGTATCATGCTTTCAGAGAAATATGCTTACGGAGTTGTGCAAGCGGACAGTTATGTTGGCGGGCTGCATCCGCAATACTTCATTTCGCCCTGTCGAATATATCGATTTCAAGACCGTTGCATTAGCCACGGGCAGAGCGCATGTCGCAGGGCAGGACGTGCGGCATTTGTGACAAACCTTCTTTCCGAATTCTTAGCGTTTGTTTGTATTGATTTTTTTTTACAGATGCGACAAAAGGTGTTGAAAGTTTGAGTTGACGCCGATCAAATTGCACGCCGTAGCAGACTTTACCATGGCTTACGTTTCGACGTTGCAGTGTTATCGTTGGTCACAACGCACAAGTGACAACAGGGGCCATTTGCTGTTTAAGATGGAATGAATGCAATTAATAGGCTAATTTCGCATTCCAAAGCAACATATAGGATAAACCGTCGGGGCAGATCAATTCAGGCCGCCCACAGGGTTCTTTACATGCCCGAAATCTCAATACGCGAGCGGCTTTGCATTTCACCTCCGTCAGTATGGACCCAGATAACCACATACAGCCTTTAGACATCACAAATACGGCATTTGCTGGACATTCTGTATGTCGAGTAGATATCCAGATTTATCCACATAACACTGAGGGGACATATACCGGATTATCAGAAATGCATCCGTACCTCTAAAATAGGATGTTGTACAGATGTCACGGCAGAACGTTTGTACATCTAGTAGATGTGCACAGAGGGACAGTTTGACGTCTAAAGAACTTCCTATGCATTACTATCGAAGTCTCTGCAAAAAATCTGCTTAAAACTTTGCTCGAAGTCTGTCTGCAGTAATGAGAACAATGAGCCCAAATTACGTTAGGTAATTGAGGCCGTGCATTCCGAGGACCTTCAGACGGACGTTACCACCGAACTGTTTGTCGCGGGGGTCTACGATGGTGGCAAACGATTCGTCGTGTTGTGACGCACACGTTTATGAAATTTATTAGCTTATATAATGAGGAAATATACCGGATGTAGTGAAGGGGGCTGTAAGTCGCAAGAGGAGTGCAAAAACCATGAGGTAGATGGCGCTGCTTGTGTCTTAGAATGGCAATACACCAAATCAGGGGACACAGGGTGATATGGGATGGGCGTCGTTCGAAAGCAAAGAAGCTAGCAGTAAGATAGCATATGAGGAGCGAAGGAGAAAAATTTGGGAAAAGCAGTGGGCTAAGAATGTTTTCAGATACCTGTATATAAGGAATGTTGACTCGAAATGGAGAAAGCGAACTAGCCAATTGACAAGCAAATATCTGTACAGCAGTAAGGGGGCAAATCAGCAATTATCGTTTAAGAAAAAGGTTAAAGAAACAGGGAGAGCTCAGTGGAAAAGAGCGATGCTGAAGAAATCAGCGCTGGGAAAACAAAGGATGTTAAAGCTGGAAATTGCAAAAGAAAATATCTATGATAATTGTAGGGGAAGCTCTTTGTTGTTTGAGGCCAGGACGAGCGTTTTGCGGACTAAGACATATAGTCAGGTGCCACGAGATAGACACGTTGTGCGTTGTGTGCGGAGAGGAGGAGGAAGCGGCTGAACACTTGATACTTCTTTTTAAAGGGCTTCACCCAACAGTGGAAAGCAGCGGGGCTGATTTATCCAAGGCATTGGGGTTTTAAGTTTTGATTTTAAGAGGGTAGAAGTTATTAAACGAAGGTTATTTGATTGGCGGCTAATACCAAGACAAGAGTAAAATTTCATAAGACAGGGCTAGGGGGCTTGAGCCACCACCCGAATTAAAGGGTTCTGCCGTATCCATCCATCCATCCATCCATCCATCCATCCATCCATCCATCCATCCATCCATCCATCCATCCATCCATCCATCCGTCCGTCCGTCCGTCCGTCCGTCCGTCCGTCCGTCCGTCCGTCCGTCCATCCATCCATCCACCCACCCACCCACCCACCCACCCATCCATCCATCCATCCATCCATCCATCCATCCATCCATCCATCCATCCATCCATCCATCCATCCATCCATCCATCCATCCATCCATCCATCCATCCATCCATCCATCCATCCATCCATCCATCCATCCATCCATGCGCCCATCTGTCTGTCCAAGTAGGGTGCCTCGATGGGCGGGCATCAGGCATCTTCTTAGAAGGGATGTTTCCGGATAACAAACATCCACGGATGTTTCCAATTTGTCTTCTCCACGTTGCTGAGCACACCGATGTAAACAATTGAAGCTCCCGCATTTAACGCACTTAAGTCGAACACTGAGGCTGTGTCGGCGAAATGAAAAATTTTGTTTTCAAGGAAGGTAATCACACAATAACTGACTCACATATCTCGGAGGACACATAAACCGAGCCTTAAGGGAAGGCATAAAGGAGCGAGTGAAAGATCAAAGGAAGAAAGAGCTACCGTAGTGGATGTAGTAGTAGTAAGTGGTTTTATTGAAATAATAATAAAATGTAAGGAAAAGTTTTTTGCTAGGGCCGGCATCTGCCATCGATACTGAAGCACTTGAGCTGGGGCAGCGGAAATGAAGGATAGCAGGCAGGATGGAGAAATGAAGGATGTGAGGTGACAGGAAGAGAGGATAGTGGGAGAGGTAATATACACAAACTATTTACACAATAAGAAATGCGTCCATGTTGTGCGCGTGATTAGCTCATGATGGAGCAATACAAACACACGCGCACAGCAATAAGTTGACTACAACTGGAGTGGGGCGTCCAGTTGTTAATCGTCCAAGGTAGAACTCGCAGAGCGTTTGTTCACTGCGTGTAACTACCTGGCGGAGAGCAGACGGGACGTAAAGCCCTTCTGTTCGAGGAACGCACAGATGCTCACCAAGGTTCGCTCACGGGTGCGCGAACTGCCCTGCGGCCACAATAGCGTCTTGAGGCAGTCTGGTAGTATGCCCAGCACCCTATAGGCCGCAAGCATATCGCGACGAGCATCGGCGTACGCGGCACAGTGAAGGAGCAGGTAGTCTAGTGTGTCCACTGCACCGCATCCGACACACGCATTAATAGTCGCGATTCCGTGACGCTCCCGTCGTTCCCCGGGCCACACGCAGCCAATGCGCACGTGGAGGATCATTGCACGTTGCGACCGCGTAAGTGCGCGACAGCCGTTGATGCTGTCGATGCGCTCACCTCCTGCGATGCGTGGGTCGGGGTGCTGCTTTCGGAAATGGTCGTGGATGACCGCACGCACGTCCTCCAGCGCAAGGGGCAGATCGCTGGCAAATAGTTGGCGTGCGGTGGTCGCCAGGTCGTCAGCTACTTCGTTGCCGGCGATGCCGCAGTGACCGGGCACCCAGTGTGCACGCACGGCGCATCCTCTCTGAGCAAGGCGCTCGAAGCGCGAACGAATGTTCCGCACTAGTGGGGTACCGTGGCCGGTGGATTGCAGCCGGCTGAGGACGGCAATAGCAGTTTTGAAGCGAAAAGCTTCACTACGCTAGTCAACACCACGCATCGCGCGAGCCGGCTTATGTCGGAGCACGAGTGACGTCACGCACGGCGCAGGTGGCCGCCGCCGACACCGTCGCCTGAAGTTTCGCCGCTGCCACGTTTCTCTCTCTCTCTCGCTCCCTAGTTACTACTGCGCATGCGCCACTAGTAGCACCGAGCCACAGGTGCTCCGCCGCTGCGCAGCGCCGTGCCTTTCCTCAAAATCCTACTTTCAATGATCAGTTTTCTCTTTCTTCTTTCACTCCCTCCTTTATCCCTTCCTTTACGACGCAATTCGGGCGTCCAGCGAGATATGTGAGACGGTTACTGCGCCATTTCCTTTCCTCAAAAACCAAACAAGTGAGCTGACGGCGTTCATAGAGTTCATTGGCGTTGACAACGTCGCAAATGCCGCTCATTTTCACGAAAGGAAAGGTGGTGGTGGTAGTGGTTTTATTAAAAATAATAGTAAAAAGGAAGGAAAAAATTTTTGCTAGCCCCGGCATCTGCCATCGATACTGAAGCACCTGAGCTGGGGCAGCGGAAATAAAGGACAGCAGGCAGAATGGAGGAATGAAATGAAAGAGGTGAGGGGACAGGAATAGAGGATAGGGGGAGAAGTAATATGTACAAACTATTTACACAGTAAGTAATGTGTCCAGGTTGTGCGCGTGATTAGTTCATTTTAGAGGAATTAAATCACACACGCGCACAGCACTGTGTAGGTTACAACTGGAGTGGGGCGTCCAGTTGTTAATCGTTCAAGGTAGAACTCGCGGAGCGTTCGGTCACTGCGTGTAACTACCTGACGGAGAACAGACGGGACGTCAAGCCCGTATGTTCGAGGAATGCACAGAGGCTCACCAAAGTTCGCTCACGAGTGCGCGCACTGCCCTGCGGCCACAATAGCGTCTTGATGGAGTCTGGTAGTATGCCCTGCGCCCTATAGGCCGCGAGCATATCGCGACGAGCATCGGCGAACGCGGAGCAGCGAAGGAGCAGATGTTCTAGTGTTTCCACTGCACCGCATCCGTCACACACATCACTCGTCGCGATTCCGTGACGCACCCGTCGTTCCCCGGGCCACACGCAGGGGAACGACGGGTGCGTCACGGAATCGCGACGAGTGATGTGTGTGACGGATGCGGCGCAGTGGAAACACTAGAACATCTGCTCCTTCGCTGCTCCGCGTTCGCCGATGCTCGTCGCGATATGCTCGCGGCCTATAGGGCGCAGGGCATACTACCAGACTCCATCAAGACGCTATTGTGGCCGCAGGGCAGTGCGCGCACAATCGGCTCCGCGGGTAAGTGAAGACCTCAACCTCGCGTTCACGTTTACGTGGCGTTCGTCTACAACTGCAAAAGAAAGCCTGCTTTGATTGCGCTCCGCATATTCTATAAGCAGCGCGCCTTCCCTGCCGCTCTGGGAGGTACGGCATGCAGATAATGGTTTATCGCGAGAGATTGATCACCAAATGAATACTGCGGCCTAGCTAAAGCTGCAGTGCAGCATGCCAGCCACAACGCTATCAGCGCTAATGAATTCAGGCGACATCTCTCTCATCACCGCCACATGTCTCGAAGCAAGAATGAGGCGTCCGCACACTGAGGGAGCCAGTTATGAGCCCTTCTTTGCTCAAATCCATCGCCATCAAGAAAGTTGTCAACGCCAACGCCAATGAACAAAGTGAACGCCATCTTTCGCTTTGTATATCCTGGATTAGCGTAGCACATCTTTTTTTTACAAATATTTACTATTTTCCGGCTTTAGAGGCAAAACACTAAGGCGCCCGTGTGCTGTGTGATGTCAGTGCACGTTAAAGATCCCCAGGAGGCCGAAATTATTCCAGAGCCCTCCAATTGCGGCACCTCACTCTTCCTTTCTTTTTTCACTCCCTCCTTAATGCCTTCCCTTACGGAGCAGTTCAGGTGTCCAACGATACAGATACTGCGCCACTTCCATTCCTCAAAAAACCAATTTTTATTATTATTATTAAATCCGCGGCTGCTCTTTCAATTACGATGTAGGAATGGAATGCTGCAAGCTCTCCTTGCATTGTTGGCTCTCTTCCGATGAAGGTCTATTATATATGCAAATATTAATTTGAAGTTTAAAGAAGCATGTGAGGTACAGAGATATTTCTCGCAATTTACGCTCAAGTGTTCACGAAGTAGGGCAAAACGTGTTCGATTTCTTTAGAATATTGGTGTACTTATGAGCGTTCTGTGTAGTAAAGAGTACCGCATAGTCACCAGGAATGTTTGGCTCCATTGGGCGGTGCGCATTTCGCAACCAACGTGCATACGTGCGTACGTCTATTTTGCATAGAAACATTTGCCTGCGGTTGGCTCCGGGGATGTCTTTCTCAGCCAGAAAACACTGAGGGCCAAGAAAACTGCACGCGCCTAGCGGGGGCGCCTTCCCTAAACTTCTTTGTCACGAGGAAGTGGCGCTGCTAATCCGCAGTCTCTGCTTCATGCTAGAGAAGGCTCGTTTTATACGGCTCAACAGATACGGGACATTGCTCGCAGGCGTGACCCGGCGGCGAGTGGCAGGCCCGACTGGGCTCCGTGCGCAAGGAGTCCGCGTCGCCCTTCGACTTCAGGGCGGCCATCGCAGCGGTGCTGCGCTCGGCCGACGGCGTCCTGGCGCTACTGCGGCTCGAGGCGGCCGTGCCCCGGAGCCGTGGCGTGCGGCCGGCCTGCCTGCCCCGCACGCCGCCCCCACAAGCGGGCCGCTGCGCCACGCTCGCCTACGGTGTCAATAATAATAATTGGTTTTTGGGGAAAGGAAATGGCGCAGTATCTGTCTCATATATCGTTGGACACCTGAACCGCGCCGTAAGGGAAGGGATAAAGGAGGGAGTGAAAGAAGAAGAAAGGAAGAATAGGTGCCGTAGTGGAGGGATCCGGAATAATTTCAACCACCTGGGGATCTTTAACGTGCACTGACATCGAACAGCACATGGTGTCAAGGGTGAGTGAGCTGATGGGATGCGGCGGTTGTTGATGCAAGGAAGCTTGTAAAGGTGTTATAGACAAAATAATGCCCCCTTTAGGGATAAGTTGGTTTACAGATAAGCACCTAAGGCAGGTGGGATACACCGCGCTCCTTTAGTGCCCGAGTCAAGGGTAGGAAACTATGGCTACTTTTGGTTTCAACAACTTCAGCGCACTTTTTGACTGAAGGAGACCTGATTTAAAAAATAATAAATCGTGGGCATGTGCGCCGCCAGACAGGCTGCTCTGACGGCAGATTTGTCCGAGGCACGAGGAAACGACGCTGCTTTTTTATCGCCGGCGGTGGTTGGAATCCTGCTCAGAGATGAAGCCTTTTTTTCAGCTGGATACTGCTTCCACGACAACGATACAAAGCTCCAGTTTGCTTTCCTCCGGCCGCCGCAGGAGGAATGGGCGCTGACGTCTGGATTTGTTGGTCAGTTTTATATGCGAAAGTTTCCTACCCCTGGCCGAGTGGCCTAAGGCACATGAAAGCGAGAGAGTGTTGTCAGCAGTAAGACCGCATTTAATCAAGCTTATGGCAAATGTATTAAGTAATAAGTTAGCAGGCAAAAAAATATTTTCCGCACACCACAAGGAACGCACTACTTATTTAAAGCGAATGTAGGCACCGACAAGAGCGCTATAGATTTCACAACTTTGCGCCTGAATGTGTGAAACGAAGTATGATATTGTCACAGGCCAGACGGAGAACAGTCGTAGACGTAGAGGGGGACCGCAGAACGGCCGAGGTTTTTAATCGCCCAGAACAGAGCCAGCTCGAGCGCGCCTCACGCGAACGCGACCACTTCGTCCTCGTCACGGCTTAGCGCGCAGGTAGCTCGAGCAAGGTCCGTGGCATTAGTCCCCCGAAAAAGAAGAGCATCGTCCCGATGCGAGGGTATGTACAAAGCAGAAAACGAACAAAAAGAAACAAATTAAAACGCAGAACCCGAACACAGTTTAAAGTGGAGCGTCATCGCTCTCACGCGAGAAGTATGGCTTAAGTCGCATTACATGCACAATGTCAGTCCGTGGTTGCCGACGACTGGTAGCCACAGTTCCACGTGGAACAACCTTATAATCCACGTTTCTAACACGACGGAGCACCTCATAAGGTCCGAAATATCGGTGCAGCAGTTTTTCGGACAATCCCTTTTGGCGGACCGGGGTCCACACCCACACACGGTCACCGATGTTGTAGGTAACCTCCCTGTGGCGCCGGTTGTAACGTCTGGAGTCCGTGTCTTGTTGAGCTGTGATGTGCAAACGAGCAAGCTGGCGAGCTTGCTCGGCTTGTTCGACAAAGGAGCCCGCATCTGGTGTCAAGTCCTCATCCACGCACGGGAGCATGGCGTCCAGCATCATCCGCACTTCTCTGCCGTAGACTAGACGGAATGGTGTAAAGCGGGTTGTTTCTTGAGTCGCAGTGTTGTACGCGAATGTGATGTAGGGGAGTATTTGGTCCCAGGTTCTGTGCTCCACATCCACGTACATGGAAATCATGTCAGCCAGTGTTTTATTCCGGCGTTCTGTGAGCCCATTTGTTTGGGGATGGTATGCTGTCGTTGTTCGATGGCTGGTGTTACTCAGCTCAAAGATGTCGTGGACAAGCTGAGCTGTAAATGCCTTACCTCGGTCTGTGATGACGACGGACGGAGCACCGTGTCGAAGAACTATTGCACGCATAAAGAAGTGCGCAACTTCGAACGCTGTGCCTTGAGGGAGAGCCTGCGTTTCGGCGTAACGCGTCAGGTAATCGGTTGCAACAGCTATCCATCTGTTTCCTCCCGACGACAAGGGAAATGGCCCGAGGAGGTCCATGCCGACTTGTTCAAAGGGTATGTTAGGAGGCATGATAGGTTGCAACATGCCAGGCGGTTTCAGAGGCGGCGTCTTCCTACGCTGGCACTCACGGCAGGTCCGAATATATCGCTTCACACATGAGGCAAGGTTGGGCCAATAGTAGTTCTGCCGCACTCTGGGAAGTGTGCGCGTGAATCCAAGGTGCCCAGAGGTCGGCTCGTCGTGGCAGGCGAGGAGGATCTCGTGGCGGAGGGCGGCTGGTATAACCAGAAGGTAACTCTTACCACTGGAGGCGGAGTTTTTCTTATACAACACTCCGCCTCGAAGACATAGGGATGGTAGCCTACGAGCCAGGTGGGAGGGTATCGAGGGATGGTGACCTTATAGATGCTCCATGAGCAGCTTCAACTCGTCGTCCGCACGTTGTTGTGCGATGATGTCGGACGACGTGACTGCACCAAGGAATGCTTCGTCTTCTGCGTTACCTTCGTAAGGTTGCACGGGTGAACGCGACAAGCTGTCAGCGTCGGTGTGCTTGCGACCAGACTTGTAGATGATCGTGAAGTCAAATTCCTGTAAGCCTAATGCCCAACGTGCTAGGCGGCCACATGGGTCCTTAAAGTTTGTCAACCAGCACAATGAGTGGTGGTCAATAATAACCTTGAACTGCCTGCCATACAGATAGGGGCGGAACTTTGTGATGGCCCATACTACGGCCAAACATTCCTTCTCAGTTGTAGAGTAGTTACACTCTGCACGGGAAAGTGCACGGCTAGCATAAGCGATTACTTTTTCGACACCGTTCGGACGCTGGACGAGAACCGCTCCAAGACCGACGTTGCTGGCGTCCGTGTGAATTTCAGTGGCGGCATCATCGTCAAAATGGGCTAGTACTGGTGGTGATTGTAGCCGACGTCGTAGATCGTCAAAAGCAGTTTGCTGCTCGGCACCCCAAAAAAATGGCTCCTCATCTCGTGTCAAGCGCGTCAGAGGACTGGCCAGCTTAGCAAAGTTTTTTATGAAACGTCGGTAGTACGAACAAAGGCCTAGAAATCGTCGGACGGCTTTTTTATCAGTGGGAACCGGGAAGTCCGCGACGGCAGAAATTTTGTCAGGGTCTGGCCGGATGCCCTCGGAGCTGACGACATGCCCGAGAAACTTCAATTCAGTAAATCTAAAATGGCATTTTTGCGGCTTTAGAGTAAGATGAGCTGATCGGACGGCTTCTAACACCACTCTGAGCCGCTGCAAATGTTCCGAAAACGTTGTTGAAAAAATGATTACATCATCCAGGTATACTAGACATGTTTGCCATTTAAGGCTGGTGAGCACGGTATCCATCATTCGCTGGAACGTTGCTGGAGCACAGCAGAGTCCGAAGGGGAGCACACGAAATTCATAGAGGCCGTCCGGGGTGACAAAGGCGGTTTTCTCCCGGTCCCTCTCATCAACTTCTATTTGCCGATATCCGCTGCGCAGATCTACCGAAGCATTTTGCTTGGCGCAGTCTGTCGAGGGATTCATCTATACGAGGTAGCGGATAGACATCTTTTTTTGTTACACTGTTAAGTTTTCTGTAATCCACACAGAAGCGCAGCGTGCCATCCTTCTTTTTTACGAGAACGACAGGAGACGACCAGGGACTATTCGATGGCTGGATTATGCCGTCATTGAGCATCTCCTTCACTTGCGTTTGGATGGCCTCCCGCTCTCGGGGAGATACGCGATAAGGCTGTTGATGTATTGGGCGCGCGCCATCGTGCGTGACTATCCGATGCTTAGTGATGGGCGTCTGACGTACCTTAGACGACGAGGTAAAGCAGTCCTTAAACTGCAGCAACAATTCCTGCAATTGCTGCCTTTCTGCGGGCGGGAGGCCCTCGTTTATGTGAACGGCGCGTACTGCCTCTTCGTCAACTTCACCAGGCGTGTCTTCTAGACATGCGAAACACTCAGCCACCTCTTGGACGGGGTCGACGTGGGCGATGGCTGTGCCACCAAATAAATGGCGGTGTTCATTACTGAAATTGGTCACGAGGACTTCAGTGCGACCGTCAGATAGAAAGGCGAGCCCTCTTGCTACGCAAACACCCATGGTGAGCAAAAGAAAGACATTTGGCTCAACAACACGTTGTCCGCAATGTGGCGCGTCGCAAGTGACCCTAGCCAGAATACTCGCCCGTGGAGGCACCGTTACGGCATCGTCGGATATACGCAGTGCGGCTCTGCAATTCTCGGGGGCGGGTTTGGTGGCAGCGAGTTCAGTTGAAAATGTAACCAATCGATTTCGAAGGTCTATAGTCGCACCATTTTCTCGAAGAAAGTCGAGACCGAGAATGACGTCTCGTGAGCATTCAGGCAAAATGAGGAACGTTGCCACGAACGTGCATCCGCGCACCGTAATTCTTGCCGTACACATTCCGAGCGGCGTAACCACGTGGCCACCAGCCGTACGTATCTGTGACCCTGCCCACGGCATCATAACTTTCTTCAGCACCTTAGCCATCCTACCGCTCATTATCGAGTAGTCCGCACCCGTATCCACTAGTGCGCTAACCTCCTTAGAGTCAATCAGCACGGGTATGTCAAGGGAGACCTTGGTCTTACCAGACCCAGTCGTCGGCGCCGTCTTCGTCGTCGTCGTCGTCGTCATCGGTATCGTGGTCGTCGATTCGGGAAGGGTCAGTCGGCGCGTCGGTGGAAGCTTTTCGGCAATACGGCGTTTGGCGGCCTCGCCTCCAAAGGTCGCCTGTTCTAGTTTTCCCGGTGCGGGCTCGAGGACCCACGATGTGCACCAGGTCCATAACCGGACTGATGAGGCGACGGATGGCGAGGTGAGGGCGATCGGGACGTTCGGCGCGGAGGAGGTGGTGAACCACGCCGGCGGGTGACATATTCGTCAAACTCCTGAGGCTGTTCGGCATGCCGCGGACGGGGACTACCTGCAGACAAGCCTCGCAATCCCAGAGGCCGATATGGACACCGCCGGAAGATGTGACCGGCCTCGCCACAATGGTAATACAGTGGACGTCGGTCTGGCGCACGCCAAATATCGGTCTTCCTCGGCGCCTGTCCTCGAGCTTGCCAGTAGGGAACCGGCTGCTCGGCGTGTACTGCGACTACCGAAGGGGCATACGGTGGCGCGCAGGGAACCGGCGCAGGACGGCGCAGCACGTCCGCATACGTCGCTGGCGGCCAAGCAGCTGGCTGTGGTGGCGGCTCTACTGGAGCGACGGGCGATCTGAGCGCCTGCTGAACTTCCTCCCGAATGGCGCTAGTCAGAGAGTCCACAGGAAAAATCCCCTGAAGTTTCTGCAGCTCCTCACGGACCACAGAACGCACGATGTCCCGAAGGGAGCTTGTATTGCCCCACGAAGCAGCATCCAGGGGGTGTAGAGGCGAGATAGGGTTTAGCTGCCGGTCGTAGAAATTGTACCGTTGCTGGAGCGCCCTCTCCATGAGCACAGCCTCGGAGAGGAACTCGGCGACTGTTCTGGGCGGGCTTCGCACAAGACCGCAGAACAATTGCTCTTTCACGCCTCTCATCAGGTGTCTGAGCTTTTTCTCTTCCGTCATGGTCGGGTCCGCTCGGTTGCAGAGGCGCGTCACTTCCTCCACGTACATCGCTACGTTCTCGTTTGGTAGCTGAATGCGAGCGGTCAATTCACGCTCGGCCTGTTCACGGCGATCGCTGCTGGTGTAAGTCTCCAACAGCTGGCGACGAAAGTCCTGCCACGTCGTTAGACTCGTCTCGCGGTTTTCGTACCCGATCCGAGCGGCGTCTTCTAAGCTGAAGTAAACGTTCCGGATCTTAGCACTGTCGTCCCAGCCGTTGAAACGCGCAACGCGCTCGAACTGATCAAGCCAGTCTTGGGCGTCCTCCGAGTATCCGCCGTGAAAGGGCTTCGGGATCCGGGGATTTTGCAGGCTCACAAAAGAAGCAGGTATGAACGGGGCGCTGTCTGACCTTGCTGCAGTGGTCGTAGCCATGGGTGCGCTCTCTTGAGGCTGGAGTCCGAATTCTGGAGACAAGCCGTGGAGCCTGCGGCTGACACGATGGACGGGGGTTCGCACAAGAGGCACCGGGCTTGTGCTTCGGCTCTCCGAGGAAGGATGGAGCATCAGCCGAGAATACCCAAGCGACCTCCACCAGATGCCACAGGCCAGACGGAGAACAGTCGTAGACGTAGAGGGGGACCGCAGAACGGCCGAGGTTTTTAATCGCCCAGAACAGAGCCAGCTCGAGCGCGCCTCACGCGAACGCGACCACTTCGTCCTCGTCACGGCTTAGCGCGCAGGTAGCTCGAGCCAGGTCCGTGGAAATATGTTGGATCTAAACTGGAGAACAGCCACCAAGTCATTTCAGTCATTCGGGACACCGCTTTCGTGAGATTTCTGGAGTTGCAAAATGCGATCTTATTAAATTCCAGCGGCCCACTTTTTCGTTTGCTTCGTGATCTTCACTTTGTCCTTTTCGTTTTCCTTCCATTTTTCCTCCACGTCATCTCCCCTAAATGGGGAGAGGAGAGGGGCACTCTCGACCACAAGTATGGGAATGTGCTGGCAGCCCGGGCGGTGAGCAAAAGATGCAAGATAGAAAAGCCTGGGAGACCTTGCTGCGGAGCAAGGACTCCGCTCAACAGCACCAAGCCATCGGCCTGGCGGCTGAGGCCGTGAAGCGAGAATCTTCCTTCTCCAGACCTTAGTTTGCGAGGCTCCTGAGTAGGGCTCCTTTAGACCTGCGTGCCGGGGAGTCCAAAAAGGAGTTTCATTTTGGTGGAAATAAAGGTTTTGACGATGATGATGATGGAGAGATTTCTTTCTACTTTGCCTCCCGCCACCCGTCGCCTCCCATTCTCTCATTTTGTTCCCTCTCCTTCCTTGAGAGGAATTTCCGTCCATCCACTTCGCCACCTGCCGACCGAGGCTGCAGACTGACGGATGGACGGATACATTTTCCTAACATGGGGGTTCTAATGCTAACGCATTGAAACGAAGCACCACGCGTTGTCGTGCTTCTATATCTACAAATATAACCGACGACATAGCAATCCTGGATAGTGAAATGCGACGTCGCCAGCACTCCACGTCGCCTCTACAGGGCAACAGAGGACCTCCAAGGAGACGGTTTTGTACAATATTTTACTTCTCTCGAGGGAAGACTGTCAGATAACAGGATAAAGAGGACGTCAGTTTGAGAAATGTGAGCCTAATGCTGTGATGAGCGACAAGAAGAAAAAAAAGATAAGGACCAGTGGATGAGCCAGCTTTAGTAACTATAGGTGAGCGGTAGTAAAAAAAACCACAAGCTGCAAAATTAAAAGTTCAGAACTATTTCCGTTCTGTGCGAACAATTTCACTATAATTGTCTTCAAAATAATCATAATTTATTACTTTTTCTCCATTGTTGGAGGAATCATTGGTTACAGAGATGTAGCTTACTTGAAACAAAATGCCATGTGCGAGCAGGAGCTCGCACAAGTTTGATTTTCCTCGTATCACAATACTATAGAGCACAATATCGGACGAAGCAACAGGAATAGAAAGGCCATAAAAATTTTGTAGAGCAAAGCACAGAGCATACACATTCCTGCGCACAAAATCTTCGTACAGGCGGATCTAGATGTGAACGCGTCTGCAGCTAATTACGAGGAAACGCCTGATCCTTGCACAAGAACACGATGTGGACGGCGCATCGACGGGCGTCCACTTACAACTGTAATTTGAACTCTGTGATATGTATGCAGTGCTTTTAACTTCATAGGCGTGCTGGCAAAATCAACTAAATTTTATTCACGTGCTTCCAAAGTGCGTGCCTTAATGTACTGACATGCAACGCTTTGATCAGTGTGCATGCAAGGGTTATCAACATTGATATTACATCTGACGTCGGTCATTTCAAGCGTCTCAATGTTTGGGTGTACGCACTTTTTCTGTAATAAATTACAGAAGAAAAAAGGGGTAAGACGCGTTTTTGCCGCGCTTTTCCTCACGTTGCATCTTTTTTTCTCAGTGGAGCATTGCGCCACCCTTCTTTTAAACAACCACCTGCGCATCTTTGTTCGCTGTGTCGCACAGTGCCCTTGAGAGCGTGATGAAACAGTCGCGAAAACGTGGTGCGCCACGACATGAGTGCGTCAGAATGCTTCACTGGCTTTTAGCTTTTAAAGTTTCCTCAATTACTGCTTGCCACAGAATGCCGAATTACCGCTTTTTTGGCAGGGTCCCACTAAGGCAGGCGTCAAACAGCTTGCGCTAATGTGGTAGGAGTTTTTTTGCGTGAATCGAAAATGTATAGATACTCGCTTGACTGCACCGTGCTTTGATGTTGCGACGGTGTAGGCCGTCAGCGCGAACACGTACCTCAATGTACGACGAGAAAAAAAAAAGATCTGTGTGCGCCCTTCCTTGGCTTCATGTCAGGCCAGGCAGTTGCTGGCACCTTTTGTGCAAGTCAGTGCAACTGCCTTCCTGGAGTTGGGTGGATCTGTTGGAGGCAACGTCATGAACAGAAGCAGAATCTCCACTTCTGTACCTCGTCTGCATGACGCGAAATGTGACACACACACACACACACACACACACACACACACACACACACACACACACACACACACACACACACACACACACACACACACACACACACACACACACACACACACACACACACACACACACACACACACACACACACACACACACACACACACACACACACACACACACACACACACACACACACACACACACACACACACACACACACACACACACACACACACACACACACACACACACACACACACACACACACACACACACACACACACACACACACACACACACACACACACACACACACACACACACACACACACACACACACACACACACACACACACACACACACACACACACACACACACACACACACACACACACACACACACACACACACACACACACACACACACACACACACACACACACACACACACACACACACACACACACACACACACACACACACACACACACACACACACACACACACACACACACACACACACACACACACACACACACACACACACACACACACACACACACACACACACACACACACACACACACACACACACACACACACACACACACACACACACACACACACACACACACACACACACACACACACACACACACACACACACACACACACACACACACACACACACACACACACACACACACACACACACACACACACACACACACACACACACACACACACACACACACACACACACACACACACACACACACACACACACACACACACACACACACACACACACACACACACACACACACACACACACACACACACACACACACACACACACACACACACACACACACACACACACACACACACACACACACACACACACACACACACACACACACACACACACACACACACACACACACACACACACACACACACACACACACACACACACACACACACACACACACACACACACACACACACACACACACACACACACACACACACACACACACACACACACACACACACACACACACACACACACACACACACACACACACACACACACACACACACACACACACACACACACACACACACACACACACACACACACACACACACACACACACACACACACACACACACACACACACACACACACACACACACACACACACACACACACACACACACACACACACACACACACACACACACACACACACACACACACACACACACACACACACACACACACACACACACACACACACACACACACACACACACACACACACACACACACACACACACACACACACACACACACACACACACACACACACACACACACACACACACACACACACACACACACACACACACACACACACACACACACACACACACACACACACACACACACACACACACACACACACACACACACACACACACACACACACACACACACACACACACACACACACACACACACACACACACACACACACACACACACACACACACACACACACACACACACACACACACACACACACACACACACACACACACACACACACACACACACACACACACACACACACACACACACACACACACACACACACACACACACACACACACACACACACACACACACACACACACACACACACACACACACACACACACACACACACACACACACACACACACACACACACACACACACACACACACACACACACACACACACACACACACACACACACACACACACACACACACACACACACACACACACACACACACACACACACACACACACACACACACACACACACACACACACACACACACACACACACACACACACACACACACACACACACACACACACACACACACACACACACACACACACACACACACACACACACACACACACACACACACACACACACACACACACACACACACACACACACACACACACACACACACACACACACACACACACACACACACACACACACACACACACACACACACACACACACACACACACACACACACACACACACACACACACACACACACACACACACACACACACACACACACACACACACACACACACACACACACACACACACACACACACACACACACACACACACACACACACACACACACACACACACACACACACACACACACACACACACACACACACACACACACACACACACACACACACACACACACACACACACACACACACACACACACACACACACACACACACACACACACACACACACACACACACACACACACACACACACACACACACACACACACACACACACACACACACACACACACACACACACACACACACACACACACACACACACACACACACACACACACACACACACACACACACACACACACACACACACACACACACACACACACACACACACACACACACACACACACACACACACACACACACACACACACACACACACACACACACACACACACACACACACACACACACACACACACACACACACACACACACACACACACACACACACACACACACACACACACACACACACACACACACACACACACACACACACACACACACACACACACACACACACACACACACACACACACACACACACACACACACACACACACACACACACACACACACACACACACACACACACACACACACACACACACACACACACACACACACACACACACACACACACACACACACACACACACACACACACACACACAGAGAGAGAGAGAGACAGAGAGAGAGAACAAAAAAGGTGGCGAACAGAATTACTCCTGGCGTTGCAGAAAAGCTCTGCAAAATACAGGAGAAGGCAGCCAGCTCCGAAAAGATATCACATAACTAAGCTCACCTGTGTTACTTAAAAAGGAACAGCGCAAACACAGGACGAAGAGAGGAACGTATGTACAACACAGGCGCTGTGTTACAGCAAAATGAAATTACGTTGCACCTTTCACTTGTATTGTGAAGATCAACTACATCTAAGATTCGCTGCACTACTACCTGTTCATACAAGGAATTTAACAGATTTCCTTTCCCCATTTTCCGGAACACACTATACTGTTTTTGAGAGACATTGTGCCTTCTTTCAAACACAGTTGTACCCGTCCTGAAAGGTAACTTCTAGGCTAACGTTATACCCTTTTTGGCTCTATTAGAAGATGACATTTTTTAAATATAGTTGTACCGTCTCATTTGTTGCGATATTCTTTTTACGGTATTTTTTATTCTTGTCTTTGCATGTGTGCATGACATTTTAGACGTGCTTGAAAAGCTGAAGGTCTCTTTCGGAATGCCTCTCCTGAGCATAACTTTTTCTCTCACATTCCCACGTTGCATCTTAACGAGCTAATAGTAGTAGTTCGGTGCCTGCCGACAGTGTTACCAGAAATCTGCAGCAAATGAAAGAGAAACAGAACGTGAACCTATTATAGAATAAATTCGTCTTCCCTTCCCAGTGACGCTGCCTTTAGGTGTAAAGTGGCAATGCCGCTTTCGGATGAGTAATACCATATTGCATAATTTGACAATGTTCGGTAGCCATTTGCACTCCTTAATTTCCTTCATAATCTTCTCACGCTTATTTTTAATTTACGGTGTGCTTCTCAATCTATTGCGGATTGCCCATTTCAAGCCGGTAACGATAGTGATTTGTCACCTTTAGATCATTTCTTAGGTGTTATTAATTTTTTTCAAAAATTTTTTACTGCATAACATGCAGGTATGGATACTTCGCCTTTCCATCGAAACACCGCCGTGATTCTTTTGTGTATGTTTATATTGTGGCGTGTTTGGTTATAGATATGTTCCTATGTGCTTTTTTTCTTTTTCTGTCATCTAGGCACATTACGATATGGTAGGTACGATGCCTTACTTATGTTTGGATGAATCTACTGCTCCAGTGCTGACGGTTGGCTTGGAGCCAATGAAACTGCGATGTAGCATCTTTTTCTCCAGCCACATTTTTTCGCCCTGTAAAGTTGCTTCGATTGATTGGTTGATTGATTGATTGATTGATTGATATAATCAGCTTGAACGAACATTCATTATCGGTGACCGGTTTAATGCTCTTGAGTGTAATATGAACAATAGCATAATCTTCTGCCTGCCCTAAGCCCCTACTTGGTAAGATTTCCGCATTAAGTTGCCGATAGGAATGTCATATGTTACGGTGGTCATGCTTTTCGCAAGCTCTAATTTTGTTCCCTGCGGCATTATCTGCTCCTAGGGGCTCGAAATCGCCGTTGCTTGACACCGGCTAAAATTACCGTCGTCCACTGTACGCAACAGACATCCCCTCAATCAGTGCGGCGCGTTTCGAGTCGGGAAGCTTCCGTGCTGACATGTGTTGAGATGGGGAAGCCGGAGCTAACCCTTTCTGCAGTAAGCGGGTCTGTCAGTTATGCAACTGTTCCCTGTAGAGGTGCCGACAAAGGAAAAAAGTGCACAGAAAAGATTACTCGCACTCCTGAAGGCTCATGCGCGCACGCGAGCGATCAACATGAGATATTTCGGATTTATGAGATGAGAGGATCGGTGTGCCGCCTTTTATTTATTCTTTTTTTGTTTCTTCATTGCGCTAACTGCTAAACACTATCATTCCTGAAGTCCGAATATCGTCTCCGGGGCGTAGTCGCGCTAGCGCCTCGCAGCTGTCAACTGGACAGACTGTATCGCAGGATGTGTTTTCACAGCCGTCGTTCTAGGAATACGGGCGCGCCAGCCGCCAATGGGATATTTATTCGGTGGGAGCGCTACGAACGCGCCACTTGTCTTTATGCATGAGAGGAGGTCATTGGTAACAGTATGACGAACTCCTCTGATAGAAGACAGACATGCCGTGCCAATAGTCATTGATCGCGATAACAACCTCCAGCAATGGGTCCCTACCTCCTCCATTTTGAAATTAATATTATTTGCGTCACGTTTGGTTTATTGGACATACCCAGGAATCAGCCCTAAAACATAACTCTGTCTAAGATAAAAAAAAGTCCCGTTGGATAAATTTCGTCACTAGATTTCTCACTAACTTTGGAAACACGAAGCAAGTAGCCCGATAGGTTGTAATTGTGTCGCAGATTAGAGGAAGGTTTTCTTTTTATTTTCCCAACGAGACGCAATGTCGCCACACGAGCGAAACTTTTTCTCAGCTGTAGTTTTCTAGTTGGTGGTGTGACGCATAGATTTTTTTTTTTCAACTAAAACCCGCGTGACATTGCGTGGTTCAATGATCGCAGCTGATTTCCTGCAACTTCTTAATTCTGTCTACTGCAGAGCGTGTGAGTGAAGACACCACGGTGGTACAAAGGGCTATGTATAGCGAAAGCTGCGCTGCAGGAAGTTAATAACCTTTGGCTGCCTTAACTGGGTGACTGTCGACACGACCCAGGAGCCGCACGGGTGCCCGTTAGAACTGTATTGAATCAGGCCATAAAGTCGACTAGTGCTTTCTTACAGCACCATGAGTTTACTTTGCATAGTTTGGTATGATGATGATGAGGATACATTTGTATGGCGCAAGGGCATCTGAGGCCAAAGAGCGCCATGGCACAAGATATTTTCGGTTTCTCAAGGTGGGGCCAAGACCCATTTCCAAGCATTTCACCCTAAATAAGCCGAGCACCAGGCTGGGGGAAATCTTGTACCCATCGTGTCACCGGTGGGTACCCGGCGCCACTGGGGATCGAACCCTGCACCTCCCGCATGCGAGGCGGATGCTCAACCACTCGGCCATCGCTACGATATAGTTTTGGCATGTTTATGCCCAATGAAGTGTTAGGTTCTAATCCGCTTCACATCTCTCGAATTGTAAGTCTGTACAACATGTCAATATCGTTTTTTAAAGAAGATTCTCTACTTCGCGTCGCTTCTTATTCCATTCAACGGCCCCCTGTGTGGCCACCATGGCTTGCGAAAACGATGTCATTAATGTTTTTGAAGCGAAAAGCTTCACTACGCTAGTTACTGCAGCCGTCGCGTAGGCCGGAGAATGACATTGAAGGACCTTCAGCGAAACCACGTTTATCCCTTCTTTACGCCGCGGCTCGGGTGTCCACCGTGCACGTGAGACAGTTACTGCACCATTTCCTTTCCTCACAACTAATTTTTGAAAACTAATCTTCAGTTTTCTTGCAAAGCAAAGGAAAGGCGCATAACTGCCCCCTGGGAGAGTGGACACCTCAGTACCGCTTTGACATATACGTGGGAGCATAGTGACAGATGTGCGCTGCATTCGTTGGCATTCACAAGGTTGTAGCAGAAACGTGGTACTGGTTCTATAGACCATCGGTGTTCATTGTGTTAATTGCCGTAGGCGTTGACAACATTCTAGACTAAGATGATTTTGAGGAAAGCGAGGCGCATAACTTGGTCCCTGGGACAGAGGACGCCTCAATCGCGCTTTAAGGTGCGTGGCGGTGGTGAGAGAGATTTGGGCTGCTTGCATCAGCGCTGGCAACGTTGTGGCAGACATGCGGCACTGCAGCAATATGCCGCAGTGTTCATTTGGTGATCAACCTCTCGCGATCAACCATTTATTAGCCGTCTATCCAGTGTGCGGAACGGAACGCACACAAGATTACAGACGAGCCGCGTCTAGTCAGAGCTTTCGCTCTCTAACCAGGTTTAGCAGTAATTGAGCCGCAGCTCATTTTTGAGGAAAAGAAATGGCGCAGTAACTGTCTGACATATGTTGGTGAACCCCGTAACCGCGCCACAAGCGCAGGAAGGAAAGTGGGAGTGAAAGAAAAAAGACGCTGAAGAAGGAAGAAAGGCCTCCTCGACACTGGTCGCCTTTCAAATTTGGCGCCATGGTTGTTTTCTCGTTCACTTGATCAAGTGGTTGTCGATTATCTCTGATTATACCCTCGTTTCATCCCGGCAACCATTTCGAGTTTTCAAATTTGCCGCCACGCTTCGTTCCCGTGCACTCACTATATACCCGTCCAGTTTTTGTACCCCTCCATTACCTTTTCCGTCTCGTTAATTACCTAATTGCGTCTAAGTTATCATTTTTTTTCTATATCCTGGTTTCGTATCAGTCACTTATCACTGGCCACGTGATTGCCCATTTCGAGTTTTCGAACTTGGCGCCACGCTTTGGCTCCGTCCACCTCAAATAAATAAATAAATAAATGGTTTTTGGGGAAAGGAAATGGCGCAGTATCTGTCTCATATATCGTTGGACACCCGAGCCGCGCCGTTAGGTAAGGGATAAAGCATGCAGTTAAAGGAGAAAGGAAGAAAGAGGTGCTGTAGTGGAGGGCTCCGGAATAATTTCGACCACCTGGGGATCTTTAACGTGCACTGACATCGCACAGCACACGGGCGCTTTAGCGTTTTGCCTCCATAAAAACGCAGCCGCCGCGGTCGGGCTCGAATCCGGGGACTCCGGATCAATAGCCGAGAGCCCTAATCACTGAGCTACAGCAGCGGGGTTCCGTCCACTTCACATTTCCGGTTTTTCAAATTTGGTGCTACGCTGTAACTATTCATCCAAATTCGAATTTTTTTTTTGGGCAGCATCCTGGCACTATCATTTTCGATTACAACCACTCGTTTTACACTACCTCTTTTGAGTTGCTCACAACTGCTGCCGACACATTTTGCGGGCACGATCCCCACCGACATAGCCTAGTAAAGCTGTTGCTTTAAAATTTCGACCACCTCGGGGTCTTTAACGTGCAGTGACATCGCGCAGCAAATGGGCGACTTTTGCGTTTCGCCTTCATCGAAGCGCGGCCGCCGCGGATGCGTTCGAACCCGGGTACTCCGGCTCTGTAGTAGAGCGCCTAGTAGAGAACGCGCAGAGTAGGTGACAGGATGCGGCGGCGCCGCCGTGGGTAGGACACAAGAGATGCCTCGCGCACCGCGCCGCTCGCCGATAACTTGAGATGCCTCACACCTGCGCGGCGCGGCAGCATCAAACGTCTAGTCGCTCTGCTCCCTCTGTCTTCATCTCGTTCGCTCTGTGCTCTCCTTTCGGATTCGTTTTTGTTTTGTGACGAATAATGTCGGTCTGATCGGAATTTCCCCGCTGCCAGTGCGTCTCTTTTTACCCTGCAGCGGGGACGAATCACTCGCTGCAGCCTTGACCACAGCGCCACCGCTGCGGCGCGCGCTAGCAGACGGTTTCAGCGAACGCTGAAGAAGCAGCAGCAGCGTTCGCACAGAGAAGAGAAAAAAGAAGACGCCACCTATTCAGTTCATTCCAACGGATTGAATCAGCCACGTTCACCATGGCCCGCCGACCTTGGAGAGACGATCTTCGCCGGTGCCGTGACGTCGCCAGATTGCTTGAAGCTCTTGAAAATCGCCTGGACGACGAAGACGTGCAGCAGGTCTTCTTCACTCCCAGCCACGATCGGCTGGAACTCCTCTGCTGGGTTCTCATCTCAATGGATCCCTCAGGTGTGATCGACGATTACCTTTCCCCTTCTGTCAATCACGAGCAACTGCGCGACCGCATCGTCGGCGTGCTGACACCACTCAATGACCTGTGCGGTGCCGATTTTGAGCCTTTTGTGGACGGAACCACTGGGCATCGCGAGCAACGGCCTCTGTGGGCGCTGCTTCTCAAGACAGCAGAGTTCGCTCAGCGCAATGAGTGACTTTTTTGGAGCTAATATCCCGATCACCGGAAACCGATTTGACCATGATCTGTAGTGACAGTGAGGACCTATAACTGCAGACGTTAGAAGGAAGAAAAAAGGACTTGGTCGTGCATGTGGAATGATTCCGAAATGCTTTTGTTTTTGTTAAAAATTTGAACGCTGATGCAAAGTGGAGCGGATACATTTTCTTTGTTTTTCGCTTTTCTTCCGTAGAAAATTTGTGTTCCACTACAAGCGACCAACAGTGCTGTCACTATGCATTAAAGCAGGTACTATCTTCACAGCGCTATTTGCTTGGTGTTTCCTCGAAAGTTTCAAATTTCCCACCGAGTAATTGTTTCCAAACTCACACTCTATTCTGGGAGTGCAACGAGCCGTGAAAGAGAGCTGCAGCTCGCCGCCCCCAGGTTGGGTAAGTGTGATGATTTTGATGGAGTTTTATGGCGCAAGGGCATCTGTGGCTAAAGAGCGCCATGGCGCAAGGTATTTTCGTCTACTCAAGGGGTGTAAAAGACCCCTTTTTCCAAGCATTTCACCCTGAATAGGAGACACAAACGGGGCGAGAGGGTGCTGCGGACTCCAGTGACCAGCGACTCCGAGCGACTCCTCGTAATTGATCAGGCAGGACGACGAGCTTCGCCACCGACTTGAGTGCGTCTGCGTCTCCCACTCGTGAAGGAGACTAGTTTTGACTGCGCGCGCTCGTTCTTTCTGGCTCGCGCTGCGGCGTCGTTGTGAGAGGAGCTTGCTTCGCGCACGCTATGCTCCCTTCGCTCGTGCATGGACGCCATTGTGCGTGAAGAGCGCGCCCGTTCGAGGGTTGTCCTCGCGCTTTGACACTGCTGCGGAAATTGTGCGTGTGCTCTCGTGCTTTAGACAGGGAGCAGCTAGTGCGCGCGCGTCAGGCAAACAGCCCAAAAGGACGCTGTTCTCGTGACACCTAGTTTTGAGCCCATAGTGCATAAGCGCTTGCCGTATAGATTGAAAACTGAAATTAAAGGCTTCCTTCGAATGAAACTGCTTTCGGTGCGTGTTAATGTCGGTGCGTGTTAATGAAGCCTATTCTTTTTTAGCATTGGTGTACGACTGATACGACCAATACATGAACGCATTGCCGTTCTTACCGCTGTCGCGTATGCCTACTTCTGCCGTATGGTCGTAGTTACTGCATGTGGCATAATTACCGTACTGATATCTAAAAAAAATTTTAGGACGCTTAAGCTTCGCCTTTAAGAGTGGAACGCGACAGCGTGTTGCAGCACTGCCAGGGAGTCCACGGAACGCCATCCCCTGTTCGGCGCGACGCCTTGCCCGTTAGACAAATCTCTCTGCTACGTACGGCGAAACGGACGCGCGGAGCGGCAAACCACGTAGAAGCGCTGCCAGGCGCCTTGCCGAAACGCGCGGGACTCAAGTTGCAGTCGTAGTTCGTCGGCACATCGTTCTCGACAAACCCGATGCCACGAACGCCAGCGTAGCTTTCGCGCCGAACGAACGGGCAGCAAGTCGCAAACTTCGTGGTGAACGCGCTTTGGTTGTGCGCTGCGTCGTTCGCCGCTCATCGAGTGATTACCGCGTGCCCGCACGGCCCCACTGTGCCCGAACGAGATGAGCGGGAGGCGCTAGTGTTACAGTATACATATTTCAGCTGTACGACCAGAGAGGAAGGTGCGTGTATACTCGTAGGTATGGTGACCAGGATTTAGTAGGGAGAGGTTAGCGAGAATAGCTCCGTGCGAGACACTGTCAAATGCTTTAGTTAAATCAAGCCCTAGAATAGCCTTTGTGCCCGCTCTGGTAGAGGGGCACAGTATCTCTCGCACTTCAACAAGCGGTGGATGTCATTGAGCTCCACGTAGCCGCGGAGCCTACCTCTCGTGCTCACCTCAGAAGTCCGAGCTGCTGCTCATTCAAGGTTAACCCGGCCTCCACGGCCATCCTCCCATCTGCGTTACTGCTAATGGCCAACCCATACGCGAAGTATCCTCCGTTAGGGTACTGGGGCTTCTCATCCAGAGCAATCGGAAAAACACTGATACTCTGGCTAAACCTACAGTCTCTGTCTCGGACCATTTGTCTAATTCGTCGCATTGCTAATAAACATAGAGGCATGCGAGAGGCGTACCTCCGACATCTTGTTCAGGCGTTTGTTATCTGTCGTCTCACATATACCCTCCCTTACCTTTACCTTAGCTGCCAAGAACGGGACCGCGTTGACTGCCTTACTAGACAGGCATACAAGGCGGCTCTCCATCTCCCTCTCCGGACCCCCACGTATAAACTACTGGCATTATGGGTCTACAACACTGTGACGGAGCTCTGGGAAGCTCATCTCACCGCTAAGTACGAGCGCCTCACCCACACCTCCACGGGACGTCACATACTCGAAAAGCATGGAATAAGCTTCGAAACGACCGTCGCCGACAAGGCCCAGCTTCCGTCCCATATCCACAGGAACCTTATCCTTAGCCCTCTCCCGAAAAACCTGCACCCAGAATATCATGTCGCTCGCCGCAAGGACAGTTCTAAATCTCTGCATAAAATGTATTTAACAGATCACACAGCGGTCTACGTCGACGCCGCCGAATACTATAATTGCGATGCTTCTTCGCTCGCGGTTGTAAACTACTGTGGACGGCCGTTGGTTGCGTGCTCCATTCCCGTCAGATCGTCTGAAGAGGCGGAGGAGGCGGCCATAGCCTTGGCGATGGTCTCCACCTCTGCAGAAACCATCTTCAGCGACTCTAAATCTGCGATTCGTAATTTCGCCAAAGCCCGGGTCTCTCCCGTCCCCCTATCTCTCCTCCGCTTCACCAAGGACCAACTCCGCCCGATTCAATTGATCTGGGTACCTGCGCACTCATCCCATCCAGGGAACGAGGCGGCCCACAATCATGCCCGAGGATTCGTCGCCGGGATGTGTTGTCGCCCGTCCAGCGGACGGCGAGAGATCGTATGGTTACATTTCATGACATAACGATGCACTACCGTTTAGGTAGGCTTCTTTATCCCCCGCACATTATTCTCTCACCAAACCCCAAGAGGTCGCGTGGTGGCAACTCCAAACGAACACCTTCCCCAACCCCGCGATATATGCCCGCATATACCCTGGGGTCTACTCTTCCTCCTGTCAACTATGTGGCCAACATGCCACTCTATCCCAAATATTCTGGCCTTGCCCTCAGGACTCCCCTCCGCGAGGTTTGCAGGTCTCGAATCCAGACCAGTGGGAGGCCGCATTGCTCAGTCCAGACTCGTACACACAGATCCGGGTGGTGACAAGGGCCCTAGAAGTCGCCGGACGCCACGGGCTTATGGCCACTTGATGGGGCTATAACCCTACACCAACTGCTACCTTGGTCGATGAAAATAAAGTTTATCCTCCTCCTACAGTATACATATGCTCCCGCATATACAGGAACACTAGGAGGCTCTGCCGTCGCGCGCCATCTGTTAGGGCAGTGGCGTATATTGCGAGGAGGAGGAGCGAGGACGAGGAGGACGATTTTTCGCTCTCAGCTAACGCCGCCGACGACACCGGCTTTTCTGCGACACGACCTCCTTAACGCGGTCGCGTTAAAGCATTTGTTAATCCGGAGCCCTTCAACAAAATTGCTTGTGGCCTAGCTCTGCTAGGCCAGGATATACGTAGCGAAAGCGCGGCGACTTCTGGATCGGAAACCCGGGCATTAAATACATACATACATACATACATACATACATACATACATACATACATACATACATACATACATACATACATACATACATACATACATACATACATACATACATACATACATACATACATACATACATACATACATACATACATACATACATACATACATACAAGTTTTATTCTCCACAAAGAAGTGGAAGGAGGTGGAGGGAAAAGCCGTACATTTGCGGCTTGAAAAATCTTTTGCCCCCTTACAGTGTATACAGCAGCAGAGTGGGTCAGTAGACAGTCTCATTTTTTGTTGCAAAGAGAAAAGAAAAACAGCACTGTATCGCATCAGAAAATAAAATAAGCCTAAATCAGAGTTTCAATAGAGCACTGGATTTGGACGCCTGGAAAAAATTATTTTTTTCGAAAATAAAACAATGTAATGTAATTGTACATAAAGATAGACCTTTGCATTCATTCACAAAAAAAAGTATGAGTAGCAAAATATTTGTACATATTTGGAAGAGACATATTGAATAGATCAGCACCTTCTTTTTCTGCAGCATTCAATAATCGAGGAAGATTATACCGGAGTGTTTGTTGCCCAAAGGCAGTGCGACATTTTGGAACTTTCCATCGTTCTGGAGTTCTGATGCTGTAGGTGGGATAACTGGGTCTTAATTCTGCCATTTCCGTAAAAACTGTACTCTCTCGTTGGACACTTAAACGATACTGCCTGCATAATTAGTATTCGTATATATTTCTTACTTTCAATAAATTAAGCGAAGCAAAGATATATGAAGAAGATGCTGTGTATTTAACGTCGTTAATTATTCGTACTATTTTTTTCTGCAGCCTTTCAAGCTTCAAAACATTAGTTTTTGTTGATGTTCCCCAAACTAAATGAGAGTAGTTTAGGTGGGAGACAAACAGAGCGTTGTAGACCGTTAGTTTAACTTTTTTTGGAAGAGTATAGCGGTTGCGATTTAAAATTCCAGTTATGCAGCTCAGTTTGCTGATTAGACTGTTTACATGATCATTCCATTGTGAAGTTGAAGTAAAATATACCCCTAACACCTTGACAGTATCTACCACATCAATGGCTGCGGATCTAAACATTACGGTTCCTTGTAACGAAATTTGTTTATTTTTTGGTCGAAAAATTACCAGCTTTGTTATGTTTGCGTTAAGTTTTATTTGACTGCTGGAAGTCCACGAGTCCAATCTGCGCAAAAAAATATTTGCTTTAGTAATTCCTTCAGCTTCAGAACGGGATGGCACCAAAGCACTCTTGCCATCGGCATATATAACGAACTTGATATGTGAGCAGATGTGTATAATATCATTAATGTACAAATTAAATAGGACAGGGCCTAAAATGCTACCCTGTGGGACTCCTGAAATTATTTTTTTTTCTGTGAGAAATGAAACCATTTATGTCGACATATTGAAATCTATTTGGTAGGTAACTTTTGAGCAGAGCCTAAACATGTCCCCGTATACCATAATGATGCAGTTTTTCAAAAAGCATAGTATGACTTATATAATCGAAAGCTTGGCTAAAATCAACAAAAATACCCATAACAATACATTTCTCTTCAAAATGTTTTAGAATATGTTCCTTATGGTCCAACAGCGCCAGCTCTGTAGACCTGTCCCTCCTAAAGCCATATTGCGAAGTAGTTATTATATTATGCTTGCTGGAGAAGCGCGATATTCGATCTAAGATAATTTTCTCTAGACCTTTCGAAAAGGCAGGAAGAACTGACACCGGTCTGTAGTTCGATACATTATTTTTATCTCCTTTCTTATATAAGGAGATATATAAGCACGGGCGACTTGCATTTTTGTAGGAAAAACAGCTGTAGAAATGCAGAGATTAAAATTATGCGCTAGAATGGGGCTGATTATACGTATCACATACTTGACGGGTCTTTTTTGTAAACCGTCAGCATCAACATTATGAGAAATATTTAAACTAAAAAAAAGAAAAAAAATAGATGCTCCTTGGCTCATGAGCCGCTTTGGCGGAGTGTTAGCGTCTCCGCCTCAAACGCCAAAGGCCCTGGTTCGATTCACTAATCTCCACTAGGTGGCGGGATGCCGCACTTCCGATTTCCGAAGTGGGCGCAAGTGAAGCCACCGGAAGTTGGATGGCAGGTCCCGGAAGTTCGGTGTCTGCTGTGTATTTCAATCAAAAAGTCGCGTTTTTCGCCCTTCCCTCCTCAGTTATTTGCGTTATTGTCGTGTAAAGTCTACTGTAATATCCGAGTAATAAGCAAGCTCAACGTGAGAAGTGTGTACATTGTTTCGGGAACCCTGCAATTTCAAAGAAACGGAAGAAAACTAGCATGCGGGCCTCACGCTGCCTAATAAGGACAAGTAGTATAATGACGATGATTCTAGGTCATCCTAAAAAAAAATCGTGTAGCAAAGAACAGGCGAATGATGGCACGGAAATCCTGACACTCGAAGAGCCACTCCTTATACAGCTGCCACAGTTTCGATTTCGGGTTAGTATTGGACGATGTCACTTCTCATCGATGGCAGATGATGTTTATCGCTATAGGGTGTCATTTACCTTCCAGACGTGCTTTTAAGCTAACTTCAGCCACGTTTCATCTACACAGCACGAGAGAAACGACTAGCGAGAAAGACGAATGGAGCAGCGCATGTGACAAGCGCTGTTAGAAGTCAACTGCACCGAGCACCATGAACAAAAGCCCATTCCAGCATAATTTGCTACAGTACGAAACAGTACTTGATGCACACCGTCAAAAAAGCGCTACCATATACATTTTGAACCCGCTAATGTGAAGCATCAGAACACCACCGGCACCTCAGCAGATAGTGGCCTCGCCCTCGATCCGGTTATTTGGTCTAAACATAATTCGGTAAAATCGTGACAGCAAAGTCGGCTGCGTGGTGAAGGTTTCCACCTATTCTTTCTTAAATTTATCCCCCATTGATGGTATAACTTGGGCTTAGAGCGCGACAACGTGCATCACAACAAAGAGCAGAGTTGGCGACGCTAGCGCAATGGGACGACACAGAGCTGAGCAGACGAGGCTCCGTGCGTACTGCGAGCAGCGACCTTTTGTCGTCTGCTAGTGTCGTCCCATAGCGATGCAATGGACCCTTATTTTTGGAACGTCTTTCACGAGGACTTTGCTGCTCTCCTCATGCAGTTGACGGCGCAACAGGTAGGCATTGTTATGAAAAAAGACGAGAACGTCGAAAAGACAAAATGCTAAGTGGAAAACGAAAACTAAAACTGAAAAACGTGCTGCGGTCCGTTTTCGTGTAGTGTCAAAGGCTTACTTCGGGGACATGCTACCCAACATCCGGTGGCTTCACTTTCGGGCATGCAGGATTTTCTTCCTCCATGCTTTCGGGCGCCCGGTACGGCATCCAACCCCCTAGTGCAGATCAGTGGTTCGGATCCCTGTCTCGACAAAGGTTTTTTTCTCTTATTCAGTGAGTGTGCGGGGTTTCAGTGGCTCCCATCGATGCCGCCACCGAATAGGTTGGTTAGAGGAATAAATGAGTTTTTTTCGCCGAACTTCGCCCGGCAGAAAACGCGAAGGCGCCGCGGCGTGCAACTTGGACCGGGTCTGAATACAAAGAGCGAAAAAGCGGCGGGTGCCGCCCCAGTGTGGTCAGACAAGCTAAAATTGCTTTGGTCGACACTAAACACACAAATAAAGTTTAGGGACCTTTTTGAATTTTTTCAACAACAGAACACAAAAAATAGTAGCTTAAAATTTGTCTGTAGCTCGTTTAACTTCTTTTAAGAATGTCTCAGTATGCTTTGTGCCTGCTTATCGGAGAGCACGCGTTGAAAAATGTGTGGCATGACCACGCTGTTCGTGATCGGAAGAAATCGAGGCACAGAAGTAACAGAAGCGAGCGACGCGTCTCCTTGCTTTCCGGTCGCTGGTGTCGAACAGGGCTTGCTCAGTGCGAAATTAGAATTCAGGCGCACTGCGAGCAGTATAGGAAATATTTTTCGAAAGAGTACACGGCGTTGCCTCGACTGCCTTCATGGGTGCACTTCGTCGGCTGCTTCTGTTAAAAAAAAGTTGAAGCTGCTAGAAGAAAAGGAAGAGGAGGTTCTGGCTACACCCAGTATGGGAGGCAAGAAAGCAGGAGGGCGAATTCCACACCGCGGTAAGTACCTTTTGGCTGATTTCGGGCGATCGTACGCACTTCATCCCGTGTAATACTCTGCTACAGTACGAGTGGAATCCTCAAGTAGCACCGCTTTACCTGCTTGCACATTCTATAACCATTAGATTTTATACTGTTCGGAGAGCAGCTTAGATCAGACATGTCTTCCGGCTTATTTTTCGTAATACATTCGGGATGCCGGCTGGTGTAAATGGCGAGAATGGCTTCTCGTGATCCGCGGTGATGACACTTAAAATGAGAAAACTCGTAGAGCGTCATCGTAAGCGCTTACATTTCAGTAGGGGTTTCTTCCTTTATATATGCTGCATTTGAAAATCGCTGTTGCTGCACCGTCCACCTAGTACTTGCAGTCACTTCAGCCAGTGGCTCAGTGGTTATGGCGCTCGGCTCCAGACCCGAAAGACGCAGGTTCGATTCCTGCCGCGGAGGCCACATTTTGATGGAGGCGAAATGCCAGAGACCCGTGTACTGTGCGATGTCATCGCACATTTTATTATATGGGAAATATTCCAAACATTACACAAAATATTGTTTCTCTTTTGTGCTGGTTGTTTGCTTCTGCTGCTGCCGGCAAGAATGTAACCGGGAGCGTGGTTCCTGTCAAGGCAACAACTTTGTCGACTATTCGATTGCGCTAGCAGCATCACCTTGATTGATGTAAACAGATTGATTGATTGATTGATTGATTGATTGATTGACATTCAAGAACATCAGGTGGTAGAAACTATCAAGGCCCCTCAAACATTGTGTCCCGCATAGCGCGCGTCGCTTTGGGATGAAAAACCCAGTGGACCATTATTAAAGCTTCGAATACGCTTCGCATGGGCCGAGACATGCTGTCGGGAGCTAGGTAGTCTCCCGAAAGTCGTTTATTTTGTTATAAAAAGCGAGCATCAGCCTCGTGCATACCAAACCCCACTCCGCGCATCGCGTGACAGGAATCGTGAAGAAAGTTGCACTTTGAGTTGAGACTGGGAGGCTCTGGCTATGAAGTCCTTAAATAAAAGCTGAAAGTTGAAGTGACCACTGCATCGTTTACTGGTTGTTCCCCGATTGTTTGTTAGCTGCATTTTAAAATGTGCTGTAACTTGATGCGCATGCAGTTACAGTATAGGAGAGCAATTGTGACATGGTCATGAAGAGTGCTATGCATTAACATATTATGTTTGTTTTGCTGTCATTATTGCAGTAACAAATCATGAGGAAGTACCCGGCAATGTTTTTCCGGTACTATCGAATGAACCCACAACAATTTGATGGTGCCCGCAATATTGTCCGTGTGGACTTGGAGCGCCTCATCTCTGCAGAGTGCCTGTTTGCTCTGAAGCAAGGCTGGCTATTGCCCTCAGGTACTGCAACACTTGTGACAACACTGATGCTTTCTCACAAGCTGTCATCTGTTTTTTATTGCACGCAGGTTCCTCTCCTCAGGGATGGCCATCAAGCAAGTGGCCATGGTGTTCAGAGTAGCACAATCGACATGTAGACTCGTGATCCATGACACTTGCAGAGCTATCTGGAAGCATTTGGAGCCACTCTACATGCCTGCGAGTATTGGTGACCTCTTATTTTGTAGCAAGTATGTTCGATACGTATTAAGAGAAAAAAGTGGAACTTGGTCACGTGACCAACCACTTGGCGGCGCAGCCACGGCGCCGCTTTCGCTGAAGGCTTGAAACGCTACAGTGATGTAGCTATCGCTACAATATCTGGCGGGTTCACACCGGCGGCGGCAGGCGTTTTTTTCGAGGCCGGGCGTCAAATGCGCTCCGTCAGGCCGGAAATCACCGACAAAGAGGCTCCATGTATTCCGGGCTTAAGGGCGGCTCCGCGGCGAGGCGCGGTATGACGTCATGTCAGATGGCGCGGCGAGCGCGCGGCGTCCGCCCAGCTGCGGCGGTTGCTAATCAACGGTTCAAGGTCTGTCTCTGTGCCTCCTCGCAGCACCGCCACAGCGAAATCGCAAGTTCGTGGCCAGTGTAGCTTTCGCTACAAAATTGCTTTGACACAACGTACGTACAGCATTGGTATGGTGAACCCGAAAACCAAAGGCACGCCTCAGTTTCGATGCGCATCGATGGGGCCCGTAGCGCTATTGAGCTGCCGCTTGATGTCCGTGGTCTGTAATCTGCAGAGCCACACTGCTACCGCGTGTGTACGACGCAAGGTTAGTTCACATGAGGAATGGTGTCTGCCATCTTCGCCTTCGCAGTTGTATGCGAGGACAGTTTACATGGTGTCGACCGAGTAAGTGCACACATATTAGGGGCCCGCCAGGGCTCTCTCCTGGTAGCGTATACAGGGGATGGGTGATTAGTACTATTTTAAACTGACAGCGAGAAGAACTCTATCAATTTTTTTTGTTCGCAAAATCTGATAGTTCGGCATTTCGTGGATTTGTTGCCGCTTGTCCGGCAGCGAAAGATGCATTTATTTTAAAGAAATTTGGATTCGGAGTTGAAAAGTTTTTTTCGCCCTCTGATTCAAACTCGGCGCACTCTTACGACGTCACGGCTTCCTCTTATGACGTCACAGGACAGAGTGACGTGAAACCTTCAGTAAAACATTCTCCGGGGCATGTTGGTTCGTAGCGAACAAGAATAAAGGCGCAACAACACGACACAAAGAAGGAGGAAACCGACAGGACAGGCGCTAACTTGCAACACTTTACTGTCTTCATAAACGGCCGCGTATATATCAACCACAGGGGGGGGGGGCGGTGTAAAGACAGATAGGGGGGGGGGGAACACAGTTGAAAGCACGTGCGTAGAAAACTCGAATATGGCACAACAAGAACAGGTGATTCCGCAGATACTATGCCATATCTAAAAACTGACATTCTTTTTTATACATCACGATCGACGGGGTGCTAACACATGCACTCCCACTCTCATATTCTGTGCGCTTCTATCAATTCGCGTGCGATCGTGTCTTTACTTTTGCAGATTACACTTGTTTCCAGAAGTTTTGCTCCACATGCTTTTTTCTTCCTTCTTCTTTCCAGCAATCCTTACAGTGAATCGGTAGATTTGACCCGGTCCCATTCTTTAATGACAGACTGTGTTCTCTCAAACGGTTGGAGTTGTGTATAGCATCCCACTGACGTGTGGTAAAACTTACATCGGCCAAACGCGGTGTGACATTCCTTGTGTGCTGCGAGGTTCCGCGTTCCACGGCGCGGCGTAGACGAAGACCCAGATTACAGCGGCATCATCAATTACCCAGCCATGCACTTTGAGTGACGACCAGAACGAAGGGACCCGCCGCCGTGACAGCGGCATCATCAATTACCCAGCCATGCTCTTTGAGTGACGACCAGAACAACCGGACCCGCCGCCGCCGCCGCGGGGAAACAGGCTTTATCCTCCCCAATTTGCGTGGCCGTTCCAGGTGCGGCCCTCCCGGGCACATTCCAGGACAAGGGAGCTGTCAGCGGGCCAGAGCGCGCCGTACCACAGCCGACGCTATGCGCTACCGCGAAGACAACATTCTTTCCCTCCTTCCCCTTTCGACGTGGGCTATCGCCGGGAAGGCACCCACAGCTTCCCGCCGTGCCTCGTGAACAAAAGCGCATTCCCAGAAGGGCCGTGACGGACACCTGTCATGGCGGACAGGCAGTACTCGCCAAGAATGTGGAAAGACAGGCGCTAGTGAATTAGCTCCGAAGAGAGAGCCTGTGTATACTCTCACTTGAGAGAGAGTGGTGGCGTTTTTGTTGTTTATTTAGTTTGTATTGTTAACAGACTCTGGGTTCGAGGCTAAGCCCAACCCAAGGAGTTGTCCCCATCTCGCATGTTATTTTGGATTGGAGAATTGATGCTTTGGGCGGGCCACTGGAAATGACCGCCCTTAGTCCTTTGTTAATCAAGTGCTTAAAAGCACATGTAAACGGATGCAGTCCAGTCTGAGCTGGGGCTCCATGCTTAGCATGTAATGTGATGCTACTTAGGCACTAACCTGCCCGGTCGATGAGTAAAGTAGTGCAAAGTTTGTTCTTTTGTAAATTCAGTTCTGCTTTTTCCAGTTTAACTCTCTGTATATGTATGTTGTAAAATTATGCTCTGCTGTCATCATCTACAAGCTCGCCTCCTGTTCATCTTCCAAGCCGAACGACACTAGAGGAAGGGTTTGTGAACCATCCTCGAAGAAACGGACGACTATTGAAATTCTACTGCATACACGCTCAGGACGACATCGTTCGCGAAAAGGGCCTTCAGCGAGAAACCCGACGGCGTGCAGCTTCTGCCAGCAACCGCTCGAGCCCAACTCCGGAGCCACTCCATCGCCCCCATGAAGTCGTCGGCACGTAAGCTCGGACGCCCCAGCCTCTGATGTATAACCTTAATCATGTGTAATTATTGAATATACCTGTTTGTTTAAACTGAGCCATACGGTGTCTCTTTGCCTCTCCGTGCCGTGTGGATCTGCGCATTATGGGGGTCATCACACTGGTGTCAGAAGTGGGGTCTCAAAAGCAAATGTCCTCTGAATGCTGTGACATTCATGACTTCAAAATTGTAATCAAAAGGGAATCACGGGACTGATTGTGGGACTTTTACCCCCATTTGAGAGGCTTGAGGCACCGGAGGGCTTGAAAAAAAAAATGTCTTTATCTGAGGGAGCTCCCACTCCACAGCCGTCGCTCGGAGCAAGCATGCTGGCATTAGGAAGCGTCATTCCGACGTTTACGGGAGATAAGACAGGGGTTCCAATCTGCGATTTCTTTTCCATGCTAGAAGAGATTGGGAAAATGGGGGGATGGTCCGATGCTCAAATGCTGGGAATGGCGAGGTGTAAGATGGCAGGAGCTGCTCATGATTTTGCATGGCGAGACGAAAAAGTAAAATCCACAAAATCATTTGCGGAATTTAAGAAGCTCGCGTTTGAGCATTTCGACACTGAACCACGTCACCTGCGGGTACAGAGGTTCCGTGACGCCGTACAGATGGTAGGGGAGGACGTGCGAACGTTTGCGTCGCGGCTTCAGCGCTTAGCGCGCGATACGTTAAGCAGGGAGGAGGAAGGAGACCAGCTAAAGAAGAAATACGCGGAGGATATACTTAAAGAGGAAATGACCGCTTTGTTCGTGGCTGGTCTGCAAGACCCCGTGCGCCGGTTCGTGCTCTCGCGCAAGCCGAGCAATTTCGACCAAGCCGTGGAGGCCGCATTGGATGAGGAACGAAATGAGGCGTTAACGACAGCCGCAGCGAGAGTGCGCGTCATAGAGAGAGCGGTGCTCAACCCTGAGGTTGCTCTCTTGACAGAGCGATTAGATCGCTTAGAACAGCTGCTATCTCAGCAGGTAGAACGCCAGGTTGAAGCGCGCGCTCAACAGCGCTCATTCGCTGGAAACCGGAGACCGCCACAAAGCTATAGGCGCGGTATGCGAGATTTTGAAGAAATCGTATGCTTCGCTTGCCAGGGTCGCGGACACATCGCCAGGTTCTGCCAAAACGTGCGCCGTGGGGAGCCACAAAGAGAAGCAGGCGAGACACGCCCTAAGCAAGCCTACAGCGGGGCTCCAGATACCGAGACAAAAAACTAGTTAGTCCTCCCCAGCCTGAGGAGCGTGGGGAGGGAGCAGTGGATGATGAGGTGGTGGTAGTTTGTGTGGCCGACGAGGCATGCCCTGTTGTGCGTTGCAAGTTAAATGGTTGTTGCATGGAATTGTTGATAGATATGGGGTCAAAGGTGACATTGCTTAAGGAGAGCAGTTTTAACACGCTTCGAAGGAAGGGGGACCGCGAGGTGTTGGAAGCGTCTGGTGGTATGGCAACCAAATTTGTAGGCATAACGGGGGATCCTCTTGGCATAAGTGGACTCTACCGGTTACACTTCTCTCTCGGCGGAATTTCACTGGAGCACCCCTGCTACGTATGCCCGGACACGGTGTCTCTGCCAAAAGGAGTGTCAGGTATATTAGGGCAGGATTTTTTGAGAAAAGGGAAGGTAGTAGTCTCATTCTCTGAGGAAGAGGTTAATGCGGGCGGCTCAAAAGTTCCGTTTTTGAACAGGAGAGGGGCTGAGATTCGCATTACCGATATTGACACCCGTCAAACAGTGGGATCATTGGAGAAGGTATATTCGCGGGTTGCCGTCCGGCTGGTCGAGGAGGCGGTCGTCCTTCCTTGGTCGGAGCACATTTTGTACGCGTTTGTGCCTTCAGATGTAGAGAGCGGCGCCGTGGGAGTGCTTGAGCCGGTCGACTCTCTCAGCAATGGCCTGAAGGCAGCCGCGTGCCTCGTGACAGTTAATGACGCCCACAGAATGCCCCTACGGGTGGTTAACTGTAGCCAGCAGCCACTGAGCCTTCCCAAGAACAAAACATTGGCTTTCTTCACCTCTGCGATAGAGCAACGTGAGCCCACCGATACGGTACTCGCAACTGTAGAGCATGCTAGTCCTTCGGCTGCTCCAAAGGTGTCGTTCGATCTTTCTCACGTAAAATCCAGGGAGAGGGAGGCTCTGGCTGGTTTGCTGAACGACTACTCGGAGGTATTCGCCGCGTCCAACCTGGATTTTGGCTGCTGTGGCGTTATAAAGCACAGGATAGAAACCGGCACTTCATCGCCCGTTTACCAGCGTGCGTACAGGATTCCTTACTCCCAACGTGAGGAGATGGAGCGGCAGGTGCAGGACCTGATTGATCGCGGCATTGTCGAACACTCAAAGTCACCCTGGGGAGCACCAGCACTATTGGTGGAAAAGCCAGATGGCTCGTATCGATTGGTAGTGGACTACCGCAAACTAAATGCCGTAACTCGCATCGATCCATACCCCATCCCCAATATACAGGAGACGCTTTCTCAGCTGGGCTCTGCCAGGTACTTCACGGTAGTGGACATGGCGGCGGGATTCTGGCAGATAGCAATGGATCCGGCAGATGCCGAGAAAACGGCATTCAACACGCCCTCAGGGCACTATGAATGGAAAAGAATGCCGATGGGTCTGGCCAACAGCCCTGCTGTCTGGCAGAGAACCGCTGATGTTATCCTGGCAGGTCTTCTGGGGAGGCTGTGCTTCGTGTATATGAATGACATTATCATATACAGTGACAGTTTTGATAACCATTTGCGCGATATTGAGCAGGTTTTGGTGCGACTAAGAGCAGTGGGTCTCAAGCTGAAGCCCTCTAAGTGCCAATTCCTCAAAAACGAGGTGAAATACCTCGGGCACGTTGTTTCAGCTGACGGCGTGCGACCGGACCCTGAGAAACTAAGGTGTGTCTCGGATTTTCCATCCCCGACTAGCGTCCGCCAGGTCCGGCAGTTTCTCGGCCTGATCGGTTACTACCGAAGGCACATAGAGGAGTTCGCCAAGCTCGCTAAGCCGCTCACCGCCTTAACAGCCAAAAATGTCGCCTTTCGCTGGGACGAAAACGCGGAGAATGCTTTTGGGGCCCTGAAAAGGAAGCTAATGAGTGCACCGCTGTTGCGCCACCCGGATTTTAGTTTGCCCTTCGTTATGGCCACAGATGCGTCAAAGTTCGCAGTTGGTGCCGTGCTATCTCAGGTTATCGAGGGCAAAGAACATCTCGTTGCTTTTGCTAGCCGACAGCTGAGCCCCACAGAGCAAAAGTACGGAGCTACGGAAAGGGAGTGCCTCGCCGTTGTCTGGGCAGTAAAGCACTTCAGATGCTACCTTTACGGCCGCAAATTCAAGCTAGTCACAGACTGCCATCCTCTGAAATGGGTGATGAGTGTCAGGGACCCTAGCTCGCGACTCGCTAGATGGAATCTACACCTGCAGGAATACTGCTTTGAAGTTGAGCACACGTCAGGAAAGACACATCTGAATGCTGATGCACTCAGCCGCACAGCTGCCGTGGCAGCTATAGATGAGTTTGTCCCCGTAGTCGACCCCGCCGAATTACGCACAGAGCAGTGCAAAGATCCTGACCTGAAGCGAATAATCGAAAGCTTAGAGGGCGCACCGTCTCACCCCGAACAGCTAGGTTATTTCATTGGCAAAGACGGCACCCTGTGTCGGCGCACGAGGCCAACCAGGAAAGGGAGACCAGAGAAAACCGCTTGGGAGAGAGTCGTCATACCTCGGTCGTGGACAGAAAGGGTTCTTCGCGCGTTTCACGATGCGCCATGCGCCGGTCATTTTGGCGTAGCGAAGACACGCAGGCGTGTGGAGCGTTTGTACTTTTGGAGTGGCATGCGACAGGATGTTAGAGACTACTGTGCGAAGTGTCATTCCTGTCTCGAAAGAAAAACACCCAAGGGACGAAGACCAGCTCCAATTCAGCCGTTCCCTGAGGTTTCGGCTCCCTTCGAGCGGACAGGTATGGACATAATGGGCCCCTTGCCCACGACCACTTCCGGAAACAAGTACATTTTAGTATTTGTATTTGTCGATCACCTTTCAAAATACGCGGAAGCGGTAGCACTCCCAGATCAGAAGGCAGACACGGTTGCAAGAGCATTTGTCGAACAGATCGTGCTCCGACATGGACCCCCGAGGCAACTCTTGACAGATCGGGGAACGAACTTCGTGTCGCAGCTAATGAGGAGAGTTTGCGAGCTGCTTAAGATCGCTAAGAAGCAGACCACACCGTACCATCCGGCTTGCAACGGCGCGGTGGAGCGACTGAACCAAACCGTGGCCGGGTTCCTGTCGCATTTTGTTTCGCGCGACCAGCGGGACTGGGACTTGTGGCTCCCGTATGCAATGTTCGCCTACAATTCCGCAGCACACGAGAGCACGGGCGAATCGCCATTCTTTCTTCTCTACGGCCGAGACCCGGACCAGCCTAGTGAAGTGCCAGAGGGCCCCCGTCGTGTCCCATACGCTTCACTGGACGACTATAAGGTTGAGCTAGAATCGCGCTTGCAAGTGGCGAGGGACATCGCAAAGGAGTCCTTAAAGAAAGCGGCGAAGCGCAGGAAGGAGGTGCACGATCGCAGTGCTAGAGACGCTCCGTTTGATGTGGGGGACAGCGTGTACATTGAAAACTGCCAAAGGCAGATTGGGCTAGCTCGTAAGTTCCAGACGAAGTGGAGAGGACCGTGCGAGGTTGTCGAGAAGCTTTCTCCGGTAAACTTCAGAGTCCGAGACGTGAACCGGCGTTTGATAAGGATACACGCAAATCGCCTCAAGTCGGCACCGGTTCAGTATTCACGAAATGAGGAAAGGGAAAGCGCGGATTTTGATGGGGACAGAAGTGAAGCGGAGCGCGCAGATAGTTCGCAAGAAACGCCCTCTCCTGCATTTGTTCGGCAGGCGCCCGAGGTGACGGCCGGAATGCCACCGGATTTACTTCATGCATTGCTAGAAGAAGAAGCGCGCGAGGTTGCCGCGCAGATAACGCCAGGAGAGGCTCCTGCCACGAGCCCTCGCGAGTCCCAAAGCAGACAAAGGGGCACAGACTTACTTAGTATGACTCATGAAGGCCGATATCCGCTGCGAAATCGGAAAGCTAAGTCGGACTAATGGCGTAAACAGAGCGGAGTTGTGAACTGGTTAGAATTGTGTAATGCCGCAGCTCATAACATTGCTATGTGCTTATGTGTTAAGTTATCGGAGTTGGTAGTTAAACCTTTCTGTCATTAAGTAACACCTTCACAGGAGAGCATGCGGAGCGCATGCAGAACCTGCCCTACTTCCTTTCGTTATCTATATTTTTGTCTGTGCCGTGATCGTGCTAGAAGTGGGAGCTCCTTTGTAACTGTGGTAAATTTATTTCGTCCAGTTTGGACTAGAAAGGAGAGGCTTGGGTGCTGAGTTTCATGTTTATCTGTAAAAGAAGATCAGTGCTGCCCCTGGAGACGCCAGTTATGACAGCGGAGGCATTGGTGTTGTGCAGTGGTGTTGAGTGCAGCGAAAAGTGTTTTGTCGGACGCACTGTGCGAGGCGATTCAGAAAGACAAGGGGAGCTGCAGGGACTCAAATGTTCGGAGAACATTCTTCTGGAGGGTGAGCGAGTGTGACATTCCTTGTGTGCTGCGAGGTTCCGCGTTCCACGGCGCGGCGTAGACGGAGACCCAGATGACAGCGGCATCATCAATTACCCAGCCATGCACTTTGAGTGACGACCAGAACGAAGGGACCCGCCGCCGTGACAGCGGCATCATCAATTACCCAGCCATGTTCTTTCAGTGACGACCAGAACAACCGGACCCGCCGCCGCCGCCGCGGGGAAACAGGCTTTATCCTCCCCAATTTGCGTGGCCGTTCCAGGTGCGGCCCTCCCGGGCACATTCCAGGACAAGGGAGCTGTCAGCGGACCAGAGCGCGCCGTACCACAGCCGACGCTATGCGCTACCGCGAAGACAACATTCTTTCCCTCCTTCCCCTTTCGACGTGGGCTATCGCCGGGAAGGCACCCACAGCTTCCCGCCGTGCCTCGTGAACAAAAGTGCATTCCCAGAAGGGCCGTGACGGACACCTGTCATGGCGGACAGGCAGTACTCGCCAAGAATGTGGAAAGACAGGCGCTAGTGAATTAGCTCCGAAGAGAGAGCCTGTGTATACTCTCACTTGAGAGAGAGTGGTGGCGTTTTTGTTGTTTATTTAGTTTGTATTGTTAACAGACTCTGGGTTCGAGGCTAAGCCCAACCCAAAGGGTTGTCCCCATCTCGCATGTTATTTTGGATTGGAGAATTGATGCTTTGGGCGGGCCACTGGAAATGACCGCCCTTAGTCCTTTGTTAATCAAGTGCTTAAAAGCACATGTAAACGGATGCAGTCCAGTCTGAGCTGGGGCTCCATGCTTAGCATGTAATGTGATGCTACTTAGGCACTAACCTGCCCGGTCGATGAGTAAAGTAGTGCAAAGTTTGTTCTTTTGTAAATTCAGTTCTGCTTTTTCCAGTTTAACTCTCTGTATATGTATGTTGTAAAATTATGCTCTGCTGTCATCATCTACAAGCTCGCCTCCTGTTCATCTTCCAAGCCGAACGACACTAGAGGAAGGGTTTGTGAACCATCCTCGAAGAAACGGACGACTATTGAAATTCTACTGCATACACGCTCAGGACGACATCGTTCGCGAAGAGGGCCTTCAGCGAGAAACCCGACGGCGTGCAGCTTCTGCCAGCAACCGCTCGAGCCCAACTCCGGAGCCACTCCATCGCCCCCATGAAGTCGTCGGCACGTAAGCTCGGACGCCCCAGCCTCTGATGTATAACCTTAATCATGTGTAATTATTGAATATACCTGTTTGTTTAAACTGAGCCATACGGTGTCTCTTTGCCTCTCCGTCCCGTGTGGACCTGCGCATTAGGGGGTCATCACAGCGGCGATGTATTAATGACCGTTTGAGAGAACACAGTCTGTCATTAAAGAATGGGACCAGGTCAAATCTACCGATTCACTGTAAGGATTGCTGAAGAAGAAGAAGAAGTAAGAAAGAAGGCATGTGCAGCAAAACTTCTGGAAACAAGTGTAATCTGCAAAAGTAAAGACACGATCGCACGCGAATTTATAGAAGCGCACAGAATATGTAAGAGTGGGAGTGCATGTGTTAGCACCCCGTCGATCGTGATGTATAAAAAAGAATGTCAGTTTTTAGATATGGCATAGTATCTGCGGAATCACCTGTTCTTGTTGTGCCATATTCGAGTTTTCTACGCACGTACTTTCAACTGTGTTCCCCCCCTATCTGTCTTTACCCCCCCCCCTGTGGTTGATATATACGCGGCGGTTTATGAAGACAGTAAAGTGTTGCAAGTTAGCGCCTGTCCTGTCGGTTTCCTCCTTCTTTGTGTCGTGTTGTTGCGCTTTTATTCTTGTTAACGTGAAACCTGACGTAAACGCAGACTCCGTGATTTCTGGCGGCTAGCGGTCCGGTCTAGCAGCAGCCGAAATGAAAGATACACCACCGCATGTTGACAGCATCAATCCGGGGTCGCTACCGTCGCTTCGTTTACGTTTGCACCGGCGTCGATGTTCTCGCAAAAACTCCGGCGTGCAGTTGAGCGACCTCAGCCCCACAGAGCGTGCGATACTTTTGAGGGAGCACTGTTAGGTTAGGCGCCGGCGGGTCGTTCCGCCTTCCTCAGTGACAAGCCGATGTTAATTAAATGTCTTAACCCCAGTGTGGGGAGTCGCTAGGGGTGAGGACAAGGTCGGCACGTCGCGCCCATTGGAGTCTGGCCGAGGCATTGGGGCCAATGGATAGTGATTCCTTGAAAGGCGCTGTTGCATGGTGCAGCAGGCAGCGTCGAGAATATTTCCCACGGTTGCAAGGGCCAGGTTATTTATTTATTTATTTTGACACAAAAAACGGATGGGCGTTCAAGGGCGCTCGCGTTAAAGGTTGGCGGCTTGAATGTAAAACTGACGCACGACGCTTCAATGGCTTCAGTGCGTTTCCGGAGGTACGGGGTCCGGTGGATCGGGTTCTTTCGCCCACTTGCACGTGCCTTCAAATGTGCACTGTGAATGGATCAAATTAGCCGAGAGCTCGAAGAGAACAGCTCCGCCCAACAGCCGAAGCTATTGAATGGAGCCGCAAACAAACATATTGGAAGAGAGCGGAGGTACGGTCTCTGCAGGTTGGAGCGCAAGCTTTACTGTCCGCGAACTTACGATTTCTGCGTGGCGGTACTCCGAGCAGGCAAACGACGTCACAACGCACGCCTCGCCGCGGAGCCGAACCGGTCTGGCCTGGCCTGCGGCGGCTGGCGCACTCGGCGCTAAATAGAGACGTGCTCCAAGTCTCCGCCAGTGCGCTGAGAGTGCGCCGAAGCCGCCGAACTCGGTTTGACCCACGTGACGTCGCCGTGCAATGCGCGTTACGCCGGAGCTTAGACGCGCCTGAACAGAGCCTGCGCTTAACCGCTAAAAACCGATTTCGGTGGCGGCATCTATAGGAGCCACTGAAACCCCCCGCCCACTCACAGAATTAAAAAAAAAAATCTGTGGCGCGGCTCCGCATTGAACCAGGGCCTTTAGCGCTTGAGGCGGAGACGATACCACCTCAATACGACCGCTCAAGTTTCACCTAAAATATAGGCCCATCTGGTGAATGCACTCTTCCGCCCTTTCGCTACGTATGTCCTGGCCTAACAGGGCTAGGCCACGAGCGATTTGTTTCTTAACTGCCTAGTATCTTGTCTCCCGTCCCTGATAAACAATTTCTGTTAAGAAGTTCGAAGTTGACTGACACGGCCGGGAACGCTTCGCCGGGCAAGCGCACGGAGACACAAGTGCTCTCTATAACGCTAACTGCCTTGTACGATCAGCGACCATCGTGCCATCACAGTTTTTCATCGACCGTGGCGATCACCTGACCAGCCTTCACAGGCTGCAGAACTTAGAAATACAGGGGTTATCTCTTAAGCAAGGTGATCAGGTGTGTGAGGCACTAAAGAACTTAAGAGAGAAGCTGAAAATTGAGCTAATTGATTCAGATATTGAAATAGCTCTGTCTCCCGCAAAAAAAAAGGAAAAAAATCCAATCCTGCGGGTGAGATTCACTTCTGTCGCTGCGAAAGAAAAACGGATGAGTCATCGAAGCCAGATCACGCCCCTAGTGGAAAAGGGGAGCTACCTCAAAAGTACTTTAACAACAACCCCACCATGCACATCAAACAGGAAACTTCTTTGGGAGGCTAAGCAGAAATGCAAGGCAAATAATCTTAAATTTCTTTAAGTCAAACATGGAAAAATCTTTGCTAGGAAGACCGAAGTCACTTCTATTTTTCAAACCCATGATTCTACCAATTTAGGCGAACTAGTTTGAATTATGAACTCTACCTTTTCGCGTTGCACCAGTTTTAGTGAATTTTGTAACTTAGTCTCGCCAAAGGAGGACCCGTTCAGTGTACTTTATGTAAATATACGAAACTTGCGAAAACATTGGAATGAATTTTTGGCTGTTGCTGACAACACTAAGAATACTATTGATGCATTCGTACTTACCTAAATTAACATCCCTTCCACAATTCTCTCTTCTTTTTCGTTACCCACTTGCTCTAGTTTCTCTTTCACACGCTCAACTCTGATAGGCGGTGGAATCATTCTTTTTTGTTCACAGCGAATGGGATGCCTACCTTTTTGCAGTCAAAATTTTGCTTTGCTGGGTGCGTTGCATTGCAGATGTCATTCTCAAGTTCGGAGGTTACTCTTCTAGAAATTTACAAGCCTCCTTCCCAAAATGTGAAAGAATTTCTTTCTGAGCTCGGCAATTTTTTAGGCTCTCTGTTACCAAATCATGCTGCATGCCTCATTGAAGACTTCAATATAGACACCTTGTCCTCAGCACGGTCATTTGTTTGCAAATACCTAAACATCTTGGCAAAACATGATATTGAACAAACGATAATAGACTGCACAAGAGAAGAGTACCTGGGAAAACATTTCATAGCTTCTTGTATTGATTACATAAGAGCTCCGTTTGCCCAGTCTTTCTCCTTGGTAATTACATACAAACTTTCCGATCAAGAGGAAGAAATTGGCTTGGGCAGGGCATGTAATGCGAACACAAGATAACCGCTGGTCCTTAAGGGTAACGGAGTGGATTCCAAGAGAAAGTAAGCGTAGCAGGGGGCGGCAGAAGGTTAGGTGGGCGGATGAGATTGAGAAGTTTGCAGGCAAAAGGTGGATGCAGCTGGCAAAGGACAGGGTTAATTGGAGGGACACGGGAGAGGCCTTTGCCCTGCAGTGGGTGTAGTGAGGCTGATGATGATGATGATGATGATGATGATGATGATGATTTCCGATCATTACTTTGTAGGCTCTCATATCCTATTTCCTTCCTTAAATGAATCATAGCCTATTAAGGAGCGAATTTCATATACAGACACTGCCACATTCGATAACCTTATAGAATACTTTAACTGGGTCTCTTTCCTCGAGGGAGTTAATTCCTTTAACGTGTACGACAGAATTGTGCAGGTTATCAATTCCATAACAGCCTCATCACAAAAGGTCAAAGTGATCAAAAAACGCAACCCAAACTTTGATTGGCTAACAAGTGATATTCTATAAGCCATTTCAGAAAAAGACTCGCTTTGGACAATTTGCAAGCGTAGTCCCAACAACACACGCCTCAAAGATAATTTTAGGTTGTTTAGAAATAAAGTTGCTGCCATGATTGGAGCCTCGAAACGTAGCTACTTCAATTGGGCTTTTCGTAACAACCAACACTCTTCACATAAAACTTGGTCAACTATCAATTGCCTTATTGGACGAAACCCGCAACAATCCATTAGCGATTCATTTGCCAAATCCTTCAAAGACTTGCCTTCTGCGGCTTCTGAGTTTAATGCATTTTTCTCTCATGCTTCCAGGAAGTTTCCTTTATCCAACTATGAGGTTCCACGGTCTTTATATTGCACAGCTTCTTCAGCTTTTCTCCCCTCTATTACACCCCAGGATGTTCATAGCATAATCTTTAGCATCAATTCGAAGAAAGCTGCCTGTATTGACGTTATAAGAATGACTGACCTCCAACGTAATTTTACGATTTTGCAGTCAGTACTTCTATTTATGTTGAAAAGATTTATTACTGAATGCTTCATTCCACAGAATATAAAAGTTGTCATTGTTAGACCATTACATAAAAGTGGCGCTTTAAAGGCTATTGCAAATCACAGGCCTATTTCAATTCTACCTACGAATGCGCAGATTCTTGAAAAGCACATATTCCGAGTTATGTACAGCTTGGTTTCCACGAATATTATCTTATCAGAGGCACAGTTTGGTTTCATTGAAGGTAAATGAACTGTTTTGTTCTGAGAAAGTTTTACTGATATTATTTACTCATGTTTTGTTAATAATAAATTCGAACGTGGTCTGTATTTGGACGCTAGCAAAGCTTCCGACTGTGTTCGGTACCAACTACTTCTAGAGAAACTTGATGCCATGGGGTTTAGGGCCCTTTTAATGATTTGCTGAAAGACATTTTTTTAATCGGGCTCAAGTTGTTAAAATATGTGGGCATCGAAGTTCTGAAACATTTTTGTCGGCAGGTGTTCCACAGGGCTGTGTTTTATCGCCTTCTCTTTTCATTTTATTTGTACATGATTTATCAAATGCTGTATCTAAATCTTACATTTTTCTATACGCCGATAACACGCTGTTGTTGTTAACAAATATATTGCTGCCAGAGACCGCGATTGGGAATAGTTGGAGGTAAGAGTTAATAGAGAATAACTTAGTAATCTGCGATTCACTGATGACATCGCTTTGCTTTGCCAAGTCACTAAGGAGATGAACTGCTAAACATGATCAATGAGTTAGACAGGCAGATCAGTGTACTCTGGGTCTAAAAATTAATATGCAGGAAACCAAACTAATGTTACGCAGTCTCGGAAGGGAACAACAGCTTACAATTGGTAGCGAGGTGCTGGCAGCGGTAAGGGAATGCGTATTCTTACGGCAGGTATATAGTTACCGCAAATCTGGATGGCGAGGCTGAAATAACTAAAAGAAAAAGAATGGGGTGGAGCGCATTTGGCAGGTTTTGTCAGAACATGTGCCGCAGTTTACCTATATTCCTCGAGAGAAAAATATATAACTGTATCTAACCGGCACTCACTTATGAGGCAGAAACGTGGAGGATAACTAAAACGGTTCAACTTAACGACAGAGCACCGAGCTGTGGAAAGGAAAATGATAGATGTAACATTAACAGACAGGAAGACGGCTGAGTGGGTGAGGAAAGAAATGCGGGTTAATAACATCCTAGTCGAAATCAAGACGAAGAAATGGGCTGGGGCAGGGCATATGATGCAGGGCGAGATAAATGCTGTTCGTTAAGGGTAGCGGGGCGGATTCCAAGGGAAGGGAAGTCTATAGCAGGGGGTGGTAGGAAGTTATGTGGGTGGATGAGATAAAGAAGTTTGCGTGGATAGGGTAGCCGCAGCTGGCACAGGACAGGGTTAATTGGCGAGATATGGGAGAGGCCTTTGTCCTGCAGTGGGCATAGTCAGGCTGATGATGATCATGATGACACTCTATGAAACGCACAATAGAGGCAGGAAGAAACTGCGTAAACGCGAAGGTAAAAAAAGGCATTGCGAAACGCTTTTGTGATCGTGCTCGACAATAATGAATCGCAGACTCTCTTCAAGTCTTTCACTATTTCACAATAGAGAAGTCACAATGGCGAAGACAGGTGTTTTGTTATAAGTCGTAACCACGAATCATTTGCGTTAAAGGTACCCCTAGGGGTATTACCTAACGAGTTGGGTAATCACCAAGGCTGAGTACAAATTTTCTCGGCGACAGATTAGTTTCAACGTTGGTGTTAAAATACCGTGGGGAGGTGTTGGCTGAGCCGCAGTGGGAAAGGTCGTTTTGATCGGAGGCGATTTGTTGGAATGAGGGGAATTTTACGTTACGGGCATGCGGAAGTTTTTTTTTTTCGGGGGTGGGGTCAGCGTCCCAAAGCGACTCAGGCTGTGAGAGACGCCGTAGTGAAGGACTTCGGATATTTCGAGCACCTGGATTTCCTTAACGTGCACTGACATCGCACAGTGCACGGGCCTCTAGAATATCGACTGCATTGAGATTCGACCACCACGGCCGAGATCGAAGACGCGTCTTTCGGGTCAGCGTCTGAACGCCACAACCGCTGAGCCACCGCGGCGGTCTGCTTGCGGAAGTGACGTAAATTCAAGGGGATGGCTGGGGCGATGGGATTCGCAGTGGCGGTGGTACGCAGATGTATGCTTCTTGGCCCAGTGGGTTTTAATTGAATTAATGTGTGGCGATGGCAAGGACTTGGTCAGTTCGGTTGTGATTTCTACAAAGGGTTTACTATTGGCAATGAATAAAACGGGCGGCGCGATTTTGAATAGTTTCAAGTGCATTCGAAGCGATGAAGCGTGCTTTCTGCGGACTGCAAATTCTAATTTTGATCTGACCAGTTTTTTTTATGCAAGCAAGTTTACGTCTTCAGTCTCCTAGCGTAAATGACGTTTGAAAAATGCCAGAGCTTCATTTGCAGATTAAATTATTTAAGTAACATGCTTGCGCAGAGAAAACTTCACTCTTCGAAGCGTTTTTGCTCAGTTGTTTCATTTTGTGCCGCCAACACGTGGTCGGTAGCATGCATAGTTACACTCTGTTTTAAACGTAAGGTCCAACGCTGTGATAAGTAAGCAATTAAGAAAGGCGGGATATACTGCACTCCTTTAGTGCTCGAGTCAAGGGTAGGAAACTATGGTTAGTTTCAGCGCTCTTTGTGACTGAAGGAGACCTGATGTTTTAAAAATAATAAATCGTGCTCATGTGCGCATCCCAGCAGGTTGCTCTGACGGCAGGTCTGTCTGAGACACGAGGATACGACTCTGCTTTTTTATCGCCGGTGGTGGTTGAAATCCTGCTCAGAGATGCTTTTATATTCAGCTGGATACTGCTTCCACGACAACGATACAAAGCTCCAGTTTGCTTTCCTCCGGTCGCTGCAGGAGGAATGGGCGCCGACGTCTGGATTTGCTGGTCAGTTTTATATGTGAAAGTTTCCCACCCCTGGCCGAGTGGCCTAAGGCACATGAAAGCGAGAGCGTGTTATCAGCAGTAAGACCGCATTTAATCAAGCTTATGACAAATGTATTAAGTAATAAGTTCGCAGGCAAAAAAAATATTATTTTGCGCTCACCACAAGAAATGCACTACTTCTTTAATGCGAATGTAGGCAGCAACAACAAGAGTGCTATAGATTTAACAGCTTTGCGCCTGAGTGTGTGAAATGAAGTATAGCATGTTGAATCTAAACTCGAGAACAGCCACCAAGCCCTTTCAGTGAATCGGGACACCGCTTCCGTGAGATTTCTGGGTTTGCAACATGCGATCTTTATCATTTCCAGCGGGCCGCTTTTTCTTTTGCTTCATGATCGTCACTTTGTCCTCTTCGTTTTCCTTCTTCCATTTTTGCTCTACGTCATCTCCCCTAAATGGGGAGAGGAGAGGGTCAGTTGAGTTGAGTGGTTGTAAACTACCGGTGGGATTAACCTTGCAGTTGCTGCCGGCAATTGCTCCACCGTAGCGACACTTAAATAGAAATCACAGAAACACTGTCCGCAAAAACCCAAATAGACACTCCTGAGGTCACCATGCGGAGGCCAAATCTGTGTCCTGCAGGTAAAGTAGAAGAAGGCGAGAAGCATCCCTTCTACTCGACTGGCTCCCGCGCGGGAAAACAATGTCCTGAAGAGAAGTGTGAGGAACTCCTGTCTTCTTGAGGGAGCAGAATAACACAGCCCGTTCCGCGTTGTACAAAGTACAGCACAAGAGGTAATGTTCTATGTCACCACACATACCACACGTTGAACACAATGGTGACAACGCTAGGCCAGTCTTATACACCAACGCCGGCATACGAGCAGAATCCGTGCGAACGCGATGCAGCAAAGTGGCTTGGTACCTTTTGAGACCCTTGGTCACACATGGCTGATGAGGAGAGCTCCACAAAGAACTGAAGTGGCACAACACCACATCTCTGAACATTTGCTTGACTTCATGAGGGACTCCATGTACTGGAATCCCGGAGAGAGCTGTATGGGCGAGGTTGTCTGCTATCTCGTTGCCTAAGACACCTATGTGCGATGGCACCCATTGAAAACGTATAGAGAAGCCTTTGCTATGTAGATTCTGCACCAAACGTAGGGATCTAAGACTCAAGGCATCAGGGGGGAACACGTACTCTTACCTTTGAAGGGCAGATTTTGAATCCGTAATTATGACAGTAGGTTGAGGCGTACAACACCGTAGCTTCTTTAGAGCTGCCTCAATGGCAACACTTTCGGCCATTGTGGAGGACACGACTTTAGTAAAACGAACAGACCAATCATACTTCAAAGACGGAATATGAAAAGCAGCTGCACTAGATCCTCTGACCTTGTCCACAGAACCGTCTGTAAAAATTTGAAGATGACTGGCATATTCGATCTCCAGATGTTTCAGTACGAGCGAACGCATTGCCGCTAAAAGAGAATTCCGCTTAGCGCGAACGTGGGGAATTGTCAAGGAACAATCGAGGCTCGGAAAGGACCAAGGTGGCTTCAACGTCTTAGGTCGATCTCGAAGGTCGAGACACAGAGAACGAAGAGTATTTAAAGCCAAGTACGCCCGGGACTCAGATCTCTTTCGAAGGCGCTGTAGAAGCGTTCTCCCGGCAACAGTCTCTCTGAGGCGGCCAATTTGCAGCAAAAGTCTTTGTGAAGCGGCTAGCCGAAGAGGTTTCGATTGAGACTCATACAGTACTGCATTGTTTGGAGCAGCCTGCGGAACGCCGAGAGCCCTTAGTCCCTTTCTGTGCAAAACCTCAAGGCGTTCCAGCTGCGATACCGAGGGGGAAATTAAAGGGAGCTGGTACATTATGCGACTTGTCACCAGGGCATCGTGAAGCCTGATAATTGAAGCAGGATGGTTTCCCCATTGTTCACTAGCAACTCTACGAAGCACATTGAGACGCGAAGATAGTGAAGCCACAATCGAGTCCACAGCTCGTCGCCACTGTAGACGTGAGTCAATAGTGACGCCCAAAAAACGTATGTGGTTAACCTGACGAAGGCAAGACTGATCAAGGTCTATGCTCAGCCGCGCATACCGTCGTCCCCTACCTGGAAACAGGACGAAGCCAGATTTTTCCACCGAGAGAGTCAACCCAACACCTTGAAGGTAACATTTAACTGAAAGCACGGCCTGTCGCGCTAATAGAGCTAAGCGTTTGTGTTGATATCCGGTTAACCAAAGACAAATGTTGTCTGCATATATCGACATATGGACATGCCTACAATGTTTTTGCACTTTTGCGGGAAGACCAGCCATAACAACATTAAAGAGCGTTGGGGACAGCACACTACCCTGAGGAACCCCTCGCGATACCACCCTTTCGGAGCTCATTGTGCTGCCTAACCGCACTCGAAATTTACGATCACTGAGAAATGAGTGAATGAATCGCAGAAGATAGCCCTGTACGCCTATGACCTGCAGACTATTCAGTATAGAGCTCTGGAGGACGCTATCATAAGCCTTTGATACGTCTAGGAAAATAGCTAGTGTTGAAAGTCCAAAAGAACTCTGATGTTCAATGTGGCTTATCAAATCCAGGACGCTATCTTGCGCGCTTAAACCTGTGCGGAATCCAGTCATGCATGTTGGTAGTGCCCTTCTATCCTCAAGCCACCAAGACAAACGCTTACTTGCCATCTTCTCCATGAGCTTAGCCACACACGACGTCAGCGATACAGGACGATACGAGGCCGCGTCTGTCATCTCTTTGCTGGCCTTCAGCAGTGGGACTACACAAGCCACTTTCCATGAAGGCGGAACGTCACCAGACTCCCACACTCGATTGAGATAGGTTAGGAGCATCTTCCGGTGTTCCAGAGGCAGGTTCTGTAACATTTGATTGGTAATGCCGTCAGGACCTGGTGCACAGCGACGCCGTAGGCTGCGGAGCGCTGTCTGTAGTTCTCGAAGTGTGAACGGGGCGTCCATAACAGACGGAGACGTAGCAGGCAGAGCGCAAGGATGAATGCCTGTTCTGGAATTTACAAATGCATCCGCAAATTCCTCTGCCAAGCACACGAGATGTTTCTGCGTGCGCAATGCAAGCGCCTCGAAAGGTTTACTCGGACGAGAGCCACCAGCAAGACTGCCAACGACACGCCAAATTCTCGTTATCGGTGAGAAAACAGTCAAACTAGCGCAAAAGTATGCCCACTGGGACCTACAGAGCTTGTTTGCATGACGTCTAATGGCAGAGTTGAGCCTGTTGAAAGTTGTCTTCAAGGCTCTGTCGTCCTTCTTCCGCAACAGTTGTCGCTCCGCCCTTCTGCGCGCTGCGCAGAGGTTCCTGAGTTTTAAATCCGGAGTCGGAAAATGATCAGGTAGCTTGAGCGCCGTGGTAGCAGCCATCTTAGCATAAATCATTTTGTCTGTCACATCACCGGAAACACAGGCTAAGTGCTCCCTGTATTTGTCCCAATTAACAACATGGCAAATTTTAGGACCACGCAGATGGAAGTCGGCAGTAAACACAAATATCGGGTAGTGATCACTTCCCATTCGGTCAGCTCTAGTTGACCACTGCACACGGACGTCAGGTGAATGCAAGGTTAGGTCTATAGATGTGGGTGAGGTTGGAGGCCGAAAGAAAGTGGGACTTCCGTCATTGGCCACGCACAGGTCCAAACTGTCGATGACTTCTACAAGTTGGCGTCCGCGAGGATCTGTGTTCCTGTCACCCCCAGCAGGGTGGTGGGCGTTGAAGTCACCGCAGATGATTCTGGGTGCTGGGCAGCGGTCACAAAGTTGCTGGAGGAACAAAACCATATCGACCGTCTTCCGCGGGGACACGTATACTGATGCAATGGACAGAGTTCGGAAGGCGAGCCGAATCCTCACAGCCACTACCTCAATACTGTCGGTGCAAAGATCGGTGACGTTCAAAGCCACATGAGGAATCTCCCTTCGTATGTAAAGGGCGGCGCTTCCTACGGGAAAAGACTCTATGCTGCAATTCTTATGGGGGACGTATCCCGGCAAAGTCCTCCCGCTTGGCAAGCCAGCCTCCGAGAGGGCCAGTACTGGAACACAGGTCTCTTTCAAGAACAATTTTAGTTCTGCTAATCGACTTATAATCCCAGCGCAGTTACATTGCATGATAAACGGCACTTTTCTAGGGTTTTTAGTTGCAACAGGTTGAAGAAAACTAGCCATCTAGGAGTTCAAGTTCTCTGCGAAGGCGGTGATCAAGGTCTCAAAGGAAAGCACCAGCTGTATAACGTTCTTCAAAGTGCCAGGCTGCATCGCTTGGCTATATGAACGCAGGACATCAAACAAAACGCGTAGAGGTCGGAGAGATTCCGGCTTTTGAGCTCCTTATTTTGCTGCACGCACTGGCGCACCACTTCGACAAAAGACAGGGACTGGGACCCACTCTTGGCCACGGTAGCTGGTGTCTGCATCTATTTTAAGGCAAGGGGATGTCCTCCATGTTGTCGAGTCTTGCTGTGATCTGGTCGCTGAGGAACATGGACACTTTTTGCAGAAGCAGATCGAACAGCCAGCTCACCCTCGGAGGCCGTTGCCGACTTGCTCGGATCAGGTCGTGCAGCGACGTCGCTTGCTACCCCGTCCCGAGCTTCCGACCCGAGCGCAGGGAACTCTTCACTTCCATGTATCGGCTTCTCAGTAGGTTGTGGTTTGGGGCCACTAATGAAGGACTTGCGACGGTGTAAGGCGCTTACACGGAATGTGCAGCCACTGAAACTCGCTGGATGGTCACCTCCACAATTAGCGCAAGCAAAATCTGCCTTGCACTCTTTGTAATCATGGCCACCACCACACCGCTTGCAACGTTGATCTTTGTTGCAAACTCTCGCTACATGTACAAAGCGATGGCACCTGAAGCACCGGGGAGGAGTTTCAACGAACTCGTGGACTGCATGTTTGGTGAAACCAAGGTCACTTATTCCAGGGTGCTCGTTGTTGAGAGCAAACGTTAGCACAATAGAGTTTGTAGGCTTCGCTGCCCATTGTTGTTCTCCAGGCTCCACCCGGCGCATTAACCGTCGCACGTGCAGAACTCCTTGCAGTTTCAAGTAGTCAAGAAGGGCACTTTCCGAATACCACACTGGTACTCCCCTTATAACAGATGTGTTAGTCATGTAGGAGTGTGGCAACCGGGCTTGAACTCGTATGCCACCGACCTGAGAGCACCGCAGAATAATGTCTACTTGCTCTTCCGTTGAGATATCTAGATGAAGAGCCCCTTGCGTTGTGAAGCGACTGCGAATCGGAGCAGATCCCAGTAGTACTTTAATATCATCGAACAGCCTGGTAGGGTTCCACTCTGAAGTCAACACCTTTCTCTTTTGACTGAACTATCACTGGGATTATGAGAGGGAGATAACTAGAAGGATAAGAATGGGCTGGAGCGCGTATGGCAAATTCTCGCAGATCATGAGTGGCGGTTAACAATTTCCCTCAAGAGGAAAGTGTACAACAGCATAATCTTACCGGTACTCACCTACGGGGCAGAAACGTGGAGGCTAACGAAGAGTTCAGCTTAGGTTAAGGACAACGCAGCGAGCCATGGAAAGAAAAATGATAGGTGTAACGTTAAGCGAGCAGAGTGGGTGAGGGAACAAACACGGGTTAATGACATCCTAGTCGAAATCAAGAGAAAGAAATGGGCTTGGGCAGGGCATGTAATGCGAAGGCAAGATAACCGCTGGTCCTTAAGGGTAACGGAGTGGGTTCCAAGAGAAAGTAAGCGTAGCAGGGGGCGGCAGAAGGTTAGGTGGGCGGATGAGATTAAGAAGTTTGCAGGCAAAGGGTGGATGCAGCTGGCAAAGGATAGGGTTAATTGGAGAGACATGGGAGAGGCCTTTGCCCTGCAGTGGGTGTAGTAAGGCTGATCATTATGATGATGGTTTCCGATCATTACTTTGTTGGTTCTCATATCCTATTTCCTTCCTTAAATGAATCATAGCCTATTAAGGAGCGAATTTCATATACAGACACTGCCACATTCGATAACCTTATAGAATACTTTAACTGGGTCTCTTTCCTCGAGGGAGTTAATTCCTTTAACGTGTACGACAGAATTGTGCAGGTTATCAATTCCATAACAGCCTCATCACAAAAGGTCAAAGTGATCAAAAAACGCAACCCAAACTTTGATTGGCTAACAAGCGATATTCTATAAGCCATTTCAGAAAAAGACTCGCTTTGGACACTTTGCAAGCGTAGTCCCAACAACACACGCCTCAAAGATAATTTTAGGTTGTTTAGAAATAAAGTTACTGCCATGATTGGAGCCTCGAAACGTAGCTACTTCAATTGGGCTTTTCGTAACAACCAACACTCTTCACGTAAAACTTGGTCAACTATCAATTGCCTTATTGGACGAAACCCACAACAATCCATTAGCGATTCATTTGCCAAATCCTTCAAAGAGTTGCCTTCTGCGGCTTCTGAGTTTAATGCATTTTTCTCTCATGCTTCCAGGAAGTTTCCTTTATCCAACTATGAGGTTCCACGGTCTTTATATTACACAGCTTCTTCAGCTTTTCTCCCCTCTATTACACCCCAGGATGTTCATAGCATAATCTTTAGCATCAATTCGAAGAAAGCTGCCTGTATTGACGTTATAAGAATTACTGACCTCCAACGTAATTTTACGATTTTGCAGTCAGTACTTCTATTTATGTTGAAAAGTTTTATTACTGAATGCTTCATTCCACAGAATATAAAAGTTGTCATTGTTAGACCATCACATAAAAGTGGCGCTTTAAAGGCTATTGCAAATCACAGGCCTATTTCAATTCTACCTACGAATGCGCAGATTCTTGAAAAGCACATATTCCGAGTTATGTACAGCTTGGTTTCCACGAATATTATCTTATCAGAGGCACAGTTTGGTTTCATTGAAGGTAAATGAACTGTTTTGTTCTGAGAAAGTTTTACTGATATTATTTACTCATTTTTTGATAATAATAAATTCGAACGTGGTCTGTATTTGGACGCTAGCAAAGCTTCCGACTGTGTTCGGTACCAACTACTTCTAGAGAAACTTGATGCCATGGGGTTTAGGGCCCTTTTAATGATTTGCTGAAAGACATTTTTTTAATCGGGCTCAAGTTGTTAAAATATGTGGGCATCGAAGTTCTGAAACATTTTTGTCGGCAGGTGTTCCACAGGGCTGTGTTTTATCGCCTTCTCTTTTCAATTTATTTGTACATGATTTATCAAATGCTGTATCTAAATCTTACATTTTTCAATACGCCGATGACACGCTGTTGTTGTTAACAAATATATTGCTGCCAGAGACCTCGATTGGGAATAGTTGGAGGTAAGAGTTAATAGAGAATAACTTAGTAATCTGCGATTCACTGATGACATCGCTTTGCTTTGCCAAGTCACTAAGGAGATGAACTGCTGAACATGATCAATGAGTTAGACAGGCAGATCAGTGTACTCTGGGTCTAAAAATTAATATGCAGGAAACCAAACTAATGTTACGCAGTCTCGGAAGGGAACAACAGCTTACAATTGGTAGCGAGGTGCTGGCAGCGGTAAGGAAATGCGTATTCTTACGGCAGGTATATAGTTACCGCAGATCTGGATGGCGAGGCTGAAATAACTAAAAGAAAAAGAATGGGGTGGAGCGCATTTGGCAGGTTTTGTCAGAACATGTGCCGCAGTTTACCTATATTCCTCGAGAGAAAAATATATAACTGTATCTTACCGGCACTCACTCATGAGGCAGAAACGTGGAGGATAACTAAAACGGTTCAACTTAACGACAGAGCACCGAGCTGTGGAAAGGAAAATGATAGATTTAACATTAACAGACAGGAAGACGGCTGAGTGGGTGAGGAAAGAAATGCGGGTTAATAACATCCTAGTCGAAATCAAGACGAAGAAATGGGCTGGGGCAGGGCATATGATGCAGAGCGAGATAAATACTGTTCGTTAAGGGTAGCGGAGCGGATTCCAAGGGAAGGGAAGTCTATAGCAGGGGGTGGTAGGAAGTTAAGTGGGTGGATGAGATAAAGAAGTTTGCGTGGATAGGGTAGCCGCAGCTGGCACAGGAAAGGGTTAATTGGCGAGATATGGGAGAGGCCTTTGTCCTGCAGTGGGCATAGTCAGGCTGATGATGATCATGATGACACTCTATGAAACGCACAATAGAGGCAGGAAGAAACTGCGTAAACGCGAAGGTAAAAACAGGCATTGCGAAACGCTTTTGTGATCGTGCTCGACAATAATGAATCGCAGACTCGGCGGACGGAGCTACTGTTCTCTCTTCAAGTCTTTCACTATTTCACAATAGCGAAGTCACAATGGCGAAGATAGGCGTTTTGTTATAAGTCGTAACCACGAATCATTTGCGTTAAAGATACCCCTAGGGGTATTACCTAACGAGTTGGGTAATCACCAAGGCTGAGTACAAATTTTCTCGGCGACAGATTAGTTTCAACGTTGGTGTTAAAATATAGTGGGGAGGTGTTGGCTGAGCCGCAGTGGGAAAGGTCGTTTCGATCTGAGGCGATTTGTTGTAATGAGGGGAATTTTACGTTACGGGCATGCGGAAGTTTTTTTTTTTTCGGGGGTGGGGTCAGCGTCCCAAAGCGACCCAGGCTGTGAGAGACGCCGTAGTGAAGGACTTCGGATATTTCGAGCACCTGGATTTCCTTAACGTGCACTGACATCGCACAGTGCACGGGCCTCTAGAATATCGACTGCATTGAGATTCGACCACCACGGCCGAGATCGAAGACGCGTCTTTCGGGTCAGCGTCTGAACGCCACAACCGCTGAGCCACCGCGGCGGTCTGCTTGCGGAAGTGACGTAAATTCAAGGGGATGGCTGGGGCGATGGGATTCGCAGTGGCGGTGGTACGCAGATGTATGCTTCTTGGCCCAGTGGGTTTTAATTTAATTAATGTGTGGCGATGGCAAGGACTTGGTCAGTGCGATTGTGATTTCAACAGTGGTATACTTTTGGGAACGAATAAAACGGGCGGCGCGATTTTGAATAGTTTCAAGTGCATTCGAAGCGATGAAGCGTGCTTTCTGCGGACTGCAAATTCTAATTTTGATCTGACCAGTTTTTTTTATGCAAGCAAGTTTACGTCTTCAGTCTCCTAGCGTAAATGACGTTTGAAAAATGCCAGAGCTTCATTTGCAGATTAAATTATTTAAGTAACATGCTTGCGCCGAGAAAACTTCACTCTTCGAAGCGTTTTTGCTTAGTTGTTTCATTTTGTGCCGCCAACACGTGGTCGGTAGCATGCATAGTTACACTCTGTTTTAAACGTAAGGTCCAACGCTGTGATAAGTAAGCACTTAAGAAAGGCGGGATATACTGCACTCCTTTCGTGCTCGAGTCAAGGGTAGGAAACTATGGTTAGTTTCAGCGCTCTTTGTGACTGAAGGAGACCTGATGTTTTAAAAATAATAAATCGTGCACATGTGCGCATCCCAGCAGGTTGCTCTGACGGCAGGTCTGTCTGAGGCACGAGGATACGACTCTGCTTTTTTATCGCCGGTGGTGGTTGAAATCCTGCTCAGAGATGCTTTTATATTCAGCTGGATACTGCTTCCACGACAAGGATACAAAGCTCCAGTTTGCTTTCCTCCGGTCGCTGCAGGAGGAATGGGCGCCGACGTCTGGATTTGCTGGTCAGTTTTATATGTGAAAGTTTCCCACCCCTGGCCGAGTGGCCTAAGGCACATGAAAGCGAGAGCGTGTTATCAGCAGTAAGACCGCATTTAATCAAGCTTATGACAAATGTATTAAGTAATAAGTTCGCAGGCAAAAAAAATATTATTTTGCGCTCACCACAAGGAATGCACTACTTTAATGCGAATGTAGGCAGCAACAACAAGAGTGCTATAGATTTAACAGCTTTGCGCCTGAGTGTGTGAAATGAAGTATAGTATGTTGAATCTAAACTCGAGAACAGCCACCAAGCCCTTTCAGTGAATCGGGACACCGCTTCCGTGAGATTTCTGGGGTTGCAACATGCGATCTTTATCATTTCCAGCGGGCCGCTTTTTCTTTTGCTTCATGATCGTCACTTTGTCCTCTTCGTTTTCCTTCTTCCATTTTTGCTCTACGTCATCTCCCCTAAATGGGGAGAGGAGAGAGGGTCAGTTGAGTTGAGTGGTTGTAAACTACCGGTGGGATTAACCTTGCAGTTGCTGCCGGCAATTGCTCCACCGTAGCGACACTTAAATAGAAATCACAGAAACACTGTCCGCAAAAACCCAAATAGACAGTCCTGAGGTCACCATGCGGAGGCCAAATCCGTGTCCTGCAGGTAAAGTAGAAGAAGGCGAGAAGCATCCCTTCTACTCGACTGGCTCCCGCGCGGGAAAACAATGTCCTGAAGAGAACTGTGAGGAACTCCTGTCTTCTTGAGGGAGCAGAATAACACAGCCCGTTCCGCGTTGTACAAAGTACAGCACAAGAGGTAATGTTCTATGTCACCACACACACCACACGTTGAACACAATGGTGACAACGCTAGGCCAGTCTTATACACCAACGCCGGCGTACGAGCAGAATCCGTGCGAACGCGATGCAGCAAAGTGGCTTGGTACCTTTTGAGACCCTTGGTCACACATGGCTGATGAGGAGAGCTCCACAAAGAACTGAAGTGGCACAACACCACATCTCTGAACATTTGCTTGACTTCATGAGGGACTCCATGTACTGGAATCCCGGAGAGAGCTGTATGGGCGAGGTTGTCTGCTATCTCGTTGCCTAAGACACCTATGTGCGATGGCACCCATTGTAAACTTATAGAGAAGCCTTTGCTATGTAGATTCTGCACCAAACGTAGGGATCTAAGACTCAAGGCATCAGGGGGGAACACGTACTCTTACCTTTGAAGGGCAGATTTTGAATCCGTAATTATGACAGTAGGTTGAGGCGTACAACACCGTAGCTTCTTTAGAGCTGCCTCAATGGCAACACTTTCGGCCATTGTGGAGGACACGACTTTAGTAAAACGAACAGACCAATCATACTTCAAAGACGGAATATGAAAAGCAGCTGCACTAGATCCTCTGACCTTGTCCACAGAGCCGTCTGTAAAAATTTGAAGATGACTGGCATATTCGATCTCCAGATGTTCCAGTACGAGCGAACGCATTGCCGCTAAAGGAGAATTCCGCTTAGCGCGAACGTGGGGAATTGTCAAGGAACAATCGAGGCTCGGAAAGGACCAAGGTGGCTTCAACGTCTTAGGTCGATCTCGAAGGTCGAGACCCAGAGAACGAAGTGTATTTAAAGCCAAGTACGCCCGGGACTCAGATCTTTTTCGAAGGCGCTGTAGAAGCGTTCTCCCGGCAACAGTCTCTCTGAGGCGGCCAATTTGCAGCAAAAGTCTTTGTGAAGCGGCTAGCCGAAGAGGTTTCGATTGAGACTCATACAGTACTGCATTGTTTGGAGCAGCCTGCGGAACGCCGAGAGCCCTTAGTCCCTTTCTGTGCAAAACCTCAAGGCGTTCCAGCTGCGATACCGAGGGGGAAATTAAAGGGAGCTGGTACATTATGCGACTTGTCACCAGGACATCGTGAAGCCTGATCATTGAAGCAGGATGGTTTCCCCATTGTTCACTAGCAACTCTACGAAGCACATTGAGACGCGAAGATAGTGAAGCCACAATCGAGTCCACAGCTCGTCGCCACTGTAGACGTGAGTCAATAGTGACGCCCAAAAAACGTATGTGGTTAACCTGACGAAGGCAAGACTGATCAAGGTCTATGCTCAGCCGCGCATACCGTCGTCCCCTACCTGGAAACAGGACGAAGCCAGATTTTTCCACCGAGAGAGTCAACCCAACACCTTGAAGGTAACTTTTAACTGAAAGCACGGCCTGTCGCGCTAATAGAGCTAAGCGTTTGTGTTGATATCCGGTTAACCAAAGACAAATGTTGTCTGCATATATCGACATATGGACATGCCTACAATGTTTTTGCACTTTTGCGGGAAGACCAGCCATAACAACATTAAAGAGCGTTGGGGACAGCACACTACCCTGAGGAACCCCTCGCGATACCACCCTTTCGGAGCTCATTGTGCTGCCTAACCGCACTCGAAATTTACGATCACTGAGAAATGAGTGAATGAATCGCAGAAGATAGCCCTGTACGCCTATGACCTGCAGACTATTCAGTATAGAGCTCTGGAGGACGCTATCATAAGCCTTTGATACGTCTAGGAAAATAGCTAGTGTTGAAAGTCCAAAAGAACTCTGATGTTCAATGTGGCTTATAAAATCCAGGACGCTATCTTGCGCGCTTAAACCTGTGCGGAATCCAGTCATGCATGTTGGTAGTGCCCTTCTATCCTCAAGCCACCAAGACAAACGCTTACTTGCCATCTTCTCCATGAGCTTAGCCACACACGACGTCAGCGATACAGGACGATACGAGGCCGCGTCTGTCATCGCTTTGCTGGCCTTCAGCAGTGGGACTACACAAGCCACCTTCCATGAAGGCGGAACGTCACCAGACTCCCACACTCGATTGAGATAGGTTAGGAGCATCTTCCGGTGTTCCAGAGGCAGGTTCTGTAACATTTGATTGGTAATGCCGTCAGGACCTGGTGCACAGCGACGCCGTAGGCTGCGGAGCGCTGTCTGTAGTTCTCGAAGTGTGAACGGGGCGTCCATAACAGACGGAGACGTAGCAGGCAGAGCGCAAGGATGAATGCCTGGTCTGGAATTTACAAATGCATCCGCAAATTCCTCTGCCAAGCACACGAGATGTTTCTGCGTGCGCAATGCAAGCGCCTCGAAAGGTTTACTCGGACGAGAGACACCAGCAAGACTGCCAACGACACGCCAAATTCTCGTTATCGGTGAGAAAACAGTCAAACTAGCGCAAAAGTATGCCCACTGGGACCTACAGAGCTTGTTTGCATGACGTCTAATGGCAGAGTTGAGCCTGTTGATAGTTGTCTTCAAGGCTCTGTCGTCCTTCTTCCGCAACAGTTGTCGCTCCGCCCTTCTGCGCGCTGCGCAGAGGTTCCTGAGTTTTAAATCCGGAGTCGGAAAATGATCAGGTAGCTTGAGCGCCGTGGTAGCAGCCATCTTAGCATAAATCATTTTGTCTGTCACATCACTGGAAACACAGGCTAAGTGCTCCCTGTATTTGTCCCAATTAACAACATGGCAAATTTTAGGACCACGCAGATGGAAGTCGGCAGTAAACACAAATATCGGGTAGTGATCACTTCCCATTCGGTCAGCTCTAGTTGACCACTGCACACGGACGTCAGGTGAATGCAAGGTTAGGTCTATAGATGTGGGTGAGGTTGGAGGCCGAAAGAAAGTGGGACTTCCGTCATTGGCCACGCACAGGTCCAAACTGTCGATGACTTCTACAAGTTGGCGTCCGCGAGGATCTGTGTCCCTGTCACCCCAGCAGGGTGGTGGACGTTGAAGTCACCGCAGATGATTCTGGGTGCTGGGCAGCGGTCACAAAGTTGCTGGAGGAACAAAACCATATCGACCGTCTTCCGCGGGAACACGTATACTGATGCAATGGACAGAGTTCGGAAGGCGAGCCGAATCCTCACAGCCACTACCTCAATACTGTCGGTGCAAAGATCGGTGACGTGCAAAGCCACATGAGGAATCTCCCTTCGTATGTAAAGGGCGGCGCTTCCTACGGGAAAAGACTCTATGCTGCAATTCTTGTGGGCGACGTATCCCGGCAAAGACCTCCCGCTTGGCAAGCCAGCCTCCGAGAGGGCCAGTACTGGAACACAGGTCTCTTTCAAGAACAATTTTAGTTCTGCTAATCGACTTATAATCCCAGCGCAGTTACATTGCATGATAAACGGCACTTTTCTAGGGTTTTTAGTTGCAACAGGTTGAAGAAAACTAGCCATCTAGGAGTTCAAGTTCTCTGCGAAGGCGGTGATCAAGGTCTCAAAGGAAAGCACCAGCTGTATAACGTTCTTCAAAGTGCCAGGCTGCATCGCTTGGCTATATGAACGCAGGACATCAAACAAAACGCGTAGAGGTCGGAGAGATTCCGGCTTTTGAGCTCCTTATTTTGCTGCACGCACTGGCGCACCACTTCGACAAAAGACGGGGACTGGGACCCACTCTTGGCCACGGTAGCTGGTGTCTGCATCTATTTTAAGGCAAGGGGATGTCCTCCATGTTGTCGAGTCTTGCTGTGATATGGTCGCTGAGGAACATGGACACTTTTTGCAGAAGCAGATCGAACAGCCAGCTCACCCTCGGAGGCCGTTGCCGACTTGCTCGGATCAGGTCGTGCAGCGACGTCGCTTGCTACCACGTCCCGAGCTTCCGACCCGAGCGCAGGGAACTCTTCACTTCCATGTATCGGCTTCTCAGTAGGTTGTGGTTTGGGGCCACTAATGAAGGACTTGCGACGGTGTAAGGCGCTTATACGGAATGTGCAGCCACTGAAACTCGCTGGATGGTCACCTCCACAATTAGCGCAAGCAAAATCTGCCTTGCACTCTTTGTAATCATGGCCACCACCACACCGCTTGCAACGTTGATCTTTGTTGCAAACTCTCGCTACATGTACAAAGCGATGGCACCTGAAGCACCGGGGAGGAGTTTCAACGAACTCGTGGACTGCATGTTTGGTGAAACCAAGGTCACTTATTCCAGGGTGCTCGTTGTTGAGAGCAAACGTTAGCACAATAGAGTTTGTAGGCTTCGCTGCCCATTGTTGTTCTCCAGGCTCCACCCGGCGCATTAACCGTCGCACGTGCAGAACTCCTTGCAGTTTCAAGTAGTCAAGAAGGGCACTTTCCGAATACCACACTGGTACTCCTCTTATAACAGATGTGTTAGTCATGTAGGAGTGTGGCAACCGGGCTTGAACTCGTATGCCACCGACCTGAGAGCACCGCAGAAGAATGTCTACTTGCTCTTCCGTTGAGATATCTAGATGAAGAGCCCCTTGCGTTGTGAAGCGACTGCGAATCGGAGCAGATCCCAGTAGTACTTTAATATCATCGAACAGCCTGGTAGGGTTACACTCTGAAGTCAACACCTTTCTCTTTTGACTGAACTATCACTGGGATTATGAGAGGGAGATAACTAGAAGGATAAGAATGGGCTGGAGCGCATATGGCAAATTCTCGCAGATCATGAGTGGCAGTTAACAATTTCCCTCAAGAGGAAAGTGTACAACAGCATAATCTTACCGGTACTCACCTACGGGGCAGAAACGTGGAGGCTAACGAAAAGAGTTCAGCTTAGGTTAAGGACAACGCAGCGAGCCATGGAAAGAAAAATGATAGGTGTAACGTTAAGAGATCGGAAGCGAGCAGAGTGGGTGAGGGAACAAACACGGGTTAATGACATCCTAGTCGAAATCAAGAGAAAGAAATGGGCTTGGGCAGGGCATGTAATGCGAAGGCAAGATAACCGCTGGTCCTTAAGGGTAACGGAGTGGGTTCCAAGTGAAAGTTAGCGTAGCAGGGGGCGGCAGAAGGTTAGGTGGGCGGATGAGATTAAGAAGTTTGCAGGCAAAGGGTGGATGCAGCTGGCAAAGGATAGGGTTAATTGGAGAGACATGGGAGAGGCCTTTGCCCTGCAGTGGGTGTAGTAAGGCTGATCATTATGATGATGGTTTCCGATCATTACTTTGTTGGTTCTCATATCCTATTTCCTTCCTTAAATGAATCATAGCCTATTAAGGAGCGAATTTCATATACAGACACTGCCACATTCGATAACCTTATAGAATACTTTAACTGGGTCTCTTTCCTCGAGGGAGTTAATTCCTTTAACGTGTACGACAGAATTGTGCAGGTTATCAATTCCATAACAGCCTCATCACAAAAGGTCAAAGTGATCAAAAAACGCAACCCAAACTTTGATTGGCTAACAAGCGATATTCTATAAGCCATTTCAGAAAAAGACTCGCTTTGGACACTTTGCAAGCGTAGTCCCAACAACACACGCCTCAAAGATAATTTTAGGTTGTTTAGAAATAAAGTTACTGCCATGATTGGAGCCTCGAAACGTAGCTACTTCAATTGGGCTTTTCGTAACAACCAACACTCTTCACGTAAAACTTGGTCAACTATCAATTGCCTTATTGGACGAAACCCACAACAATCCATTAGCGATTCATTTGCCAAATCCTTCAAAGACTTGCCTTCTGCGTCTTCTGAGTTTAATGCATTTTTCTCTCATGCTTCCAGGAAGTTTCCTTTATCCAACTATGAGGTTCCACGGTCTTTATATTGCACAGCTTCTTCAGCTTTTCTCCCCTCTATTACACCCCAGGATGTTCATAGCATAATCTTTAGCATCAATTCGAAGAAAGCTGCCTGTATTGACGTTATAAGAATGACTGACCTCCAACGTAATTTTACGATTTTGCAGTCAGTAGTTCTATTTATGTTGAAAAGTTTTATTACTGAATGCTTCATTCCACAGAATATAAAAGTTGTCATTGTTAGACCATCACATAAAAGTGGCGCTTTAAAGGCTATTGCAAATCACAGGCCTATTTCAATTCTACCTACGAATGCGCAGATTCTTGAAAAGCACATATTCCGAGTTATGTACAGCTTGGTTTCCACGAATATTATCTTATCAGAGGCACAGTTTGGTTTCATTGAAGGTAAATGAACTGTTTTGTTCTGAGAAAGTCTTACTGATATTATTTACTCATGTTTTGATAATAATAAATTCGAACGTGGTCTGTATTTGGACGCTAGCAAAGCTTCCGACTGTGTTCGGTACCAACTACTTCTAGAGAAACTTGATGCCATGGGGTTTAGGGCCCTTTTAATGATTTGCTGAAAGGCATTTTTTTAATCGGGCTCAAGTTGTTAAAATATGTGGGCATCGAAGTTCTGAAACATTTTTGTCGGCAGGTGTTCCACAGGGCTGTGTTTTATCGCCTTCTCTTTTCAATTTATTTGTACATGATTTATCAAATGCTGTATCTAAATCTTACATTTTTCAATACGCCGATGACACGCTGTTGTTGTTAACAAATATATTGCTGCCAGAGACCTCGATTGGGAATAGTTGGAGGTAAGAGTTAATAGAGAATAACTTAGTAATCTGCGATTCACTGATGACATCGCTTTGCTTTGCCAAGTCACTAAGGAGATGAACTGCTGAACATGATCAATGAGTTAGACAGGCAGATCAGTGTACTCTGGGTCTAAAAATTAATATGCAGGAAACCAAACTAATGTTACGCAGTCTCGGAAGGGAACAACAGCTTACAATTGGTAGCGAGGTGCTGGCAGCGGTAAGGAAATGCGTATTCTTACGGCAGGTATATAGTTTCCGCAGATCTGGATGGCGAGGCTGAAATAACTAAAAGAAAAAGAATGGGGTGGAGCGCATTTGGCAGGTTTTGTCAGAACATGTGCCGCAGTTTACCTATATTCCTCGAGAGAAAAATATATAACTGTATCTTACCGGCACTCACTTATGAGGCAGAAACGTGGAGGATAACTAAAACGGTTCAACTTAACGACAGAGCACCGAGCTGTGGAAAGGAAAATGATAGATGTAACATTAACAGACAGGAAGACGGCTGAGTGGGTGAGGAAAGAAATGCGGGTTAATAACATCCTAGTCGAAATCAAGACGAAGAAATGGGCTGGGGCAGGGCATATGATGCAGGGCGAGATAAATGCTGTTCGTTAAGGGTAGCGGAGCGGATTCCAAGGGAAGGGAAGTCTATAGCAGGGGGTGGTAGGAAGTTAAGTGGGTGGATGAGATAAAGAAGTTTGCGTGGATAGGGTAGCCGCAGCTGGCACAGGAAAGGGTTAATTGGCGAGATATGGGAGAGGCCTTTGTCCTGCAGTGGGCATAGTCAGGCTGATGATGATCATGATGACACTCTATGAAACGCACAATAGAGGCAGGAAGAAACTGCGTAAACGCGAAGGTAAAAACAGGCATTGCGAAACGCTTTTGTGATCGTGCTCGACAATAATGAATCGCAGACTCGGCGGACGGAGCTACTGTTCTCTCTTCAAGTCTTTCACTATTTCACAATAGCGAAGTCACAATGGCGAAGATAGGCGTTTTGTTATAAGTCGTAACCACGAATCATTTGCGTTAAAGATACCCCTAGGGGTATTACCTAACGAGTTGGGTAATCACCAAGGCTGAGTACAAATTTTCTCGGCGACAGATTAGTTTCAACGTTGGTGTTAAAATATCGTGGGGAGGTGTTGGCTGAGCCGCAGTGGGAAAGGTCGTTTCGATCTGAGGCGATTTGTTGTAATGAGGGGAATTTTGCGTTATGGGCATGCGGAAGTTTTTTTTTTTCGGGGGTGGGGTCAGCGTCCCAAAGCGACCCAGGCTGTGAGAGACGCCGTAGTGAAGGACTTCGGATATTTCGAGCACCTGGATTTCCTTAACGTGCACTGACATCGCACAGTACACGGGCCTCTAGAATATCGACTGCATTGAGATTCGACCACCACGGCCGGGATCGAAGATGCGTCTTTCGGGTCAGCATCTGAACGCCACAACCGCTGAGCCACCGCGGCGGTCTGCTTGCGGAAGTGACGTAAATTCAAGGGGATGGCTGGGGCGATGGGATTCGCAGTGGCGGTGGTACGCAGATGTATGCTTCTTGGCCCAGTGGGTTTTAATTGAATTAATGTGTGGCGATGGCAAGGACTTGGTCAGTTCGGTTGTGATTTCTACAAAGGGTTTACTTTTGGCAATGAATAAAACGGGCGGCGCGATTTTGAATAGTTTCAAGTGCATTCGAAGTGATGAAGCGTGCTTTCTGCGGACTGCAAATTCTAATTTTGATCTGACCAGATTTTTTTATGCAAGCAAGTTTACGTCTTCAGTCTCCTAGCGTAAATGACGTTTGAAAAATGCCAGAGCTTCATTTGCAGAATAAATTATTTAAGTAACATGCTTGCGCCGAGAAAACTTCACTCTTCGAAGCGTTTTTGCTTAGTTGTTTCATTTTGTGCCGCCAACACGTGGTCGGTAGCATGCATAGTTATACTCTGTTTTATACATAAGGTCCAACGCTGTGATAAGTAAGCACTTAAGGAAGGCGGGATATACTGCACTCCTTTAGTGCTCGAGTCAAGGGTAGGAAACTATGGTTAGTTTCAGCGCTCTTTGTGACTGAAGGAGACCTGATGTTTTAAAAATAATAAATCGTGCACATGTGCGCATCCCAGCAGGTTGCTCTGACGGCAGGTCTGTCTGAGGCACGAGGATACGACTCTGCTTTTTTATTGCCGGTGGTGGTTGAAATCCTGCTCAGAGATGCTTTTATATTCAGCTGGATACTGCTTCCACGACAACGATACAAAGCTCCAGTTTGCTTTCCTCCGGTCGCTGCAGGAGGAATGGGCGCCGACGTCTGGATTTGCTGGTCAGTTTTATATGTGAAAGTTTCCCACCCCTGGCCGAGTGGACTAAGGCACATGAAAGCGAGAGCGTGTTATCAGCAGTAAGACCGCATTTAATCAAGCTTATGGCAAATGTATTAAGTAATAAGTTCGCAGGCAAAAAAAAATATTATTTTGCGCTCACCACAACGAATGCACTACTTCTTTAATGCGAATGTAGGCAGCAACAACAAGAGTGCTATAGATTTAACAGCTTTGCGCCTGAGTGTGTGAAATGAAGTATAGTATGTTGAATCTAAACTCGAGAACAGCCACCAAGCCCTTTCAGTGAATCGGGACACCGCTTCCGTGAGATTTCTGGGGTTGCAACATGCGATCTTTATCATTTCCAGCGGGCCGCTTTTTCTTTTGCTTCATGATCGTCACTTTGTCCTCTTCGTTTTCCTTCTTCCATTTTTGCTCTACGTCATCTCCCCTAAATGGGGAGAGGAGAGAGGGTCAGTTGAGTTGAGTGGTTGTAAACTACTGGTGGGATTAACCTTGCAGTTGCTGCCGGCAATTGCTCCACCGTAGCGACACTTAAATAGAAATCACAGAAACACTGTCCGCAAAAACCCAAATAGACACTCCTGAGGTCACCATGCGGAGGCCAAATCCGTGTCCTGCAGGTAAAGTAGAAGAAGGCGAGAAGCATCCCTTCTACTCGACTGGCTCCCGCGCGGGAAAACAATGTCCTGAAAAGAACTGTGAGGAACTCCTGTCTTCTTGAGGGAGCAGAATAACACAGCCCGTTCCGCGTTGTACAAAGTACAGCACAAGAGGTAATGTTCTATGTCACCACACACACCACACGTTGAACACAATGGTGACAACGCTAGGCCAGTCTTATACACCAACGCCGGCGTACGAGCAGAATCCGTGCGAACGCGATGCAGCAAAGTGGCTTGGTACCTTTTGAGACCCTTGGTCACACATGGCTGATGAGGAGAGCTCCACAAAGAACTGAAGTGGCACAACACCACATCTCTGAACATTTGCTTGACTTCATGAGGGACTCCATGTACTGGAATCCCGGAGAGAGCTGTATGGGCGAGGTTGTCTGCTATCTCGTTGCCTAAGACACCTATGTGCGATGGCACCCATTGAAAACGTATAGAGAAGCCTTTGCTATGTAGATTCTGCACCAAACGTAGGGATCTAAGACTCAAGGCATCAGGGGGGAACACGTACTCTAACCTTTGAAGGGCATATTTTGAATCCGTAATTATGACAGTAGGTTGAGGCGTACAACACCGTAGCTTCTTTAGAGCTGCCTCAATGGCAACACTTTCGGCCATTGTGGAGGACACGACTTTAGTAAAACGAACAGACCAATCATACTTCAAAGACGGAATATGAAAAGCAGCTGCACTAGATCCTCTGACCTTGTCCACAGAGCCGTCTGTAAAAATTTGAAGATGACTGGCATATTCGATCTCCAGATGTTCTAGTACGAGCGAACGCATTGCCGCTAAAGGCGAATTCCGCTTAGCGCGAACGTGGGGAATTGTCAAGGAACAATCGAGGCTCGGAAAGGACCAAGGTGGCTTCAACGTCTTAGGTCGATCTCGAAGGTCGAGACCCAGAGAACGAAGAGTATTTAAAGCCAAGTACGCCCGGGACTCAGATCTTTTTCGAAGGCGCTGTAGAAGCGTTCTCCCGGCAACAGTCTCTCTGAGGCGGCCAATTTGCAGCAAAAGTCTTTGTGAAGCGGCTAGCCGAAGAGGTTTCGATTGAGACTCATACAGTACTGCATTGTTTGGAGCAGCCTGCGGAATGCCGAGAGCCCTTAGTCCCTTTCTGTGCAAAACCTAAAGGCGTTCCAGCTGCGATACCGAGGGGGAAATTAAAGGGAGCTGGTACATTATGCGACTTGTCACCAGGACATCGTGAAGCCTGATCATTGAAGCAGGATGGTTTCCCCATTGTTCACTAGCAACTCTACGAAGCACATTGAGACGCGAAGATAGTGAAGCCACAATCGAGTCCACAGCTCGTCGCCACTGTAGACGTGAGTCAATAGTGACGCCCAAAAAACGTATGTGGTTAACCTGACGAAGGCAAGACTGATCAAGGTCTATGCTCAGCCGCGCATACCGTCGTCCCCTACCTGGAAACAGGACGAAGCCAGATTTTTCCACCGAGAGAGTCAACCCAACACCTTGAAGGTAAGTTTTAACTGAAATCACGGCCTGTCGCGCTAATAGAGCTAAGCGTTTGTGTTGATATCCGGTTAACCAAAGACAAATGTTGTCTGCATATATCGACATATGGACATGCCTACAATGTTTTTGCACTTTTGCGGGAAGACCAGCCATAACAACATTAAAGAGCGTTGGGGACAGGACACTACCCTGAGGAACCCCTCGCGATACGACCCTTTCGGAGCTCATTGTGCTGCCTAACCGCACTCGAAATTTACGATCACTGAGAAATGAGTGAATGAATCGCAGAAGATAGCCCTGTACGCCTATGACCTGCAGACTATTCAGTATAGAGCTCTGGAGGACGCTATCATAAGCCTTTGATACGTCTAGGAAAATAGCTAGTGTTGAAAGTCCAAAAGAACTCTGATGTTCAATGTGGCTTATAAAATCCAGGACGCTATCTTGCGCGCTTAAACCTGTGCGGAATCCAGTCATGCATGTTGGTAGTGCCCTTCTATCCTCAAGCCACCAAGACAAACGCTTACTTGCCATCTTCTCCATGAGCTTAGCCACACACGATGTCAGCGATACAGGACGATACGAGGCCGCGTCTGTCATCTCTTTGCTGGCCTTCAGCAGTGGGACTACACAAGCCACCTTCCATGAAGGCGGAACGTCAGCAGACTCCCACACTCGAATGAGATAGGTTAGGAGCATCTTCCGGTGTTCCAGAGGCAGGTTCTGTAACATTTGATTGGTAATGCCGTCAGGACCTGGTGCACAGCGACGCCGTAGGCTGCGGAGCGCTGTCTGTAGTTCTCGAAGTGTAAACGGGGCGTCCATAACAGACGGAGACGTAGCAGGCAGAGCGCAAGGATGAATGCCTGGTCTGGAATTTACAAATGCATCCGCAAATTCCTCTGCGGAAGCCCAAGGAATATGCGTCTTACAAGCCCCTTCTTGTTTCTTATCCAGGCCGTGCACTTCATCGCTGTGAAGCTTTCACCAGGCGAAATATGCTTCGGTTTTCCTGTCGAAGCGACCGAACATCACGTTTTCTTGACCAACCAGTCAGCGGAAAACACCCGCGGAACTGAAAATCCGGACCTGCCCGCCTGGAATCTACCACACGCTGATTATCACCAGCCACCATCGTCTACGTCACCAGCTCCGACGGGTATAAAGACGGACCTGCGGTGCAGCCTTGTCAGTGGGCGCGGCGGAAGCCCAAGGAATATGCGTCTTACAAGCCCCTTCTTGTTTCTTATCCAGGCCGTGCACTTCATCGCTGTGAAGCTTTCACCAGGCGAAATATGCTTCGGTTTTCCTGTCGAAGCGACCGAACATCACGTTTTCTTGACCAACCAGTCAGCGGAAAACACCTGCGGAACTGAAAATCCGGACCTGCCCGCCTGGAATCTACCACACGCTGATTATCACCAGCCACCATCGTCTACGTCACCAGCTCCGACGGGTATAAAGACGGACCTGCGGTGCAGCCTTGTCAGTGGGCGCGGCGGAAGCCCAAGGAATATGCGTCTTACAAGCCCCTTCTTGTTTCTTATCCAGGTGAGGGACAAGCGTCCTGTCCACGTTTACCATAGCGATGATGCCTTTCTTTTGCTTCTGCCGTGCCCACGGCCCCTGAGCGTAGTGCTTTTGACGACTTACCATTGTTTCGTGGACTTGCTTTGTTCTTGTGGTGACGTCGAACTTAATCCTGGACCTGGCAATGAAACTATGTTTAAACAAATTCTGGCTGAACTGAATGTCCTAAAGCAAACCACGCAGTCAGTACATCAACAACTTGGCGAAACAAATAACAGGATAGCTGCTATCGAAGGAAAACTGGACGGATTGACTTCTACTGTTACATCTTATTCACAGAGAGTCGACGACATGCAAAAAACTGTGGAAACTTTGCTTCGTAAGGTTGACGACTTAGAAAACAGAAGCAGGAGAAATAATCTAATTGTCTACGGTGTGCCAGAAAATAATGAAGAGCAGCACGAGGACCTAGAGGCAATTGTGTCTGAAAAAATTCTCAACGACATACTGAAGGTGCCTAATGTAGCTATCGAGCGAATTCACAGACTTGGAAGACCTGCGGAAAAGAAATGTCGCCCACTAATCTTTAAACTGTTGAACGGAAGGGACAAGGGAAGGATCCTTCAAAATTGCAGCAAGCTAAAAAACACGAAATACGTCATCTCGGGCCCTTTTTCTTTGTTGAACATTAATGCCAGAAGCATATGGAATAAATGCGATGATTTAGAAGGTCTTCTTATCACACACGACGCTGACATCACAATCATAACCGAGACTTGGTTGAACGAAGCTATTCCTGATTCAGAAGTAATACCCAACACTCATGAGATAGTACGGCACGACCGTAGCAGACGGGGAGGGGGCGTAGCCATAGCTGTAAAAAAGGGACTAGATTACACAGTTATTCCTCATAATACAGGCATCGAAATGGTTTGGATATTGCTTCGGTTTAACAATTTGAACATTTTTATTGGTTCTGTGTATAGACCCCCGGATGCAGACGTCTCGGTTCTAGAACGACTGCACGAATTTTTGTTAGAACATGGTAAAAAATATGCTTATGTAATGATGTGTGGTGACTTTAATTTACCAAAAATCAACTGGGAACTTCTGCGTACTGTAGCTTCATGTCAACATTCTGATCTTTTGCTTGATATCGCCTTTGCAATTAATTTAAAGCAGGTCGTGCAGGGGCCGACACGTACTGCATCAGGTTCAAGCTCCCTTCTAGACCTTGTGTTTGTTACCGATACTATTGAAAAACTTGGCTTCTCCGTTGAAATCATACCAGGCATTTCTGATCACAAAGCTGAACTCTTCAAAAGTAACATGATGCGACCGCCTGTCCCTGAGTTAAGAAAACCATTTCTTGACTTCAACAATGCCCTAGACGAAAGTATCTTAGATTTATTGGAACAAGACTACGATGAATTCGTTGAGAAACACGCGGCTGGTCTCATGAAAGTTAATGACCTATGGGTGCACTTCAAGTTTATTGTACACAAATGTATCACAAGATACGTGCCGACTAAACTTAGAAAAATGAATCGCAGTAGTCCCTGGATTACTCGCGAACTGCTCCAGCTCAAGCGACGTATCAAGCGTCTAGGATCCAAGCGATTTAAAACAGGGCACATTTCCCTACAGTCACTACGCACAGAGTTGCGCATGAAAATTAAACAGCCTAAGTACACTTCTTTTAACGTTAAAATGCATAACTTTCTCACCACAGACCCACACAAATTTTGGATACACTTAACAAAGAAGAAGGATACAGTTAGTAAAATTCGTTTGAATAACAGAGAATGTAAGGATCCTTACGACATTGCATCAGCTTTCAATAATTACTTTTCTTCAGTGTTTTCTACTGACAGTAGGCAGGAGCCTGAATTTCAATCCACGTGCCTTATCTTACCAGACCTGCAAATATCTGTCGAAGGAGTTTTTTCAGCTCTACTCAGTTTAGACAAAAAGAAGTCTCCTGGGCCCGATGGCATTCCAAATGCGTTTCTCTCCCGCTACGCAGAATGGTGCGCGAAATATCTTGTCATCATTTACAATGAAAGTCTTCTAAATTCAGAAGTTCCGGCTGACTGGAAGACTGCAAAGGTCGTCCCTATCCACAAATCGGGTGACAAACTTTGTCTAAACAACTACAGGCCAGTTTCACTCCTTTGTACCTCGGGTAAGGTTATGGAGCATTTCATTTTCAAGCACTTGATTTCTTTTCTAGAAAGTAGTAACTTCTTTTCTAGTAACCAGCATGGGTTTCGGCGTGGCCTGTCCACCGTAACACAACTAATTCACACAACCAATGAACTTTTGGCATGCATTGATAAGGGTGGGCAAGTAGATGCAATATTTCTCGACTTCGCGAAGGCCTTTGATCGCGTTTCGCACCGTAATCTAATAATAAAGCTCAAATATCTATTACAAAATCAGCGTCTTGTTCAATGGCTAGATTCCTACCTCTCTGAACGGCACCAGTACGTCCAGATCTCAGGTTCCAATTCTGTGCCAGCTCCAGTTCTCTCAGGAGTACCCCAGGGCTCTGTTCTCGGTCCACTATTGTTCCTTATTTACTTAAACGACTTAAACTTCGACTCCCCTGTACGGTGCCGTTTTTTCGCTGACGACTGCGTTGTATATCTGCCTATTCAAAATGCGGAGGATCAATATGTGCTGAATGACTACCTTTCAGAGGTCTCAAGGTGGTGCCTAGTCTGGCAAATGTCACTAAACACGTCTAAGTGCTCAAAAATGACATTTACGCGTAAAAAGTGCGCTCTTAATTACACATACACAATAAAAGGTGCAGCTGTCTCCCCCGTAAACGAATACAAATACTTGGGGGTTGTATTCAATAGCAACTTGAGTTGGAGTTCGCACATCGGGCATATAGTCTTAAAGGCGTCCAACAGGCTTTGGCTGTTAAGAAATCGTCTAAAGCACTGCACATCTAAAACTAAATTAGCAGCTTACACTGCACTCGTACGGCCATTACTGGAATACGCAGATGTGGTTTGGGATCCGCACACCCAAGTAGATGTACAGCGCATTGAAGGCGTTCAAAGGAAGGCGCTTAGATTTATCTACAACGCATATGGAAGGCACGTTTCGGTTACTAATCTATTGAGGGAATCTGAACTGCAGACACTTCAATCTCGTCGCAAGTTGCACCGACTAAAAATGTTGCATGGGATTGTTAATAACTTAACAAACATTCATTTTGAGACCTACATGGCATACAACACTTCACGACCAACGCGCAATAAACACAATTTGACAATCATGGTGCCACAGTGCCGAACGAAAGCGTATCAGTTTTCTTTTTTTCCAAGAACGATATTGGAATGGAACAGGCTTCCGTGTGACGTGGTCCGTTTGACAGACCAGGGGCGCGATTACGGATCAGTCTCAAAAAACTGTCTCAATATTGAGACAGTGACGTCAAAATGACGACACCAAGAAATGCCGACCGCCGAATCGGCCAATGCGGAGCAAGGAGGCGGTGGGCTCCGCCCCGAAACCACTAATCGCACGACAAGGGAACGTAGACTAATGTTTTGCAGTAAAAACGCAGTGAATAAAAACGAGTAATGTTTTATTTTGCTAAGTAACTGTATTTTAAACCCAACAGCACCAAGCAAAAGAACCAGTGTTTTCATTTTTGCAATTAAGTTTGCTGTTCAGTCACTTTTTTTGCCGCGAAGGTGTGCTGTCAGCGGTATAGCGTGAACATGTTAGTCTGAAAATGAACAAAAACGCAATGAAGAAAACAAGCAATGTTTTATTTTGGTAGTAAACTGTGTTGCAATCTCAACAGCACGAGGGAAAATTAGAAGCATTCTCAGTTTTGCAATGAAATTTGCTGCAGGTTAACTTCTTTTGCCATGAGGGCGCGCTGGCAGTGGTATCGCGTGAACATGGCGGCGTGCAAGAAAACAGCTGATTCCACGGCTAGTTCCCGATTTTTTGCGTCGTCTAAAATCAAGGCACTTTGCGGATGTCTGAAGTGTGCAGAAAAATCTGATTGAAGGCAGTGAATGCTACGGGCCTGCGCAGATCAACTTACAAGGAGCGCTGGGCTCGAAAATCGACGAAAACTTCAGTCTGTGTTCTCGGTCGGCGCTTATCGATCGCCGAGTGACGTGTGGTTCTGTTTATTTTCTTTAGAAAATACCAGAAAACCATGAATCATCACATAGAACCAACTGCCGACAGACAGGTGCAACTGCTGATAGCTTGCAATCTCGGTGCGGGAAATGAGAGCCGACACGGCCTGCCTCTGTGGCAGCACTCTTCTGCCTCGTAACCAAGTGTTGCCGCCCACATCGGGCTAAGCACTTGATGTTCCGTTTGTATTTTTGTAGCTCCGTTCGGTTTATGTTCAGTTGTTGCCGTAGTTTCTTTTTTTTCCTGTGCAAGATGCAGAAATTGTGATGTTTATGCTCCACTTTGTTTAGAGAGAAAGGAAGCACTTGACTTGATAACTTTGCTATTGTCACCGAGGAGAGAACGAGCTTGTTCCATTAACGTTATTTACTGATCATGTAGTAGATCCAGGGTCAACCTGGAAAGAAGTAGTTTGCTTGTATAGAGGCTAATTGCAACTGGGCAGAAAGTTGAGCAAGTTTGTTCATGTTTGCTGGTACACAGCGCCTGAATTGCCTATGATCCAGGGCAGTGAGGTAGGTAGGACAGGGCAGTGATGTGTAATATTGTATTTTGCTCAGCAGGCGGAGTGATGTTGGTATAACTGGGTTTGGTGAGGGCAGTGTTTGAAGGGCTTTAAATACTTTGCATAGCTTCTAACATGCACTTCCTTTCAGGTCGGAAGACCACTTGTTTTTTTTTTAAATTATGGTCCATCATATCTGAGACACCCTGTATACAGGCCACTCCAGTTTGAAAGGGAACAGCCAGTTGAAAATGACTAGGACATTAAATACCTAGGCGAAAAGTAGCTTGACAGCAGTTGCACTTATCACACATATAGCTTGTCCAGCCATTCGGCATTGTCACCGTCTCGTGTCATCATGGACAAGACTTCATAGCCCTGTGTTACGCAAACCAAGCTAGGTGTCAGTTATGGGGCAATAACCGAGTGCTCAAAATTTCCCACAATGGAGCTGCCTGTATATTCTTAGAGCTGTAGAGCATTTCCAGTAACGGTGTTGCATGATTTGTGATTGTAAACTAACCTCTAATCACACACCATCTCCTTGATGATGTGTCTGTGATGTTTACACATCTTTGTCTATCAGTGAAGATGTTCTAGTCATTCAGCAGTCATTGTAGCCACTGCACCTTACAATCTTTATTATGCATTGTTGTACAGCAGTTTCCTTGCAGTAGGTACAGCTTTTAGCACAGAGCGAAACCCCTAGTAACACACCATTACGCTAAAAGCTTAGCTTTGGTATTTACACTACTTATATGTGCCAAAATGTTTTGTAGTCCGGAAAATGCATCATGTACACTGTACTATGCCATATTTATTGTACAGGTAGCCTCTGTATGAAAGAAAACATGCACTTTTAACTCAATTTTTCAGATATTTTTTCTTAACTGCACTCAGAAATGCCATACGGTAATTGTACATCAAGGTAAAGTATGCTTGTATGTACACTGCCTTTTCTGTAATAGAAACACTCGTGTCAAATGCTGTGCCTAAAAAAATAAACGCGCTTACTGAATGTATGGTGCAATAAAAAACAGCTTTTTGATTCCAAAAAGCATCACAAATATTTCATGCCTTATTCCAGCACTACACGTTTGGTTCATGCATGTTCGTCACACAGGTAATGACCACAGGCACTCCACCAAGCTAGAAGGAGACAGCAGAGAAGGGGCAGGTGGGCTGACATAAGCATTGACAAAAGAGAGTTCAAAATGATGCTTTTCAGAAATTGGGCGAGCTGCTTCAACACCTTTTCCGTCTTCAGGAAGAGACTGTGCAACACGCTGCTGAGGGACTGGAAGATATACTAGCAAACACACTGAAAATGAAGTGGCAGCCGGTGGGGGGCACTTGTTTGTCACTGCTGGCTTCTCGCTGCACACAGGTTGGCCAAGGGCACAACCACATCACACAATTGCTCACACACTTGCAGATGTGTGTTGTGCAATGACACAAGGAAATGACAGTGGCAACAGGGGAAGAGTGCCTGATATGACTATGCCAGCATGGTGAGTCGTCTCTGGATGCTAGATTTTCCATCGCAACTGCCGCTGCACCATCCCTCGGTACGCCTTCCTCTGGAGACGGGTCGTCCTAGAGAGGCCAAAAGTACAGCACCGCATGCTCTTCTCAGGAGGCAGGTGAGGAGGGATCCTGTCTGTACGAGGCAGCCACCATTTAGAGGTGGCCCACTGTTATCTGGGTCAGAGGTAGTATCGCCTGCACCCTCTGCTGATATGGGCACATCCAAACAGAGGCTGTGAAGTGCAGCACGTGCGGTGATGTTGCGCACTGTCCACTTCCACTGGCACTGGTGCATCCGGTGTCCTTGAAAGCAACGGAAGCAGCTCTTCGGCACACCAATACAGCGCTCAGCCACAAATTGTGTGAAAGCATGTGGCGTGTTGTACAGGCCTTCTGCTGAGTCAGGTCTGTAATGTCATGCAACTGGTGCAGGCAGCCATGGCTCCAGTGGGTAGACATAGTCTCCTGCATAACAAAAAATGATGCAGCTAAGCATGTCCTTTCTCAGTGATCTCAACAGCATTACAGGACACTCTGCTATACAGTAGAAAACTCACGCCAAGTAGCCCACATCCAGGCTTTGCTGAATATGACATTCAAGAGCATACATACATGCAGGATTTAGATGTATAAGTGAGCACCACTGTAAGGTCAGTCTTTTACCACCATATTCATATAAATGATGCGCTATGATTGCCTACAAAACACAAGCGCTGTCAGGTGCATTTTGCTTTGGTTTCTTCAACAGGAAAGGCTATGCATTTCAACAATGTAATATGTGTCCTGTGTTTCTGCTGCAATTATATTTAACAAAAGGAAATGGTGGCAATACACTGTATCATACTGTAAAGTGTCTGCATTTGTGTAACTGTCCAGACTGATTCTTGTAGCTTTAGCAGATCCGGCCAAATGCATAGTGCTGGAGCTCAATAGATGTGACTGAGTTCGCCCGACGGGTGACACGGCTATTTTACTGCTTACCCAGAAAAAAAATCACCGTCGTCCAGCAGGCCTTCCTCCGCCTCGGAATGCCGCCAGACAAACACGTCGCGGAAGGATCCGGGTCAGCGCGAGTCCACGGCCAGGAAGCACATGTTCGCGCCACAGATCTGAGAAAAAACAAGCACAGCCCGTACTCACTCTCGCTGCCGAGGCCCGCACTTGTAGCTCATGCACTTGTAGCACTTGAACTCATGCGGTCAAAAACAGTGGCCGAGGTATACTCACTATTACGTCCGCAGCGTAGAACCGCTTGCGGCTCGTTCGCAGCACTGCCTCCAGACTCCTTGATAGTGATGAGTGCCCAATCGACACACCCGACGACGCCGCGCCGAACGTTTAGGCAAAGGACGCCCTCCTTCGCCGCCGCCTTCTCGGGTCTCCTCGGACAGCGAACACCCCCCTTCTGTTACCCAACGTTGACATTGGTCTCCGCTGCCCGCCGCAAAGGCTTGTTCACAGTCGGTTGGGCTGCGCCGACGTTTTCTTCATTTCCAACGGCGCCTTGAAACCCACCGGAGGCGAAGCGCAGCGCGCACAGCACCTGCCGCTCCACTGACAGCGCACTTCCCAGTTCAACGGCGAGTTCGTCGCACAGACACTGCGCAGTCTCCTCGAAATAACTCTCCCGCGCGTCAAAGTCGTCTTCATGCACCCTCCGACACCGTTGCTCGCGCGGTCACCCGCGTATACGACGATGTAAACAGCCGCCATTTTCTGTCTCAAACGTGTTGATACTACTTTTTCCAGTCTCAAAAAATCGTCTCAATCTGCTCGCATAATTAGATGGCCAACGTCACCACTTCTGCGCCATTTACGACGTCAGTCAGTGACGAAAAAAATCAAAATGGCCGCCGACCAATAGGAGAGAGCCAAATGATATACTTTTTGAGACAATTTCGATTGAGACTGATCCGTAATCGCGCCCCAGAAGTCTTTTTTATCTGCTGTCATATCGTCATTTTAAGCGCAGTGTGTTCGTTCATGCTCTTTTGTTTGCTTTCTTTTGTATTTTAGGTAACCGAGTGCATTTAACTTTGCTCTTTGTCTTTCTATAAAACCCTGTGTGTTAGCTTTTGCTTCTTTATCCGCATTTTTACTTGCTTTGTTTTGTCGCGATGTACGATGTATCCTTGTACCGCTCCTGCCTTGGCCACCAAATGGAGGCTGGCAGTATTGAATAAATAAATAAATAAATAAATAAAATAAATGCAAGCGCCTCGAAAGGTTTATTCGGACGAGAGCCGCCAGCAAGACTGCCAACGACACGCCAAATTCTCGTTATCGGTGAGAAAACAGTCAAACTAGCGCAAAAGTATGCCCACTGGGACCTACAGAGCTTGTTCGCATGACGTCTAATGGCAGAGTTGAGCCTGTTGAAAGTTGTCTTCAAGGCTCTGTCGTCCTTCTTCCGCAACAGTTGTCGCTCCGCCCTTCTGCGCGCTGCGCAGAGGTTCCTGAGTTTTAAATCCGGAGTCGGAAAATGATCAGGTAGCTTGAGCGCCGTGGTAGCAGCCATCTTAGCATAAATCATTTTGTCTGTCACATCACCGGAAACACAGGCTAAGTGCTCCCTGTATTTGTCCCAATTAACAACATGGCAAATTTTAGGACCACGCAGATGGAAGTCGGCAGTAAACACAAATATCGGGTAGTGATCACTTCCCATTCGGTCAGCTCTAGTTGACCACTGCACACGGACGTCAGGTGAATGCAAGGTTAGGTCTATAGATGTGGGTGAGGTTGGAGGCCGAAAGAAAGTGGGACTTCCGTCATTGGCCACGCACAGGTCCAAACTGTCGATGACTTCTACAAGTTGGCGTCCGCGAGGATCTGTGTTCCTGTCACCCTCAGCAGGGTGGTGGGCGTTGAAGTCACCGCAGATGATTCTGGGTGCTGGGCAGCGGTCACAAAGTTGCTGGAGGAACAAAGCCATATCGACCTTCTTCCGCGGGGACACGTATACTGATGCAATGGACAGAGTTCGGAAGGCGAGCCGAATACTCACAGCCACTACCTCAATACTGTCGGTGCAAAGATCGGTGACGTTCAAAGCCACATGAGGAATCTCCCTTCGTATGTAAAGGGCGGCGCTTCCTACGGGAAAAGAATCTATGCTGCAATTCTTGTGGGCGACGTATCCCGGCAAAGACCTCCCGCTTGGCAAGCCAGCCTCCGAGAGGGCCAGTACTGGAACACAGGTCTCTTTCAAGAACAATTTTAGTTCTGCTAATCGACTTATAATCCCAGCGCAGTTACATTGCATGATAAACGGCACTTTTCTAGGGTTTTTAGTTGCAACAGGTTGAAGAAAACTAGCCATCTAGGAGTTCAAGTTCTCTGCGAAGGCGGTGATCAAGGTCTCAAAGGAAAGCACCAGCTGTATAACGTTCTTCAAAGTGCCAGGCTGCATCGCTTGGCTATATGAACGCAGGACATCAAACAAAACGCGTAGAGGTCGGAGAGATTCCGGCTTTTGAGCTCCTTATTTTGCTGCACGCACTGGCGCACCACTTCGACAAAAGACGGGGACTGGGACCCACTCTTGGCCACGGTAGCTGGTGTCTGCATCTATTTTAAGGCAAGGGGATGTCCTCCATGTTGTCGAGTCTTGCTGTGATCTGGTCGCTGAGGAACATGGACACTTTTTGCAGAAGCAGATCGAACAGCCAGCTCACCATCGGAGGCCGTTGCCGACTTGCTCGGATCAGGTCGTGCAGCGACGTCGCTTGCTACCACGTCCCGAGCTTCCGACCCGAGCGCAGGGAACTCTTCACTTCCATGTATCGGCTTCTCAGTAGGTTGTGGTTTGGGGCCACTAATGAAGGACTTGCGACGGTGTAAGGCGCTTACACGGAATGTGCAGCCACTGCAACTCGCTGGATGGTCACCTCCACAATTAGCGCAAGCAAAATCTGCCTTGCACTCTTTGTAATCATGGCCACCACCACACCGCTTGCAACGTTGATCTTTGTTGCAAACTCTCGCTACATGTACAAAGCGATGGCACCTGAAGCACCGGGGAGGAGTTTCAACGAACTCGTGGACTGCATGTTTGGTGAAAGCAAGGTCAATTATTCCAGGGTGCTCGGTGTTGAGAGCAAACGTTAGCACAATAGAGTTTGTAGGCTTCGCTGCCCATTGTTGTTCTCCAGGCTCCACCCGGCGCATTAACCGTCGCACGTGCAGAACTCCTTGCAGTTTCAAGTAGTCAAGAAGGGCACTTTCCGAATACCACACTGGTACTCCCCTTATAACAGATGTGTTAGTCATGTAGGAGTGTGGCAACCGGGCTTGAACTCGTATGCCACCGACCTGAGAGCACCGCAGAAGAATGTCTACTTGCTCTTCCGTTGAGATATCTAGATGAAGAGCCCCTTGCGTTGTGAAGCGACTGCGAATCGGAGCAGATCCCAGTAGTACTTTAATATCATCGAACAGCCTGGTAGGGTTCCACTCTGAAGTCAACATTTTTCTCTTTTGACTGAACTATCACTGGGATTATGAGAGGGAGATAACTAGAAGGATAAGAATGGGCTGGAGCGCATATGGCAAATTCTCGCAGATCATGAGTGGCAGTTAACAATTTCCCTCAAGAGGAAAGTGTACAACAGCATAATCTTACCGGTACTCACCTACGGGGCAGAAACGTGGAGGCTAACGAAAAGAGTTCAGCTTAGGTTAAGGACAACGCAGCGAGCCATGGAAAGAAAAATGATAGGTGTAACGTTAAGAGATCGGAAGCGAGCAGAGTGGGTGAGGGAACAAACACGGGTTAATGACATCCTAGTCGAAATCAAGAGAAAGAAATGGGCTTGGGCAGGGCATGTAATGCGAAGGCAAGATAACCGCTGGTCCTTAAGGGTAACGGAGTGGGTTCCAAGAGAAAGTAAGCGTAGCAGGGGGCGGCAGAAGGTTAGGTGGGCGGATGAGATTAAGAAGTTTGCAGGCAAAGGGTGGATGCAGCTGTCAAAGGATAGGGTTAATTGGAGAGACATGGGAGAGGCCTTTGCCCTGCAGTGGGTGTAGTAAGGCTGATGATGATGATGATGATGATGATGATCACTGGGATGCCGACTGTCCGGTGCTTCCGATGACTCACCACTTTGAAGCCATCGTTGTCCATTTCCTCCATGTCAGCTACTTCCTCGTCAGAGGCGACGATAGTTGAGTCGTCCCCACTGAGCGATGATGACGCACTGCACTGCTGGACGTCCCTGATGACTGGCAAGTCCCCGCCATGTGATGCCATGGCCGCCTCCGCCCCACTGGGCTCCTTCGGATGGCGCTATCCCTTTAAGGATACCGGCGCCGGAGCTGCCGTACCCTTCCCGTAGGGACAGTACCGCCTTAAAGACGCGGCCGTCTTCCAAGGATTATGGGAATGTGCTGGCCGCCCGGACGGCGAGGAAAAGATGCAAGATAGAAAAGCCTCGGTGACCTTGCTGCGGAGCGAGGATTCCGCTCAACAGCACCAAGCCATCCGCGTGGCGGCTGAGGCCGTGAAGCGACAATCTATCTTCGCAAGACCTTAGTTTGCGAGGTTCCTGAGTAGGGCTCCTTTAGACCTGCGTGCTGGGGAGTCCAGAAATGATTTTAATTTCGGAGAAAATAAAAGTTTTGCTGATGTTGATGTTGGAAAGGAGATTTCTTTCCACTTTGCCTCCCGCCACCCGTCGCCTCCCATTCGGCCATTTTATTCCCTCTCCTTCCTAGAGAGGAATTTACGTACATCCACTTCGCCACCTGCCGACCGAGGCTGGAGACTGACGGATGGACGGATACATTTTAATAACATGGGGGTTCTAATGCTAACTCATTGAAACGAAGCACCATGCGTTGTCGCGCTTCTACATCTACAAATAAAGTCGACGACATATCGATCCTGGATAGTGAAATGCGACATCGCCAGCACTTCACTCCACGTCGCCTCTACAGAGCAAAAGAGGACCACCACTGGAGACGCGTACAGGAGGACTGACATGTGAACGCGTTCTCAGCTAATTACGAGGAAAAAGCCTGATCCTTCCACGAGAACACACGATGTGAACGGCGCATCGACGGGCGTCCACTTACAACTGTAATTTAAACTCTGTGATATGTATGCAGTGCTTTTAACTTCATAGGCGTGCTGGCAAAAGCAACGAAATTTTATTCACGTGTTTCCACAGTGCGTGCCTTAATGTACTGCCATGCAACGCTTTGATCAGTGTGCATGCAAGGGTTGTAAACATTGATATTACATGTGACGTCGGTCATTTCAAGCTGCTCAATGTTTGGGTGCACGCATTTCTTCTGTAACAAATTAAAGAGGAAAATAGGGATAAGACGCGGCCTTGCAGCGGTTCCTCTCTATGCATCAGACAGCCGAAGCTGTCCAAATGGCATTATTAATCCGAGTAACATGTGAAAGGCGCAGAAAGCCTCTCTCTGCAAGAATAAAAACAATATGATAGAACAATATTTTTCGCTTTTTAATAGTAAGGAAGAAAGAACGCATTTAAAGTATGTATGGCAACACATAGGGACAACAGATAATTCTGGAGACATTATACAGCATTTCTGGTAAAACAGAATAGATTTTCTGCACCAGCTTGTTTTTATTTGTTTAACGTTGCTATTCTACACACGATGTGAGAGAGCTACTGGATAATATTTATCTCATCAAACGTATAAAGCAACCTGAGTGGCATTCAAATCTTATTTACAAATGAGACTTGTATGTTATACGTAAAGGTAGTACATCGAGGAAAATAGATGTTTGTATTTTACACTGTAGAAACAGGAAATATGTTTTTTTTCTTACGAACTGGTCATTGTTTTACGGTGTGAACACATCATCCGAATGTAATGTTGTTGATATTTGTGATATGCGAGTCACAAAATTTCACAGTAAACTAAAAGCTAGGGAAAGTAGTTCTTACAACAGTGATCAAATAAAAGCACTTGAAAGGAAAAACTGATTTAAAAGGAGCAATTTTCTTCACGTTGCATCTTTTTCCTCAGTGGAGCAGCGTGTCACCCTTCTTTTAAACAATCACCTGCGCATCTTTGTTCGCTGTGTCGCAAAGTGCTCTGGAACAGAGCGTGATGAAACATTCGCGAAAACGTGGTGCGTCACGACATTAGTGCGTTAGAAAGCTTCACTGGCTTTTTAAATTTGCCTCGATTACTGCTTGCCACAGAATGCCGAATTACCGCTTTTTTTTTGCAGGGTCCCACTAAGGCAGGCCTCAGACAGCTTGCGCTAATGTGGCGGGAGGTTTTTTTGCGTGAATCGAAAATGTATAGATACTCGCTTGACTGCTCCGTCCTTTGATGTTGCGACGGTGTAGGCCGTCAGCGCGAACACGCACCTCAATGTAGGACGAGTAGAAAAAAAGGTCTTTGTGCGCCCTTCCTTGGTTTCATGTTAGGCCAGGCAGTTGCTGGCACCTTTTGTGCAAGTCAGTGCAACTGCCTTCCTGGAGTTGGCTGGATCTGTTGGAGGCAACGTGATGAACAAAAGCAGACTCTTTGCTTCTCTACCTCGTCTGCATGACGCGAAATGTGCGCTGTGCCTATTCGCCCCAACAGAATATATAGCAATCTTCTGTGAGCAACCGCATTGCTGCGACGGGAATAAAATAACAGTTTGCTTTATTGCACCTTCGCTTCCAGTTGTGCCTGCCATAATTAAGGCAGAGTGTAGGCCCACTGCATGTACAGCTCGGCACAACTCCTGTCAACATGTCCACCTCACTCATAGAAAAAAAAATATCCCGTCTTGAGTTCTTAATCATCAAGCTTTCCGCGCGCAATAATTCGACGGGTGTAAGCGTCGGAGACTGGTGCAGCAAGCAAGCGTAGGTGACGCCGTAGACTCGAGTACCAAATGCACTGCAGCAGTCTGTGCGCCGCCGTTCTTTTCTGTGAGCCGCCTCTAAGCGGTTTTCTGACGTCCGTTTCTAGACAGGGTCGCCTGAGAGTATCTTGGCCTAAAACACGCGAACGGGTGTGATGAGTGAACAGCGAGGGAGACCTATTCTGTGAGGTGAAGGAACTGTAGGTTCTGAAGCGCTTCTGCAGGCGGCGCGGCTCTTTCTAGGGCGACTATGCGCTTTCTCTGCTGACTTGGATCGCGGGAGGACAGAGCTATGTCACGGCTCTTATTTCCGCTGTGCAGGCCGCAGACTCGTCGACGACACTACTGTCTCCCTGCGACAGCTTACGCGAGTAGAGTGCTCGTCATCTCGTGGTGCTCAGTTTCTTCGCTTCAGTGAGCGTAATGAGACAACCTGTTTTACAATCTACAAAAATTTCCTTCTCGTCTCAGAACCAGTTGGGCTATGTTAAAGTGCAGTGAGCTGTTCCTGCTGAGGAAACAGCTTTGTCGGTGGCCCGTGTAACTCTCCTACCTCTAGCAGCGTCCTTGATTCAGTGATGGATTAAACATTGTATGTGCGGCAACCTTCCTAATAGGTTATTTAATTCCTATGCAGCGTAATGCTTGGCCCTGTTACAGCCGCAAGCCATGTTACTGGTGCGTTTATTTAAATACTAAAATGAATAAAAATAAAGTAAATGAAAGCCAGCGGTGTTCGGCGCCTCTGCCCTTATGTTCGTTGGCACCTTTCGCAGGATGTGAGCATGCACCAGGTGGCCCTCATGATAGCGTTGATATTGTACAGCATTCGGTTGGCGTTCGTGGAGTTCGAAACGGTTGTCATGGCTTTTAATTTCGCAGCGCCGACTACTTCGCTACAGCGCGACGTTCAACGGAAACTGAGAAAAAAAGCTACCCAATTGTTTTACTGGGTAGCTTTGATGTTGGCTTCCTTAATATGTTTGTCAAACGATCCCCCCAACTTTTCATGTTTAAAAAATCTTATTTAGACTTAAGTACAGAAAAAGTCGCACAATGTATATATATATATATATATATATATATATATATATATATATATATATATATATATATATATATATATTAGCAGACAAAAATGAAATGAGGGGCTCGTTCGACAAGCATATTAAGGAAGCGAACAGTCACCGAAACCAAAATGCATTGGGGAATGTTTTTTTTTAATTTATAGTGCCAATGAATTGGTTTTTAACGAATATTACTTATAAACAGCAGAAAAAACAACCATGCCGCCGGTGGGATCCGAACTCACGACCTCCGAATATCGCGTCCGGTGCTCTTACCAAGTGAGCTACGGCGACGGCTGTCCAATCTGCTGCTTTCGTCGGTATTTATGTTTTCCGTGTTAGCGAACCTTGAGAGTGTTTACCAGCGCCACCCTCATCCATAGCCGTGGACGTAGCACGTCCTGCAATACCGAAAGTGTGACGTAGAACGTCAACTAACGACGATGGCGAAAACTGTGCCAGAGCCCTCTTATGCTACGTATGGCATCAAGGCTGCCAGAACCGAGACCCCCGTTAAGCTATTAGCAGACAAGGCAAATGAAATGAGCGGCTCGTTTGACAAACATATTAAGGAAGCCAACAGTCACCGAAACCAAAGTGCATAGGGGAAAGTTTTTTTTAAATTTATAGTGCCAATCAATTGGTTTTTAAAGAAAATTACTTATAAAGCAGCAGAAAAAACAATGATATTCGGAAGGCGTATGTTCGGATCCTACCGGCGGCATGGTTGTTTTTTCTGCTGCTTTATAAGTTTTTTCTTTAAAAACCAATTGATTGGCACTATAAATTAGAAAAAAAACATTCCCTATGCACTTTGGTTTCGGTGACTGTTGGCTTCCTTAATATATATATATATATATATATATATATATATATATATATATATATATATATATATATATATATATAGCAGACAAGGCAAATGAAGTGAGGGGCTCGTTTGACAGACATATTAAGGAAGCCAACAGTCACCGAAATCAAGGTGCATAGGGGAATGTTTCTTTTTTTAATATCTAGGGCCAATCAATCAGTATTTTTTGTTTTTTTTTCGTTAAAGAAAATTACTTATAAAGCAGCAGAAAAAACAGCCATGCCGCCGGTGGGGTCCGAACCCACGACCTCCGAATATCGCGTCCGGTGCTCTTACCAACTGAGCTACTGCGACGGCTGTCCAATCTGCTGCTTTCGTGGGTACTTATGTTTGGTGTGCAAGCGAACCTTGAGAGTGTTCACCAGCGCCACCCACGTCCATAGCGGTGGACGTAGCACGTCCTGTAATACCGCAAGTGTGACGTAGAACGTCATCTAACGGCGAGGGCGGAAACTGTGCGAGAGCCCTCTTATGCTACCTATGGCATCAAGACTGCCAGAACCGAGACCCCCGTTGAGCTATTAGCAGACAAGGCAAATGAAGTGAGGGGCTCGTTTGACAAACATATTAAGGAATCCAACAGTCACCTAAATCGATGTGCATAGGGGAATGTTTCTTTTTTTTAATATCTAGTGCCAATCAATCAGGTTTTTTGTTTTTTTTTTGTTAAAGAAAATTACTTATAAAATTACACACACACACACACACACACACACACACACACACACACACACACACACACACACACACACACACACACACACACACACACACACACACACACACACACACACACACACACATATATATATATATATATATATATATATATATATATATATTAAGGAAGCTAACAGTCACCGAAATCAAGGTGCATAGGGGAATATTTTTTTTTTAAATATCTAGTGCCAATCAATTAGTTTTTTTTTAAAGAAAATTACTTATAAAGCAGCAGAAAAAACAACCATGCCGCCGGTGGGATCCGAACCCACGACCTCCGAATATCGCGTCCGGTGCTCTTACCAACTGAGCTACGGCGACGGCTGTCCAATCTGCTGCTTTCGTGGGTATTTATGTTTTTGCGTGTAAGCGAACCTTGAGAGTGTTCACCAGCGCCACCCTCGTCCATAGCGGTGGACGTAGCACGTCCTGTAATACCGCAAGTGTGACGTAGAACGTCATCTAACGGTGAGGGCGGAAACTGTGCGAGAGCCCTCTTATGCTACCTATGGCATCAAGACTGCCAGAACCGAGACCCCCGTTAAGCTATTAGCAAACAAGGCAAATGAAGTGAGGGGCTCGTTTTACAAACATATTAAGGAAGCTAACAGTCACCGAAATCAAGGTGCATAGGGGAATATTTTTTTTAAATATCTAGTGCCAATCAATTAGTTTTTTTTTAAAGAAAATTACTTATAAAGCAGCAGAAAAAACAACCATGCCGCCGGTGGGATCCGAACCCACGACCTCCGAATATCGCGTCCGGTGCTCTTACCATCTGAGCTACGGCGACGGCTGTCCAATCTGCTGCTTTCGTGGGTATTTATGTTTTTGCGTGTAAGCGAACCTTGAGAGTGTTCACCAGCGCCACCCTCGTCCATAGCGGTGGACGTAGCACGTCCTGTAATACCGCAAGTGTGACGTAGAACGTCATCTAACGGTGAGGGCGGAAACTGTGCGAGAGCCCTCTTATGCTACCTATGGCATCAAGACTGCCAGAACCGAGACCCCCGTTAAGCTATTAGCAAACAAGGCAAATGAAGTGAGGGGCTCGTTTTACAAACATATTAAGGAAGCTAACAGTCACCGAAATCAAGGTGCATAGGGGAATATTTTTTTTTTAAATATCTAGTGCCAATCAATTAGTTTTTTTTTAAGAAAATTACTTATAAAGCAGCAGAAAAAACAACCATGCCGCCGGTGGGATCCGAACCCACGACCTCCGAATATCGCGTCCGGTGCTCTTACCAACTGAGCTACGGCGACGGCTGTCCAATCTGCTGCTTTCGTGGGTATTTATGTTTTTGCGTGTAAGCGAACCTTGAGAGTGTTCACCAGCGCCACCCTCGTCCATAGCGGTGGACGTAGCACGTCCTGTAATACCGCAAGTGTGACGTAGAACGTCATCTAACGGTGAGCGCGGAAACAGTGCGAGAGCCCTCTTATGCTACCTATGGCATCAAGACTGCCAGAACCGAGACCCCCGTTAAGCTATTAGCAAACAAGGCAAATGAAGTGAGGGGCTCGTTTTACAAACATATTAAGGAAGCTAACAGTCACCGAAATCAAGGTGCATAGGGGAATATTTTTTTTTAAATATCTAGTGCCAATCAATTAGTTTTTTTTAAAGAAAATTACTTATAAAGCAGCAGAAAAAACAACCATGCTGCCGGTGGGATCCGAACCCACGACCTCCGAATATCGCGTCCGGTGCTCTTACCAACTGAGCTACGGCGACGGCTGTCCAATCTGCTGCTTTCGTGGGTATTTATGTTTTTGCGTGTAAGCGAACCATGAGAGTGTTCACCAGCGCCACCCTCGTCCATAGCGGTGGACGTAGCACGTCCTGTAATACCGCAAGTGTGACGTAGAACGTCATCTAACGGTGAGGGCGGAAACTGTGCGAGAGCCCTCTCATGCTACCTATGGCATCAAGACTGCCAGAACCGAGAGCCCCGTTAAGCTATTAGCAAACAAGGCAAATGAAGTGAGGGGCTCGTTTTACAAACATATTAAGGAAGCTAACAGTCACCGAAATCAAGGTGCATAGGGGAATATTTTTTTTTAAATATCTAGTGCCAATCAATTAGTTTTTTTTTTAAAGAAAATTACTTATAAAGCAGCAGAAAAAACAACCATGCCGCCGGTGGGATCCGAACCCACGACCTCCGAATATCGCGTCCGGTGCTCTTACCAACTGAGCTACGGCGACGGCTGTCCAATCTGCTGCTTTCGTGGGTATTTATGTTTTTGCGTGTAAGCGAACCTTGAGAGTGTTCACCAGCGCCACCCTCGTCCATAGCGGTGGACGTAGCACGTCCTGTAATACCGCAAGTGTGACGTAGAACGTCATCTAACGGTGAGGGCGGAAACTGTGCGAGAGCCCTCTTATGCTACCTATGGCATCAAGACTGCCAGAACCGAGACCCCCGTTAAGCTATTAGCAAACAAGGCAAATGAAGTGAGGGGCTCGTTTTACAAACATATTAAGGAAGCTAACAGTCACCGAAATCAAGGTGCATAGGGGAATATTTTTTTTTAAATATCTAGTGCCAATCAATTAGTTTTTTTTTAAAGAAAATTACTTATAAAGCAGCAGAAAAAACAACCATGCCGCCGGTGGGATCCGAACCCACGACCTCCGAATATCGCGTCCGGTGCTCTTACCAACTGAGCTACGGCGACGGCTGTCCAATCTGCTGCTTTCGTGGGTATTTATGTTTTTGCGTGTAAGCGAACCTTGAGAGTGTTCACCAGCGCCACCCTCGTCCATAGCGGTGGACGTAGCACGTCCTGTAATACCGCAAGTGTGACGTAGAACGTCATCTAACGGTGAGGGCGGAAACTGTGCGAGAGCCCTCTTATGCTACCTATGGCATCAAGACTGCCAGAACCGAGACCCCCGTTAAGCTATAAGCAAACAAGGCAAATGAAGTGAGGGGCTCGTTTTACAAACATATTAAGGAAGCTAACAGTCACCGAAATCAAGGTGCATAGGGGAAGATTTTTTTTTTTAAATATCTAGTGCCAATCAATTAGTTTTTTTTAAAGAAAATTACTTATAAAGCAGCAGAAAAAACAACCATGCCGCCGTTGGGATCCGACCCCACGACCTCCGAATATCGCGTCCGGTGCTCTTACCTACTGAGCTACGGCGATGGCTGTCCAATCTGCTGCTTTCGTGGGTATTTATAATTTTGCGTGTAAGCGAACCTTGAGAGTGTTCACCAGCGCCACCCTCGTCCATAGCGGTGGACGTAGCACGTCCTATAATACCGCAAGTGTGACGTAGAACGTCATCTAACGGTGAGGGCGGAAACTGTGCGAGAGCCCTCTTATGCTACCTATGGCATCAAGACTGCCAGAACCAAGACCCCCGTTAAGCTATTAGCAAACAAGGCAAATGAAGTGAGGGGCTCGTTTTACAAACATATTAAGGAAGCTAACAGTCACCGAAATCAAGGTGCATAGGGGAATATTTTTTTTTTAAATATCTAGTGCCAATCAATTAGTTTTTTTTAAAAGAAAATTACTTATAAAGCAGCAGAAAAAACAACCATGCCGCCGGTGGGATCCGAACCCACGACCTCCGAATATCGCGTCCGGTGCTCTTACCAACTGAGCTACGGCGACGGCTGTCCAATCTGCTGCTTTCGTGGGTATTTATGTTTTTGCGTGTAAGCGAACCTTGAGAGTGTTCACCAGCGCCACCCTCGTCCATAGCGGTGGACGTAGCACGTCCTGTAATACCGCAAGTGTGACGTAGAACGTCATCTAACGGTGAGGGCGGAAACTGTGCGAGAGCCCTCTTATGCTACCTATGGCATCAAGACTGCCAGAACCGAGACCCCCGTTAAGCTATTAGCAAACAAGGCAAATGAAGTGAGGGGCTCGTTTTACAAACATATTAAGGAAGCTAACAGTCACCGAAATCAAGGTGCATAGGGGAATATTTTTTTTTAAATATCTAGTGCCAATCAATTAGTTTTTTTTTTAAAGAAAATTACTTATAAAGCAGCAGAAAAAACAACCATGCCGCCGGTGGGATCCGAACCCACGACCTCCGAATATCGCGTCCGGTGCTCTTACCAACTGAGCTACGGCGACGGCTGTCCAATCTGCTGCTTTCGTGGGTATTTATGTTTTTGCGTGTAAGCGAACCTTGAGAGTGTTCACCAGCGCCACCCTCGTCCATAGCGGTGGACGTAGCACGTCCTGTAATACCGCAAGTGTGACGTAGAACGTCATCTAACGGTGAGGGCGGAAACTGTGCGAGAGCCCTCTTATGCTACCTATGGCATCAAGACTGCCAGAACCGAGACCCCCGTTAAGCTATAAGCAAACAAGGCAAATGAAGTGAGGGGCTCGTTTTACAAACATATTAAGGAAGCTAACAGTCACCGAAATCAAGGTGCATAGGGGAAGATTTTTTTTTTTTAAATATCTAGTGCCAATCAATTAGTTTTTTTAAAGAAAATTACTTATAAAGCAGCAGAAAAAACAACCATGCCGCCGGTGGGATCCGAACCCACGACCTCCGAATATCGCGTCCGGTGCTCTTACCAACTGAGCTACGGCGACGGCTGTCCAATCTGCTGCTTTCGTGGGTATTTATGTTTTTGCGTGTAAGCGAACCTTGAGAGTGTTCACCAGCGCCACCCTCGTCCATAGCGGTGGACGTAGCACGTCCTGTAATACCGCAAGTGTGACGTAGAACGTCATCTAACGGTGAGGGCGGAAACTGTGCGAGAGCCCTCTTATGCTACCTATGGCATCAAGACTGCCAGAACCGAGACCCCCGTTAAGCTATTAGCAAACAAGGCAAATGAAGTGAGGGGCTCGTTTTACAAACATATTAAGGAAGCTAACAGTCACCGAAATCAAGGTGCATAGGGGAATATTTTTTTTTAAATATCTAGTGCCAATCAATTAGTTTTTTTTGTAAAGAAAATTACTTTTTAAAGCAGCAGAAAAAAACAAACATGCCGCCGGTGGGATCCGAACCCACGACCTCCGAATATCGCGTCCGGTGCTCTTACCAACTGAGCTACGGCGACGGCTGTCCAATCTGCTGCTTTCGTGGGTATTTATGTTTTTGCGTGTAAGCGAACCTTGAGAGTGTTCACCAGCGCCACCCTCGTCCATAGCGGTGGACGTAGCACGTCCTGTAATACCGCAAGTGTGACGTAGAACGTCATCTAACGGTGAGGGCGGAAACTGTGCGAGAGCCCTCTTATGCTACCTATGGCATCAAGACTGCCAGAACCGAGACCCCCATTAAGCTATTAGCAAACAAGGCAAATGAAGTGAGGGGCTCGTTTTACAAACATATTAAGGAAGCTAACAGTCACCGAAATCAAGGTGCATAGGGGAATATTTTTTTTTAAATATCTAGTGCCAATCAATTAGTTTTTTTTAAAGAAAATTACTTATAAAGCAGCAGAAAAAACAACCATGCCGCCGGTGGGATCCGATCCCACGACCTCCGAATATCGCGTCCGGTGCTCTTACCAACTGAGCTACGGCGATGGCTGTCCAATCTGCTGCTTTCGTGGGTATTTATGTTTTTGCGTGTAAGCGAACCTTGAGAGTGTTCACCAGCGCCACCCTCGTCCATAGCGGTGGACGTAGCACGTCCTGTAATACCGCAAGTGTGACGTAGAACGTCATCTAACGGTGAGGGCGGAAACTGTGCGAGAGCCCTCCTATGCTACCTATGGCATCAAGACTGCCAGAACCAAGACCCCCGTTAAGCTATTAGCAAACAAGGCAAATGAAGTGAGGGGCTCGTTTTACAAACATATTAAGGAAGCTAACAGTCACCGAAATCAAGGTGCATAGGGGAATATTTTTTTTTTAAATATCTAGTGCCAATCAATTAGTTTTTTTTTTAAAGAAAATTACTTATAAAGCAGCAGAAAAAACAACCATGCCGCCGGTGGGATCCGAACCCACGACCTCCGAATATCGCGTCCGGTGCTCTTACCAACTGAGCTACGGCGACGGCTGTCCAATCTGCTGCTTTCGTGGGTATTTATGTTTTTGCGTGTAAGCGAACCTTGAGAGTGTTCACCAGCGCCACCCTCGTCCATAGCGGCCTGAAAGCTGCTCAAGTTCGACCAGTCCGGATGCTGAACTCAGGAAAGGGCCTTTCGATGAAGTTTTTCAAAATCCTGGGTGCATAACTTTGCCAACTGATGCGTGGGCATGCCATAAAACTGACATCGATGGGGTGCGGGCGATTGTGTTCTGTGAGGTGCAGATTCTCGAGCCGCAGTGGTACTACCCGATGCTGTTGAACCTGATGGCAGGTATAGCTATATGGGTGCTCCTACTAGCCATATAATAGTAAGGAAAGCAATCAGCATCGACTCGGACCTTGTTGTAACTGTTGCCATGCTAGGTCAGCGTGTGACTCTTCAGTCTCTTGAAGTTCCTTGCGATATAGCATGCACTGCTGATATTGAAAAGCTGTTGCTGCATGTGCACCAGATGCGCTTGTGTGTTGGTGGACCAGGAGTCAAGCAGTACACAAATGTTCGCCCAGCTACTGCCTTCGTTGACATCACAAGCCGGTGGCGGCACAATAACTGTGCTTTCTTTGTAAAGGGTACCGAGAGTGCATGCCCGCGCTGCAAGTGCCTAGAAACAACACTTCGAATACACTACAAGCGCATGCTGAGCAAAATTACAGGAAATAAGTCCGTACGATACGTCCGCATGACTACTGCTAAAAAGGGCGATGGTGCTCTCTTCAGAAGGGCTCAGTATGCTTTGAAGAAATCGGTTAGCCGTCTGACAAAGAGAGTGAAGGCACTGACGACTCAACTCAAGGACACTCAAAAAAAGTTATCGTCCATTTCTGATGAGGCCCCAGATGACAAGCTCCGGCATTTGAGACTTCCAGAAGGGCAGACAGCAGCTATTAAAGAATGCATAGCAGCTGCCAGATGCACCAACAGAAAGAGCAGACGCTATACCGAAGAATGGCTTTTACTCTGTCTTCTCTTGCATATACGCAGTCCATCAGGGTACTCTTTCCTAAGAGACAACAACATCTTACCACTTCCTTGCACATCAACTATAATGAAGTACTTATATATGGTGCGTGTTAATTGTGGCTTTGACACCCGTTTCCTCTCTGCCTTCAAAAGAAAGCTGGCGACAAAGGATAGTTTTAAGCGGCATGGAATTCTGATATTTGATGAGATCCATGTCCGCAAGGAAATGAAAGTTACTGCGAGAACAATGACCTACATTGGTCATGCGGACTTCGGAGACGAGGTACAAGCACCCAACCAATTGGCAGACCATGGACTAGTCTTCGCGTTCCGTTGTTTTGGGGAAAATTATTTCCAACCTATTGCAGTCTTTGCAAGCCGTGGAAAAACGAAAGGGACAATACTGGCACAACTTATAATGAAGGCTATCCTTCTACTTGAAGATGCTGGTGCACTTGTCGATGGAATTGTGTGTGATGGTGCTGCAACCAACCGGTCAATGTGGAAGCATTTCGGTGTAACAGGAGTTCTAGAAGGCGCTAGAAATAGCTTTTTGAACCCTGCATGTGACGACCGTGATGTTTTTGTTTTTTCGGACACACCACATCTCATCAAATGTGTACGCAATCGCCTGTTGCAGTACGAAATGTTTAGCATCAATGGGAGCCGAGAGTTTTGGTCGCATTATGATAAGCTCTTTGTGGCGGACATGAAAGCTGAAGGCCGACTCAGGGTATGTCCAAAACTGTCGTTTTCTCATTTGAATCCAACTAATACAGAAAAGATGAGAGTAAAGCTGGCTACTCAGCTTTTTAGTATGAGCGTTGCAAACGGCCTGCAGTTTTATTCCAAGAGAGGAATAGAGGGACTCCGAAATGTAGAAAGCACAGTTGAGTTCACAGTCAGAATTAATAATTTCTTTGATGCACTAAATCGCAGACATCCAAACGAAGGGCTGAGGTTGGGTGGCGAGGACTTTAAAGTGCTCGAGTCTTCTTTACAGTGGCTGAATGAGTGGGAGAAGGATGTCAAGGCTGGAAAAATTGATCGCCACAACTTTTTATCAGACTCAACTGCTGAAGGGTTGCGAGTGACCATACTTTCCACAATGCAGCTTTCTAAACACCTTTTGGAAAAATGCGACTTCAAGTATATCCTGACAGCAAAATTTAATAGAGATGTTCTGGAAAATTTTTTTGGCGTCATCCGTCATGCAGGTGGCCAAAATGAACACCCCTGTCTGCCAACTTTTCTGCAGCTTTACAGCATGGTGTCTATTTACAGTCTAATGAAACCGCCTAAGTACGGGAACTGCCAGTTGGAGGCTAAAGAGGAACCGCGTCTGCTGAGTTTCAGATCTGACAGCTGCATTTTTAGAAGATGCGTCTAGTCAGTCTCGATTGGAAGAGCTTAAGGCAAAACTTGATGGCTATGTGGAGAACGAAATTGAATGCGAGGCTGTGTTTGAAAATGTCTCCATGGCGACCAGTGTGACAGATTGCATTGTTTACTATGTGACAGGCTTTCTGTCCAGGAAGCTACTGAAAAACGCGGGCTGTTCACAGTGTAGACTCGGGCTAGTAGCAACAGATAATGCGGCAAGAAAGCCTGAAGCAGCTCTCGTAATTTGCAAAACCCGTGGATGGCTTAAACATCCTCACTCCGCGCTCTTCTACTTTGTGAAGCAGACAGAAGAAATATTTCAGAAGCACGCTGATGACAAAGAAGTGTATGACATCACCATTGACTACGCGCTAGAAAACTTCAATTTCTCTTTTCCGTGTCCAGAACATAAAAGAGATATAAAGGCACAAGTGTTGCACTACTACGTCGGATTGCGAATGCGCCAGTACTGCAAACAGCTCAAGAAAAATGAGCCCAACAAAAGCCAAAACCTTTGCAAACTCTCAAAGCTGGCATAAGTGGCATGCTGCCTTTTTATGGAACAACGTAATGGGTTGTCATGAGATGATACTGTGTATAGGACTATGGCTAAAGATGTACAGAACTACGTTTAGAGTTCAGAGTTTCCATGTGTGTTGTCTTTTTCTGCCGTTGTTGTCGATATTTCGTTTAAATTTATGTCACTGCCGTGTTTGTTACTTGTCAAGAACTGCTAGCATCGCTGATGATTACTTTGCTGTTCACTGGCATTCGTCAAAATAAATCATGTGTATCGCGAACTCTGCCACTTGCCTCATTTCCTCTGTGTTGCGGAATCGCATCTGCAGCTTGTTTGCAGTTTACACAAGTACCAGCTTGAAGCATTAAAAATATAGATATGTGTTATCCACTCTCATGAAACTGAGTAGGAGGCATTGGGCAAGTGAAAAATAAAAATTAAAATGGTAAAAACTGAACATATCAAATCACAATGCGCCGCCCCAACAGCACCACACTCCGCAGTTCGGCACATCGCGATCAACGCCGACTTCGCGTTTAAAACCGCCTATATTCGCTTGCAATGCAAACAAAAGCGTTCAGCCACGATAACAGTGCCGTGCAACGTTAATACTGTCCGCTTAAGGAGCGTAAATCAACGCCGCAGCGCCAGAGTTCACTGGATCACCCGTAAGACGGAACGTAAAGCAGGCTCGGCAACGGGCACGGGCGGCCCGACTCACGCTAACGCCATCTAGAGGCGGACGAGGGAAGTAGGGACAAATGTGTCTCGCCTCCGGGAGTGTCGTCGTATCACCTAAAGTGCTTCTAACACCGTGGGAACGCGCTCAGCCTCGAGGTGAGACCGCCGCTGCACGGTGCCTAGCGGGAAAGCAAACTCAGGGGGCGGCAGGGCAGGTCCCCACATCCCCCCAACCTTAAACAGACCCACGCGCCTGAAAGTACATGCTATGCAGGAGTCGCCTGGTCTTCATGTCTTTGAGGCACGTCTTGCAGCGGAGGTCACGCCGACAGCGTCCACGCAGACTTCCGCGGTATTCCGAAGGCGGCGTGAAGGTCTCCGCTGGGACGACTCGTATGGCCCGCGAATCGAAGGCCGGTAGGAAAACTGCAGGCCAGGATCCTGCAGTAGTCGCCAGGGCAGCAGCAGCCGAAGGTGACTGCTGACTGTCTCGCCACAGCTGCCCCGGATGGATACGGCGAACAGGATACAGACCGCTCCATCGCAGCGGGTGGCAGCGAGACGATGTGCACCGGTCAGCAAGCCTGGGTGGCTCCACCGGATCTGCAAAATTGCCGAAACGCTCTCGGCGTGCGTTTAACGTAGGTTACGGGAGGGAAAACGGCATCTGCAAGGGCCTCGTGGCACAATGCCTAACTCGCTAGCAAAACGTGTCGGCGGCTGTGCAAACGCTAAGTTCGAATGAACAAAGCCCTTTCTTGAGTTGAACGAGACTGCTCAGTTCGTGCGAGGTTACAAAAAAAACGGGCGGGCAGCAAAGTGCGCCCCCTCTCAACGACACGGTCCGGTGGCCGTGTCTCTTTTAACGTGGTGCAGGCAGCTCCGAAAAGCCTCAGGCCTAACTACCACTCCGACAACGACTGTTACCACAACAAAGACCCGAAACGGGTTATGTGCGCGCAGCCGCGAGGAGACGTCAGCTTTGTGGGGTGGTCCTACCCCGCTCACTGCACAAAGCAGCTTCTGAGCGGTCGGCGCCCACCGTATCGGACGGTGTCGGAGCGCCCGGTGCCGAGCTGCAATACCAGCGAGCTCGTAGCGGCACCCGTGGCCCCAGGCCACCCGGCTCCCGGAGCCGCGACTCCCAGAGTCGAAAAAGAGACAGAGAAGATATATACAGAAACTCGGACCACCCACGCGGCTTCCGTACTCACTCGCTTCGGGCTCGGCGACTTCGCGGGCGCTAGGACTCGCGCTCCCTCGATAAGGACCAAGTGATTCTCACGAAGAAACTCCAGGGAAAAACGTGCTGAGCATGTCGAAAAGTTCAAACATGCTGCAGCGCAATACTCGCACTCAAGAAAGCATGCCGCAGGTCATAGCGATCAAATACACTCTAGGCCTAGCGCTTGTCAAGTCCGGACAAAGAGCGTTCCTCGAACAGAACCGACAGTCGTCCTATGTTCCAAGAGCGGGCCCCACGTTGGGCTGCCAGATGTGGGGTTTGAATGGGGAGATAAGTTCGTTCTCCCCACTCAATCGCGGCTGACACGGTTCAAAGCCGCCCGGACCCCACCCCACCGAGCGCTCGCCGACCACGGCGGGCATTGCTCTGGGGGAACAAAGGAACGACACATTGGCTGACACAAACAGGCATTTATTGCTACAGAAACAATAACGCCAGCTAGCAACAAGGTACGCTAATGAATCAAGGTCGTCCGACTCACCGGCAAGGTTCCGAGCGAATGTTCGCCCGTGCTATGGCAAGGGATATAAACTCCGCAGGCCGGACGGGACGAGTACGGGAGCCTGTCTCCCCGTCGCTTCTTCGCCTCGCCGGCGTAGAGCGGAGCCGCCAGCGACGCGTCCGCTTGCCCCCGACGATCCCCGCCGAAGCCCCCTCTCCCTTTCTCCCGCGCGCGGGCTTTGGCAGTCTCCGCGCAGCGATGCTGGCGCCCTCTCTTGCCAGTTAATGTAACTCACAAGGGAACGCGCTCAGCCTCGAGGTGAGAACGCCGCTGCACGGTGCCTCGCGGGAAAGCAAACTCAGGGGGCTGCAGGGCAGGTCCCCACAGCGTACAACACCGCCACGCAGTCAACCACCGGTTTTACCCCTTTCTTCCTGCTGTATGGGCGTGAGCCGTCGTTCACGATGGATACCATCTTCCCATATACTCCTGACGCCTCCGAGTGGGCGCCCCTCTCCGAAGTCGCAAAGCATGCGGAGGAATGCCTGCCGCCAGTTGGCGCGCTCTTTTACCTCGGCATCCCAAGGCCGCCAAAAGCATCGTCACGATGACGATAGCAGTCAACATGTTTTTCCGATAGGATCCCAAGTTTGGCTCTGAGTTCCAGGCACACCACGAGGATTGCCGTCAAAATTCCGTACAGAATACCACGGCCCTTATCGCGTCGTCCAGCAAACGTCGCCTGTGAATTACATCGTGGAGCCTCTCAACCCCTCTTCGGACTTCCGCCATCGCGGCCGAGAAACCGTCCATGTCAGCCGCCTGAAGACATACTACGACCCGCTCATCTTATCCTTGCCATAGATCGCCAGGATGGCTCCTCTTCGTTCCCGGGGCAGTTGTAGCGAACAATGACGGCCGCGACTGATGCCGCATAGGCAGATCATCGATCAAGCGCCGATGAAGACGAGGCGCAGGTGAAAGACGAAGTTTCGCCGCGGTTCACGAGATCGCTTGGTTTGTTTGGACTGGCCGTCGGCGCTGCTCGCTGTCCTGCTCGTCGTTTTGTGTCGCCCGCCGTGAACTCTTTCCCCTGACTGTTGGATTCCTTAAAACACACACACACACACACACACACACACACACACACACACACACACACACACACACACACACACACACACACACACACACACACACACACACACACACACACACACACACACACACACACACACACACACACACACACACACACACACACACACACACACACACACACACACACACACACACACGCACACGCACACGCACACACACGAATAACGAAAACAGCTGGCGAACCGAATTACTCCGGGCGTTGCAGAAAAGCTCTGCGAAATACAGAAGGTAGCCAGCCCCGAACAGATATCACATAACTAAGCTCGACTGTGTTACTTAAAAAGGAACAGCGCCATCACAGGATGAAGAGAGGAACGTATGTGCAACACAGGCGCTGTTTTACAGCAGAATGAAATTACGTTGCGCCTTTCACTTGTATTGTGAATATCAACTACATCTAAGATTCGCTCCACTACGACGTGTTCATACAAGGAATTTAACAAATATTTGCTTTCTCCATTCTCCAGAACACACTATACTGAGTTTGAGAGACATTGTACCTTCTTTCAAACACAGTTGTACCCGTCCTGAAAGGTAACTTTTAGGCTAGCGTTATACCCTTTTTGACTGTATTAGAAGATGAAATTTTTTTAATATAGTTGTAGTGTCTCATTTGTTGGGTTATTCTTTTTAAGATGTTTTTTATTCTTGTCTTTGCATGTGTGCACGGCATTTTAGTCGTGCTTGGAAAGCTGAAGGGCTCTTTTGGAATTCCTCTCCTGAGCATAACTTTTTCTCTCACACTCCCACGCTGCATCTTAACAAGCTAATAGAAGTAGTTCGGTGCCTGCCGACAGTGTTTCCAAAAATCTGCAGTAAATGAAAGAGAAACAGAACGTAAACCTATTTTAGGATAAATTCTGCTTCCCTTCCCAGTGACGCTGCCCTTACGTGTAAAGACGAACCTCTGTCTTGCCAGGCTGGAGTGAGGCGAGGTGGCTGGGGTTCACGATAATGAGTGTCCAACGCCCATCGTAACGCTTGCTGCCTCGTCAGCCCTATTTTATGGTGCCAGATTTCTTCAACGGAAATGAGCGGTCCACGTGCGAACGGGTCGGGGCACCTCAGCTAAATATCCTCATAGACTAAGCAGACACAGAGGAACAGTGAATGCCATACCATTACAGATGGGGCTGTTGGCTTTCCACTGGATCCTTGCTCACAGAGAAGTTATTTTTAGCACTCTGTGATCGCAGCCGCTGAGTTGAAGGACGCGTGAATGGGTGTATGTCACCCGAGCACTGCAAACAGTGGCCAAAGAACCCAATGCCGCGACTTAGCGAAAGCCAGCGAGTCTGCGGCCCGACGCGCTTCATTTCTGTCTGTCTGCGTGTCTGCACTGCGCCGCGTTCACAGAGCGCACAGGCGCGCCGGCGCTCTACGCGTGCCTCGACGGGGAGCTACAGCTCTGCTGCTGTTCTACTGCTGCTGCTGTTCTACTGGTGGATCGGGTGGTGTCCGTCGGGGCTGCCGTTCATAAGCGCGCACCATGGAAGGCGCTGCCGGCCAGCCGAGCGGCCGCAAGACGCAGCGGAACGAGCGCGCTACACGACATGCAGCGCCCACGCGGTCTCGGTATCGTGCGCAGGCCGCTGTGGTGGTCGTCTACGTACACACGACTTCTACGCGTAGCAACTACGCACGCGCATGTACGGGGCTCTACGTGCAGAGCACGCTTAGCGCGACTAGAGAGGTAGCACTAACGATTGTCTTCCTCGTAGTAACAGCCGCGCCGCTCCTGAGGGGACAGCACTGACAGCTGGGCACACAGCAGTGTGCTGCTTATATTTCGCAGTGGTTTCGTTTTGCGACGCGTGACGACTTTGCTGTGAGTTTCTCTCATTTTATCCTTTTTTTTAAATTATTTGCTTCATGTAGTTTCCCCGCATGTGGGAAATTTGCGCTGAGGGGTAATTCACGTGTGGCTAAGCAGGTCGTTCTCTACGAAGGGGGCGAATCTCGTTCAGACGCACGTAACTCCATTGTCCCTGCGTTTAATCGCTGTTTTGTTATTAAACTACAGTTAGCGTGAATGTGCCGACCTTTCAAAATAGAACAAAATGATAAATTTTAGACGAACGAACACCCTTTGAAAGGAAAGAGGTGCTGTCTTTGCAGGACCTCGTAACAATATAAGCAATAAAAAAATAATGAGACTACATGATGTGCAATACACCAGCACCATTGTGGCCGTTGTGGCCTGATTACATCAAAAAGAAAACTTATTTATTTATTATTTATTTATTTATTAGTTACCTGCATCGCCCCGCAGGGCATTACAGCAGGGGGGTACAGACTTCATTTATAGGTATAAAGCAATTATTGCAGTGCATGGAAAAATGCTTCGTTAGATGTAATACATACAATGCTCGATGGCAAACTGTTCCAGTCCCGAACAGTTCTAACAAAAAAAAGAATAACGCAAGACGTCACCCTTGCAAGAAAATTCTCTGACCTTCAAACAATGGTCTAGTCGCTTTGATATATAATGAGGTGCCTGGATATATTGTTCGCGGTTTATGCCAGTTTTTGAATAATAAATCTCATGGAAAAATTTCAATCTGATGTACCTTCTACGGTCCTTCAACTCTTGCCAGTTAAGTTTTCGTTTGCTTTCCGTCATACTAACTTGCCAATTATAATTACCAAGAACAAATCTAACTGCCCTTTTCTGAATTTTCTCTAATTTTCCTACACACTCAGATGTGTGGGGGTCCCAGCAAACACATCCATATTCAAGTATGGAGCGTACGTAACTGAAATACAGCTGTGTTTTTAAGTTACTTGGTAAATGGCTAAAATTCCGCCGTAGAAAACCCAAACGTGACGCTGCCTTATTCGCAATATAATTAATGTGCTTATTCCATCGTAAGTCCGATGTAAAAAAGACGCCTAGATATTTAAATGACTTGCTTATGTTGAGAGTAAGATCATTAATTCTATACCTATACGGATGATTAGCACGTTTTCTTGTGAAGGTGACGTGAACAGTTTTGTTTATATTTAAGGACATGTCCCAACGTACACACCAGTCTGCCACAGTATCTAAATCAGTTTGCAGGATTTGTGAATCAGAAGTGGAATTTACTACTCTGTAAACAACACAATCATCGGCAAACATCCTGAATGAAGACTGTATGCCAACTGAAATATCATTAATATACAGCAAAAACAAAAGTGGTCCCAATACTGAGCCTTGGGGAACTCCCGACGTAACTGGTGCATACTGTGAAGAAATACCGTTCAGAACAACAGCCTGCCTTCGTAACGACAGATATTCTGCAATCCACGCAATTATTTTACAATCCAGGTTATACGCTTTCAATTTGGAGAGAAGAAGACTGTGCGCGACAACATCAAATGCCTTGCGGAAATCCAAGAAAACGCAGTCCACAATTTGTTGCTTATCGATTGCCGATGCCAAATCATGAACGAACTCCACCAGCTGCGTATTGCAGGAAAATCCACGCCTGAAACCATGTTGACTAGTGCATAAGAGATTGTGTTTGGTGAGATGGGCCATAACGCAACTATATATTACATGCTCCATAATTTTACAGGTTATGCTGGTTAAGGAAACGGGTCTGTAGTTCTGAACGGAGTTTCGCATACCACTCTTATGTATGGGCACGACACGCGCTACCTTCCAATCAGCAGGCAAGTCGGTTTCATTAAGAGACTTCTGGAACAGCCGGGTGAAATACAGACATAATGTATCCGCACAATTCCTTAAAATTGCGGCAGGAATGTCATCAGGGCCACAAGCCTTAGCCTGATTCAAATCCTTCAATAATTTACGCACACCGTCAACAGAAAAAGTATCTTCCGGCATGCAATCTATTTCAAAAGGTAATGCAAAACAGAACGTGAACTAGGTGGCAAAAACACAGATGAAAAATAACGGCTAAACATTTCAACTTTAGCCTCATCATCATGGATGATTAACTCATCATTTTTCAGAGCAGGTACTGAGCTGTCATCCTTACCATTACGCTTCACATATCTCCAAAATTCTTTGGTATCTTTGACAAGTTTTTCTCCTAAATTCGAAAAATACAAGTCTTTAGCGATGTGAGACTTCTGTCTGAATTCATTTTTTATTGTTTTGAGCAAGGCCAAACACTCTGGCGATTTAGACAACTTGTATCTTCGATACATTCGTCGCTGTCTGCGAACAAGGGCACGTAACTCGGTGTTAAACCAGGGTTTATCTCGAGCTCTCTTACTTGATATAACGCTTAATGGAACAAAAGCTTCACGTAATTCGAACAATTTCTGTTTGAATGTACTCCATAACTGTTCGATATTTAAGTTATCCGCGAGTTCATCAAAAGTTGGAAAGAACGAATCGAAAGCAGCGCTAATCGCCTCGTAGTTGGCCCTGCTGTAGACATAAATCTTTCGCCTAGGTGGTTTTGCAACCTTCACGTAGTGAACTAATAAATCTGCTAGAATAATATTGTGGTCGCTCAAACCAGGCAACACTTGTACATTGCATACAACATCAGGCACGTAACACAGCAAGAGGTCGAGTACGTGACCAGTTCCGTCCGTTCGTGATGGCTCATGCACATACTGACAAAAGGTGTTGGAATCTAAAATGTCAAAAAAAGTTGAGTATAGATTCCCTCGAGCTATATCTCTTGGTTCGTTAGCTGACCAGTCAATGTCTGGAAGGTTAAAGTCCCCCCCTAAAACAAGGCATTCAGTGTTAATGGTTTCAAGAAAATGAGATAAGCCAACTAGCGGCTTTACAGAAGGACCAGGAGGCCTATAAAATGACCCAAGAACCATGAACCCAAGACGCCAGGAACATGCGTTGTTTGCAAAACATGAAGGCGCTGCATGGTGTAGTAATACATGAGCGCAAGGTTTTTGGCTTACAGTTGTTCGTTTACCCACATTTGCTGTACCTAAGGCTAGGAGAACACGATGAATTCAAATGAAATAAGTAAATTACGTAAACTGTCCACTTCCACTTGGAAATGTGCTCGGCTACGGAAAACAAGCACAGCCAAATTTGCTCCTCAGCTGTGAAGTAAACGTTCACTCCGTAATTGAACCTCTAGAGTTCTTAGGTTAAGAAAACATCGAAGGGTAGAACGTGAAAGATAAATTGAACTATCTTATAAAGCAGGCTAGAATAAAGCTGATGTGCAGAGACTGACTGTTTCTTCAAAAGGCATAGGAATACATACACTCAGTGTTGTGGACATATATTCGCCATGCGACCCTATCACGAAAATTTGCGAAGAGTTACATAGCCTCGGAAAGGTGTCCTCCTCACGTTTTGTTACGTTTGAAGACCTCTGTTATGCCTGGTTGCATTTCTTTGCGGCTCTATTCCGCAATTTTTGTTCAATGCTTTTAGTTTCGCAAGACTGCAAAGGAAGCGGAAGAGCAGAAAAAAATCAAAGCTGTAAAGTGGTCAAATGAGATGTAAAATGACCTGAAAGAGCAAAATGAGGTCTTTTCCAAAGTTTACTGCATGCAGATAAACAATTTCCTGCTATCCCCTCACCTCTTTTGTTTCACTTCTTCAAACTGCCTGCTATCCTATATTTCCGCTACACCAGCTCAGGTGCCGCCGATGAGTGATGGCAGATGCCGGGATGAGCAAACATCTTTTACCTTCCTTTTTGTTATTTTAAATAAATATTCACCATATATATATATATATATATATATATATATATATATATATATATATATATATATATATATATATATATATATATATATAAAAACAAATATTGAAGTTCCAAGCTAAAAAGGCTGGCAGAGAAGTACAGAAAACAGAGACGGGAGATTGCAGAGCAGGAAGAAAAAATGAGAACGTTCCTCCATCCGTGCCTCGATCTCTAGAGGAGAACTTTTTCATCGACCGGAATTATGGTAGAATGCCTTGCTCGCATCAGCATCGACTGAGGGTGCCGTTCAACACTGTGAGATTCGAATTGGCGCGCGCGGCTTGCAGCCTTGTCGCCGTCAGTGCTGCCCGTCGGGTGGAGCCGTCTGCTCCGTCGCCCGTCGTTTACCGTTGGCAAGTGGAAACCCTCCCCGGCACAACGCAGTGGAAAGACGGGGCAGAACGAATGGGCAATAGGAAACAGAGAGAGAGAGAGAGAGAGAGAGAGAGAGAGAGAGAGAGAGAGAGAGAGAGGTGGGGCTGGAGGGAAATGCAGGCAAACAAGACGGCACATGGGGCTGGGGAAAAGGGGGTGTGCGGTGACGCAGGGTGCGAGTATTGCTGCTGTCGTCTTCGTGCGCCGGCCCAAGGGGAGGGGAGAAGGAAGCGGCCGTTCAAGCAGAATACAGAGACAGGGCCTGCACGATCTTGGGGTCCTGCTTCGAGCCTTCCTTGAACTCGTCCAGTGTCAGCTGGTTGTCGTGATTCTGCGCACAAGAGAACAGTGAACAACAAGTCTCCCTCGCTGTCTCAGCAAGAACCGCGTCACTTCTCCGCAGGCACAGTAGTTCCGTACAGCGTAAAACTTCAAAGTATGATAACCATTTGTGTATATGAGTCTAGCGTACAAGACCGCATGCGTCTCCGCACGAGAAGAATAAGTTGTGTTCAAGTTATGAATGGTGCCTCACACGTAGAAACAAGCACTCGCGGTTGCACCTTCAACTTAAGAGGCCCTTGCGGGGCGGATCGGATGTGGTCCCACGAGGGATGTTATCTCTATAAACAGTGCATCAGAACGTTTAAGGAACGCTTGCATAAAGCAAACACATACAGAGCTTTAACATCAGCGGCCGCACACAATTTATTGAGATGCAAGTACAGCTTTCTTGGCCGTCTATTATGCTCGCGTAAGAAAGCTATTCAAGGCAGATTGGGCGTGTTTCTCGACGTAGCGAAATTTGACCACATCACTACAGTAAACAATTTTCCTTATCACCAGCCTTAGCATGCTTGTTTTTAGCGCACACTGTACGGCCGACACCGAATTCAGCATAGGCTGCCAGCAATGCTCAACCACTGTGACTTGCTACATATTGACATCACAACGTTAAAAAAACAAATTTATTCTCGTAACGTAAAAAAACCTCGTGTTCTTTGTGTACAAGTGTGTCTGTATGCACCATATTGCATAATTTGATTATGTGCGGTAGCCATATTGCACTCCTTCATTTTGTTCGTAATGCTCCCACGCTTATTTTTAATTTACGGTGTGATTTTAAATCTGTTCCGGATTGCCCATTTCAAGCCGGTCACGATAGGGATGGTCATCTTTAGATGACTTCGTAGTTGTGAGCAATCTTTTCCAATTTTATCTTTTACCTGCCTAACATTGCAAGGTGTGGATACTTCGCATTTCCATCGTAACACCACCGTGATTCTTTTGTGCTTGTCTATATTGTGGCGTGTTTGGTTGAAGATATGTTCCTATGTTTTTTTTCTTCTTTTTCTGTTATCTAGGCCCACTACGATACGATACGTACGATGCCTTACTTATGTTTGGATGAATCTACGGCTCCTGTGCTGATGAGCGGATTGGAGCCAGTGAAACTGCGATGTAGCAACTTTTTCTCCGGCCACCTTTTTGCGCCCTGTAAAGTTGCTTCGATTGATTCATTAACTGAATGAATGATTGATTGATTGTTTGATTGATTGATTGATATAATCAGCTTGAACGAACATTCATTATCTGCGTCCGAATGAATGCCCTTGAGTGGGATGTGAACAATAGCATAATCTTCTGCCTGCCCTAAGCCGCTACTACGTATTATGTTGCCCATTGGAATGTCAAATGTTACGATGGTCATGCTTCTCGTGATCAGCTCTGATTTTTGTTCCCTGCAGCATTATCTGCTCCCAGAATAGGGGCTCAAAATCGCCGTTGCCTGACACCGACTAAATTTACCGTCGACCTCTGTACGCAACAGACATCCCCTCAATCCGTGCGGCGCGTTTCGAGTCGGGAAGCTTCCGTGCTGACATGTGTTGAGATGGGGAAGCCGGAGCTAGCCCTTTCTGCTGTAAGCGGGTCTGTCAGTTATGCAACTGTTCCCCGTAGCGGTGCGCACAAAGGAAAAGAGTGGACAGAAAAGATTACTCGCACTCCTGAAGGCTCATGCGCGCACGCTAGCGATGAACATGAATTATTTCGGATTTATGAAATGAGAGGATCGGTGTGCTGCCTTTTCTTTATTCTTTTTTTGTTTCCTCATTGCGCTAACTGCTAAGCAATATCATTCCTGAAGCCCGAATATCGTCTCCGGGGGGGGGGGGGGGGGGGGGGGTAGTCGCGCTAGCGCCTCGCAGCTGTCAACTGGACGGACTGTATCGCAGGATGTGTTTTCACCGCCGTCGTTCTTGGAATACGGGCGCGCAAGCCTCCAATGGGATATTTATTCGGTGGGAGCGCTACGAACGCGCCACTTCCCCTTTATGCATGAGAGGAGATCATTGGTAACAGTATGACGAACTCCTCTCATAGGAGCCAGACATGCCGTGCCAGTAGTCATTGATCGCGATAACAACCTCCTGCATTGGGTCCCTACCTCCTCCATTTTTAAATTAATATTATTTGCGTCACGTTTGGTTTATTGGACATACCCAGGAATCAGCCCTAAAACAAAACTTTGTCTGAGATAAAAAAGAAGTCCCGTTGGATAAATTTCGTCACTAGATTTCTCACTCACTTCGGAAACACCAAGCAAGTAGCCCGATAGGTTATAATTGTGTCGCAGATTAGAGGAAGGTTTTCTTTTTATTTTCCCAACGAGACGCAGTGTCGCCACACGAGCGAAAATTTTTCTCACCTGTAGTTTTCTAGTTGGTGGTGTGACGCATACAGTTTTTTTTTTCAGCTAAAACCCGCGTGACATTGCGTGGTTCAATGATCGCAGCTGATTTCCTGCAACTTCTTAATTCTGTCTACTGCAGAGCGTGTGAGTGAAGACACCACGGTGGTACAAAGGGCTGTGTATAGCGAAAGCTGCGCTGCAGGAAGTTAATAACCTTTGACTGCCTTAACTGGGTGAGTGTCTACACCACCCAGGTGCCGCATGGGTGCCCGTTTAAATCTGTATTAGGGCCATAAAGGAGACCAGTGCTTTCCTTTCAGCACCATGAGTTTACTCTGCATAGTTGGGCATGTGTATGCCCATCGAATTGTTAGCTTCTAATCCGCTTCACTCTCGAATTGTAAGTCTGCACAAACACATCAATATCGTTTTTGAAAGTGGCTTCTCTATTTCGCGTCGCTTCTTATTCCGTTCAACGGCCCACTGTGTGGCCACCATGGCTTGCGAAAAAGATGTTATTAATGTTTTTGAAGCGAAAAGCTTCACTACGCTAGTTACTGCAGCTGTCGCGTAGGCCGGAGAATGACTTTAAACGACCTTCAGCCCAACCACGTTTATCCCTTCTTTACGCCGTGGCTCGGGTGTCCACCGTGCACGTGAGACAGTTACTGCGCCATTTCCTTTCCTCAAAACAAATTTCTGAAAACTGATTAGGGCGCTCGGCTACTGATAAGGAGTTCCCGGGTTCGAACCCGACGCGGCGGCTGCGTTTTTATGGAGGCAAAACGCTAAGGCGCCCGTGTGCTGTGCGGGTGTCAGTGCACGTTAAAGATCCCCAGGTGGGCGAAGTTATTCCGGAGCCCTCCACTACGGCACCTCTCTCTTCCCGTCTTTCACTCCCTTCTTTATCTGTTCCCTTACAGCGTGGTTCAGGTGTCCAGTGATATATGAGACAGATACTGTGCCATTTCCTTTTCCCAAAAACCAATTATTATTATTATTATTATTATTAAACTAATCTTCAGTTTCTTGCAAAGCAAAGGAAAGGCGCATAACTGGTCCCCTGTAAGTGTGGACACCTCAGTCCCGCTTTAACGTTAACGTGGCAGTATAGCGGCAGATGTGCGCTGCATTCGTTGGCATTCACAACGTTGTAGCAGAAACGCGGTACTGATGCTATCCGCCTCGTGCGCTGCAGTTTTAGCCGTACATGTGGCGCCATCTGGGAGGTGCAGCGGGAAAAAATGCGGCTGTTCCGATCAGAGGCCGCCGCTGCAGCTGATGCTGTGCTCATGTGACCTCGTCGTGGCTCTTCTCAAGAACAAGCCGGAAATGCCTCGCAAAACACCCACCTCGTTTACTGTTCCGTTTATGGCCATCCCACACCTGAATTCGGGTGCACTGCTTTTTATTTGGGTTGCGCATTTGTCATGTTTTTTCCGGGACTACGCTGTCACAGCACGACCTATCGCATGAGTCGAGCGCAGGTGAAGCAAAAAAAAAACAAACAAAAAACACTGAGCTGTAAATTCAGATGGCGCTTTTAGAGTCAGACTCTTTTGCAGACATGCCTGACTCGTCGCCTCAGGGCTAGTCTTCAGACATTACCCCCGTCAATGAGCGAACGCGACGTCATTTCGGCCTGCAGAAACGCTTTCCTTTTGCCTGCTAACTGTTTCTATCACCGTTTCCTGCTGTTCTCAGCGTTTGCTTCTGGGCAGTTTATCTTGCCGTAGACCGCAAGCCACTAGTAGCAAAGCTCATAGCAACAGTGCTTTCTTGCTTGCTTGCTAGGCGTTCGATCTGGGTTCCGACAAGAACCGAGAGAAAACGCCCTTTGAAACAAGCAAGTCTATTTACTGCTGCCTCGAAGGGTGCCATAATAGCTGCAAAAATGCCGCCGGGAAGCAGTTAAAGATTAGGTTTTATCGTATTTCCTGGAAATCATACGAGCGCGAAACGAAACAGCGCTGCCGAGAGCAGTACGGCGTGCAGGGTAAACAGGCCAGCGTGGAGAAGCGAGAGAGAAAATTGTCAAGTTAGAGCTGAGTACACAAAAAGTAAACAAATCAGCGCCGCACGCGCGAGTCTCGGGCACTGTTCGAGAACAAACTGCGCGAGCGACTACCATTGGCCTAATTTACAAAACATCAAAAAGCGCTGTATATATAAAGCAGCGTGTACGTAGCACACTGTAGCTATTAATCCCCACGCGGCACACTGCAAGCAGCCTGGGTGATGCACCCCGCCGCATATCGTCAAAAGTAATTCACGCGCTGAGGGTTCACGTCACTGCGCCCAATACCTGGCGATGAGCAAGAGGGATTTCAAGCTCGATGTTTGTACCGAGTGCTCGAAACCAACAGACGGTGAAGAAAGGAGCCGCAAAAGAATTAAGCTCGCCTCTGCAGCTTGAGCCTGCACATATCCCGAAGGTACCCGAGGGCGCTGCTGCACACATCATACATAGGCTTGGCGTTGCACAATGTGCGCGATCGCGCACCAAACGTTGTTTTTTAAGGATGCGCCAACATTTCCGGTCGTCCAAAAAGCCGGTCATCCTGCTGTCTTTCCGGAGACTGCGCTCAAGCGCGACCCCGCCGTCATAGGACCGAGGAAGCTGAAGAACGGCGGTGGTGATCGATCCTGCTGCTGGTGGATACCGACTAAGCTCTCAGAGCGATGTTGCAGTGTGAATATATGCCTGACCCGGCGCCTCACGGCAGACTTTCAAATACGACCTGTGTTACTGAGGAAGTGTGTGGCCTGCCCGCCCCGTGAGAGGTTTTTTTTTTACAACGCCACCACAATGACTGTTTGGGTGTCGAGTAATTTAATCAAACGAAGCGCCGCCAGCAGAAGCGCTCGCGACAAGCGACGCACCCAAGGCGCCGGGCGTACAAAAAGCGCGCACGGCCGAGAGCGGGCTGTGACTTGCATTGCTTTGCATTTAGTTCATTTTGCAACACAAACACGGTGTATGCGAGTGTGCATGCCACGCAAACACAAAAGCGGCAGAAAGAAACCCTGTTCTAACGCGCTGACGCTGTCGGGAAGCATGCATTTCACGGATCCTTCCGCTGCCTCACAGGACAGCGGACAGCAGCTTTCCGCGCTTGCCGCGAGTAAGGTGGCGCCACTTGTTCTGGAGCAGTGGCGCCACCATACCAGCGCACGAGGCGGATAGACCATCGGCGTTCCTTGTGTTAATTGCCCTTGGCGTTGACAACGTTCTAGACTCCGATGATTTTGAGGAAAGCAAGGCGCATAACTTGGTCCCTGGGACAGAGGACGCCTCAGTCGCGCTTTAAGGGGCGTGGGCATTGGTTGAGAGAGAGATTTGGGCTGCTTGCATTAGCTCTGGGCAACGTTGGTGGCAGACATGCGGCACTGCAGCAATAGGCCGCGGTGTTCATTTGGTGATAAACCTTTCGCGATCAACCATTAATTAACTGTCTATGCAGCGTGCGGAACGGAACGCACACAAGGTTGCAGGCGATAAGCCGCGTCTAGTGGCCCGATACACCACAGCTTTCGCTCTCTAACCAGGTTTAACAGTAATTGAGCAGCAGCTCATTTTTTGAGGAAAGGAATCATCATCATCATCATCAGCCCTACTACACCCACTGCAGGGCAAAGGCCTCTCCCATGTCTCTCCAATTAACCCTATCCTTTGCCAGCTGCATCCACCCTTTGCCTGCAAGCTTCTTAATCTCATCCGCCCATCTAACCTTCTGCCTCCCCCTTCTACGCTTACTTTCTCTTGGAACCCACTCCGTTACCTTTAAAGACCAGCGGTTATCTTGCCTTCGCATTACATGCCCTGCCCAAGCCCATTTCTTTCTCTTGATTTCGACTAGGATGTCATTAACCCGTGTTTGTTCCCTCACCCACTCTGCCCGCTTCCGATCTCTTAACGTTACACCTATCATTTTTCTTTCCATGGCTCGCTGCGTTGTCCTTAACTTAAGCTGAACTCTTTTCGTTAGCCTCCACGTTTCTGCCCGTAGGTGAGTACCGGTAAGATTATGCTGTTGTACACTTTCCTCTTGAGGGAAATTGTAAACTGCCACTCATGATCTGCGAGAATTTGCCATATGCGCTCCACCCCATTCTTATCCTTCTAGTTATCTCCCTCTCATGATCCGGATCAGCTGTCACTACCTGCCCCTAAGTAGACGTATTCCGGCACCATTTCTAGGCTCTCGCTGCCAATTGTGAACTGTTGTTCCCTTGCTAGGCTGTTGAACATTACCTTGGTTTTCTGCATGTTAATTTTTAGACCCATCGATCTGCTCTGCCTGTCTAACTCGTTGATCATGATTTGCAGTTCACCTCCTGATTGACTCAGCAAGGCAATGTCATCCGCAAATCTCAGATTATTTAGGTATTCTCCATTTATTCTTATTCCCAACTCTTCCCAATTCAGGCCTCGAAATACCTCCTGCAAACATGCGGTGAACAGCATTGGCGAGATCGTGTCTCCTTGCCTGACGCCCTTCCTTATTGGAATTTTATTGCTGACTTTATGGAGGACTATAGTAGCTGTGCAGTTGCTATATATATCTTCCAGTATTTTGACATAAGGCTCTTCTACCCCCTGATTACGCAATGCCTGTATGACTGCTGAGGTTTCCACTGAGTCGAATGCTTTCTCGTAATCAATGAAAGCTATATATAGAGGTTGGTTATATTCTGCGCATTTCTCTATCACCTGATTGATAGTGTGAATATGATCTATTGTAGAATATCCTTTACGAAAGCCTGCCTGATCATTTGGTTGATTAAAGTCTAACGTTGCCCTGACTCTATTAGCGATCACCTTAGTAAATACTTTGTAGGCAACGGATAGTAAGCTGATCGGCCTGTAATTTTTCAAGTCCTTGGCGTCTCCCTTCTTATGAATTAAGATAATGTTTGCATTCTCCCAAGCTTCTGGTACAGTCGAGGTCATAAGGCATTGCGTATACAGGGTGGCTAGTTTCTCTAGCACGATGTCCCCTCCATCCTTCAACAGATCTGCTGTTACCTGATCCTCCCCAGCTGCTTTTCCCCTTTTCATTGCTTCTAAGGCTTTCTTTACTTCATCTTTCGTAACTGGCGGGATGACGTATTGCTGTGCACTGCTGTCTTTCTCATTAGCGCTCTGATTACATTGGCTACTGTACAGCTCTGTGTAGAACTCTTCGGCTACGTTAACTATCTTATCCATATTGCTAATGACATTGCCCTGCTTGTCTCTTAATGCATACATCTGGTTTTTACCTATGCCTAGTTTCCTCTTCACTGTTTTTAGGCTACCTCCGTTCTTTATAGCATGCTCGATTCTCTCCATATTAAACTTCCTTATGTCGGCTACCTTGCGCTTATTTATTAACTTTGATAGCTCCGTTAGTTCTATTCTATCGGTAGTGTTAGATGCCTTCATGTTTTGGCGCTTCTTAATCAGATCTTTCGTCACCTGAGATAGCTTCCCGGTATCTTTTCGAACTGTCCTACCGCCTACTTCTACTGCGCACTCCGTAATTATTGATGTCAGGTTATCGTGCATTGAATGAACATCAAGATCATCTTCCTCAGTTAAAGCCGAGTATCTGTTTTGCAGTGATATCCTAAACTCCTGTGCTTTCCCTCTTACGGCTAACTCGTTAATGGTCTTCTTCTTCACTAGCTTCTTCCGTTCCCTCTTCAAGTCTAAGCTAATTCTAGACCTTACCATTCTATGGTCGCTGCAACGCACCCTTCCGAGGACGGTCACATCCTTAATGATGCCAGGTTTAGTGCATAGTATGAAGTCGATTTCATTTTTAATCTCACCATTGGTGCTCTTCCAGGTCCACTTCCTGTTTTCTCGTTTGCGGAAGAAGGTATTCATGATCCGTAAATTATTTCTATCCGCGAATTCGACTAATAACTCTCCCCTGCTATTTCTAGAGCCTATCCCATAGTCACCTACCGCGTGGTCGTCAGCCTGCTTCTTGCCCACCTTCGCATTGAAGTCACCCATCAGTACAGTGTACTGCGATTTTACTTTATTCATTGCTGATTCTACGTCCTCATAGAAGCTTTCAACGGCCTGGTCATCATGGCTGGATGTGGGTGCGTAGGCCTGCACCACTTTCAGCTTGTACCTCCTATTCAGCCTAATTGCTATAGCTGCTACCCTCTCGTTAATACTGTAGAGCTCCTCTACGTTGCCAGCTATATCCTTATTAATGAGGAAACCCCCACCTAGTTCTCGTCTATCCTCTAACCCGCGATAGCACAGTATGTGTCCGTCCTTTAGTACTGTATACGCCTCACCTGTCCTCCTAACTTCGCTAAGCCCTATCACATCCCATTTAATTCCCGCTAGTTCCTCGAACAGCACTGCTAGGCTAGCCTCACTAGCTAAAGTTCTAGCGTTAAACGTTGCAAGGTTCAGATTCCAATGGCGGCCTGTCCGGAGCCAGAGATTCTTAGCACCCTCCGCTGCGTCACAGGTCTGACCGCTGCCGTGGTCAGTTGCTCTGCAGCCGCTGGGGACTGAGGGCCGAGGGTTAATTGGTTTGATCATAGAAGGTTGTGGCCAAGTACTACACCAGGGTGGCCAAATCCTGTTCTGGTGAGAGAGTGCGTTGTCGGTTCTGGTCACCGAGATAAGGCCGCACTCCAGGCCTGGTTATGCAATTCCATCGACACGCGGTTTTTTTTTTAAACCCGGTGGAGAATTGCGCGGCACCAGGATTTGAACCCCGGTCCTCCTGCACGCGAGGCGGATGTTCTACCTCTACGCCATCGCTGCATGCAAAGGAAATGGCGCATTTATTGTCTCACATATGTTGGTGGACACCGGAACCGCGACATAAGCGAAGGAAGGAAAGTGGGAGTTAAAGACACTGAAGAAAGAATAAAGGCCTCCTCGAGACTGGTCGCCTTTCAAATTTGGTGCTATAGTGGTTTTCTCGTTCACTTGATTGAGTGGTTGTCGATTAACTCTGATTATACCCTCGTTTCATCCCGGCAACCATTTCTCGTTTTCAAATTTTCCGCCACGATTCGTTCCCGCGCACTCACTATACACCAGTCCAGTCTGTTTACCCGTCCATTACTTTTTCCTTCTCGCTAATTACCTAATTGCCTCTAATTTATCCTTCTTTTTCTATCTCCTGGTTACGTATCGATCACTTATCACTGGCCATGAATGAATGAATGAATGAACTTTGCTTCCGACATCGTGGGGTGTCGCGGTCGGGGCACAGCAATTAGGAGGGGGTGCCTCCCAGCCGGCTTTCAGCACCGGAGACCGCGGAGAGAGTCTTGCTGTAAGCTGTCTCCGCTTGTCGGATGATCAGTCTTTGCTGATCCGGGTCGTGGCTCTGGATCAGCTCTTCCCAGGTGGCAAGGTCTGGGATGCTTTGTGATTAGCTCCAGGAGAATCCTGACATTCCCAAATTAAGTGATTTTGCGAAGCCCTTCTGCGGCAGCTTCTGCAGAGCTCAGGCTCCCCAGTGTCTTCATCATGTAGCATGGAGTAAGGAAAGAATCTGTTGTCCTGAAGCCTATTCCAGGCCCTGCACTCCTTTGGATTGAGTGACCGATCCGGAAATGAGAGTGTTCTCCTATCCAGTCTGGGTGCTTCTGTTATTTCTTTATACGTTATGAGAGGGTCTTTATTCCCACTCAGGGGCACTTCCAGAGCAGCTCGGATGTATAGTTCTCGAGCGAGGCTGTGAGCAGCCTCATTCCCCGGAATGTCCTCATGAGCAGGAACCCATATGAGGGAGACCTCTCTGCTTGAGGGGTGTCTTCTTAGTAATTTGGAGGCTTGACTGGAGACCACCCCCTTACAAAAGTTGTGAACAGCTACCTTGCTGTCAGAGAAGATGATTTTGGCTTCGGTACTGACGCACGCTAGGGCAATAGCAGCCGCCTCTGTCACTAACGCATTCCGAGTGTTAATTGATGCTACAGTGACTTTATCGCCATTCCCATCAACGGCGGCAATGACGGATGCGCCATCGGACCCACAGGCTGCGTCGCAGAAGGCTATGTTACCCGGCGGGTCCCGGGCAAGATTGTTCATTATTGTTCGGGCTCTATGTTTTCTCCTCTCTTTATCATGCTCCGGGTGCACGTTCTTAGGTACATTGGCAATTTTGAGATGCTTCCGTATGTGTAAGGGGATTAGCTCTGCAGTATACGGGGGTTTCCTCTCGCTCTTCCCTAGGTCATTGAGGATCTGCCTGCCTGCTATTGAGGAGCTAAGCCTCCAAATTTGCGCTTCTCTTACTGCTCTGGTGATCTCCGCACAGGTATTGTGGACTCCCATACTAAGCAATTTCTCCATTGAGGAGTTCGGTGGGATGCCGAGAGCTCTTTTGTATGCATTTCGTATCAACTTGTCTATTTTGTCCTCCTCTTGCTAAGATTCAGAAATGGAGTCGCGTATGCAATCCTACTCACTATTAATGCTTGTACTAATCTGAGGAGACAGTGCTCTCGCATGCCTTTGTTTCTGAGGGAGCTCCGCCTAAAGATACCTATAACTTGTGCGACATAGGTGCTAAGCTTCTTTATAGTGGTTGTGTTACGTCCGATCGTCTGGAGAAAGTATCCTAGGACTCTTATAGTGTCAACCCTAGGTACTAACCTACCTCCAACGACAACCTCTATCGGGCCGTATAGGTGAGGGATGCGAGTCTCTTTCTTCATCTGGTCTTTGGTATTAAGCGAGAAGATCTCAGATTTTTGAGGGCAGCAGGAAAGACCTCTCTCCAGAGCATAGTTTTCAACTACCTCTGCCGCTGCCTGCAGTCGGTATGAGATGTCAGCGTTCGTTCCCCCTGCTGTCCAAATGGTTGCCACGTGATTGCCCATTTCGAGGTTTCAAACTTTGCGCCTCGCTTTGGCTCTGTCCACTCCACACTTCCGGTTTCTCACATTTGGCGCTACGCTGTAACTATTCATCCAATTTCGAAACTTTTTTTTTCGGGTAGCACACTCACACCATCCTCTTTCGATTACAACCACTCGTTTTACACTATCCATTTTTAGTTGCTCACAACTGCTGCCGACACATTTTGCGGACACGATCCCCGCCGACATAGCCTAGTAAAGCTGTCGCTTTAAAATTTCGACCACCTCGGGATCTTTAACTTGCACTGGCATCGCGCAGCAGATGGGCCCCTTTTGCGTTTCGCCTCCATCGAAACCCGGCCGCCTCGGTCGGGTTCGAACCCGGGTACTCCGGCTCTGTAGTCGAGCGCCTTGTAGAGGACGCGGAGAGTCGTCGACAGGATGCGCCGGCGTGGTTCGGATACACGAGATGCCTCGCGCAACCGCGCCGCTCGCCGATAGCTTGACATGCCTCACACCTGCGCGGCGCGGCAGCATGAAACGTCTAGTCGCTCTGCTCCCTCTCTCTATCTCGTTCGCTCTGTGCTCTCCTTTCGGATGCGTTTTTAACGTGACAGCGTTAAGGAGCTCGTGTCGCAGAAAAGCCGGTGTCGTGGGCGTCGGCGTGAGCGAAAAATGGCGCATCTCGGTGGACACCTGAACCGCGCCGTAAGGGAAGGGATTGTAACGCGACAGCGTTAAGGATTGATTGATTGATCGATTGATTGCAAACCAATTGTTCGATGGATTGATTAATTGATTTTTTCTCCCCTTACGGGGCGATCCGGGTGTCCAGCGAGAAATGTGAGACAGGCGTCATTTCCTTTCCTTAAAAGCAATTGTTCATTTCATTTTCCTTCCCTTACGGCCCGGTTAGGGTGTCCGTCGAAATATCTGAGACAGGCGACCTTGCCTTGAAATTGTCCATCGGGCCAAGCGTCGCGCCGAACGGGCGATGGGGTTCCGTGTACTCCTCGGCAACGCTGCGACACGCTGTCGCGTCTCACTACGCTGTCGCGTCTCACTCTTAAAGGGACCCAGAAAGGGGGTTCTCAGTAAAGGTGCGATATGTCTGGGATGTTAAAAGATGACGGTTCATAATTATCCCCCAGTAAGAATTATTTTAATGCGTTTTGTGGAAGCTGAGCTATATGCAGACAAAATTTGAACTTCCGCGTCTTCGCGCCTTTCCCTCTCTCGCACGCCAAAACGGCGGCCCTCCTCTTTGCCACAGGGTCTTCTGCTCCGTGCATGCGGACGACGTCGCCCTCTGGGTACGGGCCTCTCGGAGGCACATCGCCTCTGCCAGGCAGGTCCTCCAGCAAGCCCTCGACGAGGTGCAGTGCTTCCGGGCGTCCAGGGGCCTGGTGCTCTCTGCCACCAAGTCAGAGGCACTCTTCGCCCATCCGCGGGGTGCACGGGCCACGCCGCGAATCCGTACCTTGCGATTGACGGCATCGACCTCCCCTGGAGGCAGCAAGTGAGGTACCTTGGTCTCACCATCGACCATCGCCTCACTTGGATCCCAGCGGACAAGCCCCTCCTGCTCCACCTGGTCAGCGTCGGCCGAACAGCCGAACGCCTCCTCGCACGCGGGAACGGCTTTTCCTGTACCTGGGCCATCCGGCTGTTTGAGGAAGCTAGGACATCAGCGGTGCTCTATGCCCTTCCTCTGGTGACTCTCAGGACCACCAGGCTCCGCCGCCTCGAGACCTTTCGGCGGAAATGGATCCGCCGTCTCGTGGGAGCCCCACAGAGCTCCCAGATCGCAGCCACCCTAGCCGAGGCAGGGGTGCTCCCATTAAATCTCCTACTCTTACAGAGAGGCCTCACACACACGGACCGGCTCCACCATGTTCCTGACGGCAGAGCCCTCCGTGCACGCCTCTCGGAACGCCCCCACTCCAGGATGGGCATGCTCTCCGCTGCCTACATGGAGTCCCTGGGCCCTCCCTCCCGCCAGCCATCCTGCCCTCCCCCTACCACCTACGCGTCCTCCCCTGCAGGTCTCCCTGGACTTCGGAGGCACGTCGAAGCGCCACACACCAGCTGCGGCCATCAACCAGGCCGCTGCTGCCTTCCTGGATGAGATTAAGGGGTCGACTCTTCTCTTCACCGATGGCTCGGTGCTACCAGCCACAGGACAGGGGGCAGCGGCACTCGTGGCTCCGCAGCTGAACGCGACAAGGACGTGCAGGCTGCCCTTCCCAGGCAGTTCCACTGCGGCTGAGCTGGCCGGACTCCACCTGGCAGCGGACCTGATTGCGACCACCCCACCTGGTCCAGTCGTGGTCCTCTGTGACTCCCGGCCAGCCCTCCAGCTGCTGTCCAGGCCTCTTGACAACGTGGCCACTACCTCCCTGCTAAGAGACCGCCTGCAGACCCTGGAGGGTGCTGGCCACCAGATTTCTCTGCATTGGTTGCCGGGCCACTCCGGTATTGAAGGCAACGACCTGGCCGACGCTCTGGCCAGGTCATTCCACACTAATGGGTCCCCGGTATGCTTTGCAGTGACTCAACATGACTTTGCCCGCCCCCTCATTATGCAGATGGTAGGGGCCCTTCACCCCGACCGTAGGATTGCGGCCTACAAGCACTTCCGCCGACTCTCGGACCAGCTGCCCAGGCGGGACCGAGCCCTCCTCCTGCGCCTCCCCATCGGTTGCACGTGGACGCCCTCCAGGTTGTACGCGTGTGGCAGAGCCCACTCTCCTGCCTGCCCCTCCTGCGAGGACACGGGGACGCTCGGCCACCTCCTGCTGGCGTGCCCGACCCATGATACCCCCAGGACGACGACTCGAGTCGGGATACCGGGCACTCGGTCTCCCGTCTACCACGGAGCATGAACTCCTCTTCCCGGCTCGCAGCCAGCTCCTGGCGCATCGGGTCCTCCTCTCCTTTCTCGAGGAGACTGGCCTGAGCATCCTTTTCTAGACCTTCGCCCCGTTCAGCACGAGGCGATGGATCTGAGTGGACCGATCCCCCTGCCCGGTGCTTGCACATATTCCCAGTGCACCGAGGCTCCTCTCCCCTATCCCCGACAGGTGCTTGCACACTTTCCCAGTGCACCGAGGCTCCCCTCTCTCCCGCCCGGTGCTTGCACACACTCCCAGTGCACTGTGGCTCCCCTCCTGGTTGGACGCTGACGTTGCTGCGGCGGTGCGACTCCAGAACGGCTAAATGCATCCACGGAAACTGCGGCGGCCCTCCCTCCCCCCTCCCCTGGTCCCCAAGAGTGATGCCCTAAGTGCCAACATATGTCGGGACCAGTATCCCCCTGCCCCACTTCATAGCAACAACCACCCCCACCCCCTCCGCCGGCCCCACTTACTAGGCTTCTTCCCTTCCTCCTCCGGGCGTGGCGCGCGCGGAGTCACCGCGGCCGCGGTAGCGCGTGACGTATGAAAGAATTTGGCGCTGTGAACCAAAGATAACCCCCGGGCTGCTGACGTCATTTGCAAGACGTGACGTCGTCTGCCAGGTTTTCGTGTGAAAGCCCGGCACTGAGCGTCGCTGCGAGGTGCGAAAGCGGTAATCTTTAAAAACGTATTGTAAATTTCCCGCCCGCTTCTGAGGTCTGGTACGCGGCATGGACGCTCGGTGGCCTGTACTCTACATAGTGCAAGCATTTTAAAGCCAAGCTCTAGCACCTTTCTGTGGCCCTTTAAGGACGAAGTTTAAGCGTCCTCCAATTTTGTTTTGTGACGAATAATGTCAGTCTGGGGCCAGATTGCGCAACCATCAATTGGGAAAATTGCCAAACTTGTCAAATAGGTGTCAGTAAGCCTCGCTCCTATTGGTCGGTCGTGGCCGGCGGCAATTTTGCATCATGGGTGGCTGCAGATTACTTCACGGATGTGGCAGAAATGGTGACGTTGCACACCTAATTATGCAGCCGCCAATTGACAGTTTTTTCTGACAGCTTTAAGGCGGTGAATTTCACCTTTGCGTTTGTGACAGAAAATGGCGGTGGTGTACGCGGCGATAAGACTGAGGCGGCTGCGCTGGCGCGAGCAACGGCGAAGGAGGGCGCACGCAGACGCGTTTGGCTTGCCGGACGAGCTGTTTCGACGCCTTTTTCGACTGGAGAAGCAGACGGTGTAGTGGCTTTGGGACGAAGTCGCCGATTAATGGGAGGTGCGCGTGCGGGCGCGTTGTCGGTGCGGCGGCAGCTGCCATGTGTACTGCGGTTCTTTGCTACCGGCGGCTTTCAAGCTAGCGCGTGACGTCCGAAAGAATTTGGCGCTGTGAACCAATGATAAGCCCAGCCTGCATAACGTCATTTTCAAGACGTGACGTCGTCTGCCAGGTTTTCGTGTGAAAGCCCGGCACTGAGCGTCGCTGCGAGGTGCGAAAGCGGTAATCTTTAAAAACGTATTGTAAATTTCCCGCCCGCTTCTGAGGTCTGGTACGCGGCATGGACGCTCGGTGGCCTGTACTCTACATAGTGCAAGCATTTTAAAGCCAAGCTCTAGCACCTTTCTGTGGCCCTTTAAGGACGAAGTTTAAGCGTCCTCCAATTTTGTTTTGTGACGAATAATGTCAGTCTGGGGCCAGATTACGCAACCATCAATTGGGAAAATTGTCAAAAACTTGTCAAATAGGTGTCAGTAAGCCTCGCTCCTATTGGTCGGTCGTGGCCGGCGGCAATTTTGCATCATGGGTGGCTGCAGATTACTTCACGGATGTGGCAGAAATGGTGACGTTGCACACCTAATTATGCAGCCGCCAATTGACAGTTTTTTCTGACAGCTTTAAGGCGGTGAATTTCACCTTTGCGTTTGTGACAGAAAATGGCGGTGGTGTACGCGGCGATAAGACTGAGGCGGCTGCGCTGGCGCGAGCAACGGCGAAGGAGGGCGCACGCAGACGCGTTTGGCTTGCCGGACGAGCTGTTTCGACGCCTTTTTCGACTGGAGAAGCAGACGGTGTAGTGGCTTTGGGACGAAGTCGCCGATTAATGGGAGGTGCGCGTGCGGGCGCGTTGTCGGTGCGGCGGCAGCTGCCATGTGTACTGCGGTTCTTTGCTACCGGCGGCTTTCAAGCTAGCGCGTGACGTCCGAAAGAATTTGGCGCTGTGAACCAATGATAAGCCCAGCCTGCATAACGTCATTTTCAAGACGTGACGTCGTCTGCCAGGTTTTCGTGTGAAAGCCCGGCACTGAGCGTCGCTGCGAGGTGCGAAAGCGGTAATCTTTAAAAACGTATTGTAAATTTCCCGCCCGCTTCTGAGGTCTGGTACGCGGCATGGACGCTCGGTGGCCTGTACTCTACATAGTGCAAGCATTTTAAAGCCAAGCTCTAGCACCTTTCTGTGGCCCTTTAAGGACGAAGTTTAAGCGTCCTCCAATTTTGTTTTGTGACGAATAATGTCAGTCTGGGGCCAGATTACGCAACCATCAATTGGGAAAATTGTCAAAAACTTGTCAAATAGGTGTCAGTAAGCCTCGCTCCTATTGGTCGGTCGTGGCCGGCGGCAATTTTGCATCATGGGTGGCTGCAGATTACTTCACGGATGTGGCAGAAATGGTGACGTTGCACACCTAATTATGCAGCCGCCAATTGACAGTTTTTTCTGACAGCTTTAAGGCGGTGAATTTCACCTTTGCGTTTGTGACAGAAAATGGCGGTGGTGTACGCGGCGATAAGACTGAGGCGGCTGCGCTGGCGCGAGCAACGGCGAAGGAGGGCGCACGCAGACGCGTTTGGCTTGCCGGACGAGCTGTTTCGACGCCTTTTTCGACTGGAGAAGCAGACGGTGTAGTGGCTTTGGGACGAAGTCGCCGATTAATGGGAGGTGCGCGTGCGGGCGCGTTGTCGGTGCGGCGGCAGCTGCCATGTGTACTGCGGTTCTTTGCTACCGGCGGCTTGCAAGCTAGCGCGTGACGTCCGAAAGAATTTGGCGCTGTGAACCAATGATAAGCCCAGCCTGCATAACGTCATTTTCAAGACGTGACGTCGTCTGCCAGGTTTTCGTGCGAAAGCGGGAATCATTAAAAATGTGTTGTAAATTTCCCGTCCACTTTTGAGGTCTCGTACGCGGCGTGGACGCTAGGTGGCCTGTACTCTACATAGTGCAAGAATTTTAAAGCACAAACACCCCTTTCTGTGGCCCTTTAAAGACGAATTTGAAGCGTCCCCCAATTTTGTTTTGTGACGAATAATGTCAGTCTGGGGCCAGATTAAGCAACTATCAATTGGGAAAATTGTCAAAAACTTGTCAAAAAGGTGTCATTAAGCCTCGCTCCTATTGGTCGGTCGTGACCGGCGGCGGTTCTGCTTTTTTGCGTCATGGGTGGCTGCAGATTACGTCACTGATGTGGCAGAAGTGGTGACGTTGCACACCTAAGTTTTTTGGGACAGTCTCAAGGCGGTCAACTTTACCGTTGCGTTCGTCACAGAAAATGGCGGTGGTGTACGCGGCGATAAGACTGAGGCGGCTGCGCTGGCGAGAGCAACGGCGAAGGAGGGCGCACGCAGACGCGTTTGGCTTGCCGGACGAGCTGTTGCGACGCCTTTTTCGACTGGAGAAGCAGACGGTGGAGTGGCTTTGGGACGAAGTCGCCGATGAACTGGGAGGTGCGCGTGCGAGAGCGCTGTCGGTGCGGCGGCAGCTGCCATGTGCACTGCGGTTCTTTCCTACCGGCTGCTTTCAAGCTGCCGTTGGTAATGAGGCGTACGTCTGCATCGCACAACTGACGGTGAGCACATGCGTATAGCGGGCGTTGGAGGCAATATGTAAAGTTAGTGCGCAGAAGGGGTGGGTTCCGTCGTCACCGATGTGACACACAGCTGTATATGAATAATGCACGCTTATGCTGGCGAAGCACTTTATTTTTCGCAGCAAATGGCACTTCGTGGTCATCTTGTGTTTCACAAGGGGAAAGAAACAACCACTCGTCACATACTGCAACACCTCACCTTTTGGCATTTTTGTGATCGATCGAAAGAGCCGAACAACAGACTTCAACAAGTTGTCTTCGCAGATTTCATACCATGCGCTTCTTGCAAGTTCGTTCGGTAGTCGCGTATCCTTCACTGCATTCGTTGAAATTTTTTCTGCGCACTTAGGACTATTTCCAGACGCCGCGTAAAAAAAAATAACACGGCGTGAAACAACTGCTTTCGTGCAAAGGGGCCTTTTTACTGCCGCCAGAACGCTCCAGCGGCACCGAAAGTTACCCACCAGCCACGGAGCAAGGCTATATAGGAGTGGAAACTCCTATATAGCCGCTGTTTGCGGCGACGATAAAAGGTCACAAGACAGCGGCGGCACTATCTTGCTGGCGGCACCTGGCGGCATGGAAAGAAACTACTGCCGTTTCGGTTGTCAAGGCAACCGGTTGAGAGGGTTGCTGCCGTTCGGACGCGCCTGCCTGACTTCTATTCAGGGCACTCTCACGCGCTTCTTTACCGCTGTTAGCCCGAAGAGCAACTGGTGCTACGGTTCAACCATTTGAGCACAGTAAAAAATAAAACGCGTTCTTTCCCATGAATGCTATAAGATGATCTGTAGCTTCGGGTTGTACGCAGGGCTTTTGTTTGACACCCGCGCGATGACCTTGATTGGATCGGTACAAGCGATGCTGGCATTCGTCGAAGGCAAACATGCCTTCACTTTCGTCGAGTATGTGACCATGCTAAGTTTCATCTGCTGGAGGAGAACGCGGGCGTCGTACGGCGCAGCATTTATGACTACACGTCAGCCGAAAAGGCAACAAGCGGCAACAATTTCCCACCTTGCTCACATTCTGCCTGCAATACTTGTAACCGCTTTTGCAATTTTGAACAAAATACCTGCGTCCCATCTTAGTCTAGAAAATTCCGAAGGAGGCCGCACTGCTCGTATCAGCGCTGTTAGTATTACGACCCTCGAACAGACCCCGACAAGAATTGTTGCTGTTTGACTTAAGGGCGCTGAAATACAACGCCACGGCGTGCCCGCTGAAGCAGACACCAGTGTCGTCTGCTGGTCGTCTGCTTTGAGCGCGCGCCGGAGCCGCCTGCCCGGGCGCTTCATATCTTTTTTTTCGCTGCGGCTTCTACAAGGCGCCGCATGGCGCCGCAACTGCATGCGGCCCCGTCGGCACATACAATTGTGACTTTATCCGGTTGCCTGCGCTCGCTCGCGCTGACGGGAGTTTCACCTTCTATATAGTCTTGCTCCGTGCTACCAGCCAATTTAATAGCAGAACTTCGAACACTTTTTGTTTTGCTTAGTATTTTCGAACTTTAAACACAATGTTTTGGCAAAATAAAATATGTGGGGTATTTTCATCATCGCTTATTCCTTACTTCTTCTTCCAAAAAACTTAGGAGACGGCCCCTCGAATGCTCTCGGGGCGCCGCCCTGCTGTAATTGGCTGATTCCTCGTTGCGTCACGTGGTGACGTTTCATCGTTTCGTCATTTTGACGTCACTGTCAATAAATTTTGACACATTTTGTCACAGTTGCATAATCTCGCCCCTGTTCGGAATTTCCCCGCTGCCAGCTTTTTACCCTGAAGCGGGGACGAAGCCCTCGCTGCAGCCTTGACTACAGCGCCACCGTGGCGGCGCGAGCCAGCAGACGGTTTCAGCGAACGCTGATGAGGAAGCAGAAGAAGCACTGTTTGCACAGAGAAGAGAAAAAAGAAGACGCCACCTATTCAGTTCATTCGATCGGATTTAATCGGCAACGCTCACCATGGCCAGCGGAACTTGGAGAGGCGATCTTCGCCGGTGCCGTGACGTCGCCAATTGCTTGAGGCTCTTGAAAATCGCCCGGACGACGAAGACGTGAAACAAGTCTTCTTCACGCCCAGCCCCGCGCGGATGGAACTCACCTGCTGGGTTCTCATCACAATAGATCCCTCAGGAGTGACCGACGATTGCCTTTCCCCTTCTGTCAATCACGAGCAACTGCGCGACCGCATCGTCAGCATGCTGACGCAGCTCAATGACCTGTGAGGTGCCAATTTTGAGCCTTTTGTGGACGGAACCACTGGGCATCGCGAGCAACGGCCTCTGTGGGCGCTGCTTCTCAAGACAGCCGAGTTCGCTCAGCGCAATGAGTGACTTTTTTGGAGCTAATATCCCGATCTCCGGAAACTGAAATGACCATCAACTGTTGTGACTGTGAGGACTTATAACTTCAGACGTTAGAAGGAAGAAAAAAGGACTTGGTTGTGCATGTGGAGTGATTGCGAAATGCTTTTGTTTTTGTTAAAGATTTGAACGGCGATGCAAAGTGGAGGGGATACATTTTCTTTGTTTTTCGCCTTTCTTCCGTAGAAAATTTGTGTTCCACGACAAGCGACCAGCAGTGCTATCACTATGCATTAAAGCAGGTACTATCTTCGCTGCGCTATTTGCTTGGTGTTTCCTCGAAAGTTTCAAATCTCCCACCCAGTAGCTGTTTCCAAACTCGCACTCTCTTCTGGGAGTGCCACGAGCCGTGAAAGAGAGGGCTGCTCGCCACCCTGAGGCTGGGTATGATAATTTTGATGGATTTTAATGGCGCAAGGGCATCTCTGGCTGAAGAGCGCCATGGTACAAGGTATTTTCTTCTACTCAAGGGGTGTAAAAGACCCCTTTTTCCAAGCATTTCACCCTGAATAGGAGACACAAACGGGGCGAGAGGGTGCTGCGGACTCCAGTGACGAGCGACTCCAAGCGACTTCTCGTAATTGATAAAACAGGACGACGAGCTTCGCCACTGACTTGAGTGCGTCTGCGTCGGCCGCTCGTGAAGAAGACTGTTTGACCGCGCGCGCTCGGTCTTTCTGGCTCGCGCTTCAGCGCCGTTGTGAGAGGAGCTTGCTTCGCGCACCCTATGCTCTCTTCGCTCGTGCATGGACGCCATTGTGAGAGAAGAGCGCGCCCGCTCGAGGGTTGTCCTCGCGCTTTGACACTGCTGCGGAAATTTTGCGTGTGCTCTCGTGCTTTAGACAGGGAGCAGCTAGTGTGCGCGGCGTCAGGCACTCTGCTGGAAATATGCTTGTGTAATCCGGGACTCTGACCGAAAAGCTCCACGAGAGATACTCTGAGAAATTACCAACCCCAGACGGATCTGTAACAATTACAGTATGTTGCGGGTACTGAGCAAGTGACGTACATTGCGAGGAGGAGGAGGAGAGGGGACGAGGAGGACGATTTTTCGCTCACAGCTAACGCCATCTACGACACCGGCTTTTCTGCGACACGACCTCCTTAACGCTGTCGCGTTAATATATCTGTTCATCCGGAGCTTTTCAAAAAAATTGCTGGTGGCCTAGCTCTGTTAGGCCAGGATATACGTAGCGAAAGCGCGGCGACATCTGGATCGGAGACCCGTGCATTGAACACATGCCCCTTGGGTCATGATCCGTTCCGGCGGAGTGTTATCGTCTCCACTTCAAAGGCCCTGGTTCGATTCCCTGTCTCGCCACAGGATTTTTTTTCTTTTATTCAGTGAGTGTGCGGTAGTTTCAGTGGCTCCCATGGATGCCGCCACCGAATACGTTGGTTAGCGGTTAAGCGCGTAAAAGTTCGGAATACATGAGACGTTTTTTTATGCGTTGCATAATGCAATCACTCAGTTCAGCCCTTGTGCGCGGCCGGGCAGCCACCAAACAACGTGACGTGACGTCACGACAGCCAGAGGAAAAGCTGGGCCCCAACTCGCGCGGTCGCGCGCGGCCGCAGCCACCACCTGACTCCCGAACCTGCCGCTAGGGGCGCTGCGCTATGATTGACGTCACGGCATATGTATAAAAGAGCTGCGCTCCTTCGCCAGGAGAGTCTTATACCCCTGTCACACGGAAATTTCGAGGGCCCTCGAACCGATAGTCTATCGACTCAAAGGCGATCGAGCGCTGCTACACGGGCAGTTTCAATGGCGATCGAGTCAATAGCCTATCGAGTCAACGGAGCAGCACGGAACTCCATCGAGATATGCAACGCATTCTTGGCTTAACCAAGCTAAGCCTGGCCATTTTTTTCACCTAAGTTCGCCCGGCAGAAAATGCGGAGGCGGCGCGACGTGCAACTTGTACCGGGTCTAAATACAGGGAGCGAAAAAGCGGCTTGTGCAGCCTCAGTGTGGCCAGAAAAGCTAAAATTGCTTTGGTCAACACGAAACGCACAAGTAAAGTTTAGGGACCTTTGTTGTATTTTTTAACACCATAACAAAAACTAATTGCTTAAAATTTGTCTGTAGCTCGTATAACTTCTTTTAAGAATGTATCAGTATGTTTTGTGCCTGCTTATCGGAGAGCGCGCGTTGAAAAATGTGTGGTATGGCCACGCTGTTCATGATAGGAAGAAATCGAGGCACCGAAGTAACAGAAGCGAGCGACGCGTCTTCGTCTTTCTTTCCGGTCGCTGGTGTCGAACGGGGCTTGCTCGGTGCAAAATTAGAATTCGGGCGCACTGCGAGCAGCATACGAAATATTTTTCCATAGAGTACACGGCGCTGCCTCGACTGTCCTCATGGGTGCACTTCGTCGGCTGCTTCTGTTAAAAAAAAAGTTGAAGCTGCTCGAAAAAAAAGAAATTCTGCATCTTCTGGTGGTTCTGGCTTGTTCACCCTTGGTGAGCCCGTACTACGTTGGGGGGGTTTGGCCAAGGCGTAGTTTAAGACGCAGTTCATGTGAACCTGATAGCACGTTTTGCTGAGAGATGTCGTTGACCTCCTCAGGTGGAGGGTCGTTAGCTTGGTTTGCCAGCTTGCTAGCCCAAAGCCTGCCCCTTGAGTCCTTCCACAAAAATGGCATTGATGCGGTTCCCGTGGCTATCGCCCCAATCGGTGAGGGGGCGATCAAAATGAAAACCCCCAAACTAATTCAACAGGAGCTAAGATCATTGACTGCTCAATACCTGCAGATCTCTGAAGTGCGTCCATTTGGCCGTCGAGGAATTGTGTGCAAGTCCTCAGACATCGCTTGTGTTGCAGACTTGCTTAAATGCACAATTTTCAGCTCGCTGCCGGTGAAAGCATTCGTTACCGAACAGCTTGCATGTGTCAAGGGTATCGTAAAAGGTGTCGACCCAGCATCTTCCCCGCAAGAAATTCTACAGGAATTTCAGGATGCAGGCGTTGGGGTCATTTCAGTCTACCGCTGCAGTAGAGAGGTAAACGGCTCGCGCGTTGCTACTGAGTCGGTAATAACAACTTTTGCTGGCTCTTCCTGCCCTGCTGAACTAAAATCTGGCCGATTGTATACCGTGTGGACCCTCTAGAACCCCGCCCTCTTCAATGCACCAACTGTTGGCGGTTCGGGCATAGCGGCAAAGCATGCAAGTCGGAGACCCGCTGCCGTTTATGTGGACAAGGTCATTCTGCTGATAAGTGAACCTCAGAGCAGCCTCATTGTTGCCTCTGCAGCAACATTCATTCAGCTGATGATGCCAACTGCGCAAAAAGTAGTGAAGATCGTAGATTGTTGGACATTATCAAAGAGAAGCGGTGCTCAAGAGCCGATGCTTACGCTGTTCTTAAGAGGAAAAAAGATTCATATGCTAGTCGTGTGCGCGCTTCTGTTGGGGACATTGAGTCCTACTTGACTGCCTCAATTGTGACCACAGTAGAAAAAGGTCTTAATAATGTGTTGAGCGAATGCTAAACACTTTCTCTGAGGCGTTGGCTCAGTTTGTTGCAGTTCAGTCTGCGTCACCATCAAAACCCGTCCTGGCAGCAACGTCTGCATCTGTTTCAGCTTCTGCAGCTAGTGCTAGCCGCTCTACATCACCTTCTGATGCTCCCCAGGTCCCACCTAACATCTCGGTTCCTAGCAGTGAATGTCGCAGTGACATCTGAGCAACAGATGTCGAAATGTCGTGCCCTACGCAGAGGCGCCGTGCTTCCTCATCACCATCTAATTCTAGTTCTCCATAGATGAAAGCTAAAAAACGACCACCCAAACTTCATCCCCATGTTTATATGCTTAAAGAGGCGGTTTCGGCCTCTTCAATTGGTCAATAATCATGGCAGGTATCAAAGTGTTACAATGGAATTGCCGTTCCGTCTTGTCTTCTCTTCCAGATCTAGACATACTTATTCACAAGCATAAGCCTGATATTGTACTTTTACAAGAAACGTGGTTATCACTGCATAAATCATTTTCAATGAGAAACTTTCGAGTTTTCAGGTCAGGTCGAAATGTTGGCAGGGGAGGTGGACTGGTAACCATGCTATCTAAAACTTTATGTCATCAGGCATCTATCTCTAAGAACATTCTTCTCCCTGACTGTGAGCTTTTAGCGATCAAAATTTCATTTCCGCAGTGTGCTGATATTACAATTGCTAATGTCTATTTTCCTTTAGGTGTACACAAGACAGACTGTTTAGACAGCTTGGTGACTGGCGCAAACAGTGCAGTCATCGCAGGAGATTTAAATTCTCACCATAGTGACTGGGGAAGTCGCACTGATTCCTGCGGCCAGCTTCTCTGGTCGTGGCTGTCTGCAAATGCTGTAAGCTGCTGGAATTCTAGAGAAATAACCTTTATGCGAGGGGTTGCTCGCTCAGCCATTGACTTAACATTATCAGCAGGTAGGCTAGATGTGACTGATTGGTCGACAGAGGATTCGGGTACGTCTAGTGATCACTTTCCTATAACTTTCACTATCTGGTATTCTCCTCTTAAAACTAGTTGTGTAACCCATAAATTTGATAACCACAAAATTTATAAAAATCTGATGTCCGCCTCATTTGCTTCTATAGTTAATACAAGCCGGGATGACAGAGCTCAGCAGAAGGTTTCATTTTTGCAACATGCAATAGACCACTCAATATTCGCTGTGCCCGCAGCAGCCTCTAATAAACAGCCGTCTCCTTAATGGACAGAAGAATGTGAGAAAGCCTATCGTCGCAGAAAAGCGGCCTGGAAGAGACTGTCCTGCAACCAGAGTCCGGCTAATTGGTTAAATTACAAATTCTTCTCTGCATCTTTCAAAATAACACTTGCAAAAGCCAGGGAGGAGTACAACCAAAATTTAAAAACATATCTTTCAAATCCTCGTCATCGGAAAGCCCTGTATAGATTCATGGAACGTAACAAGAGTTCTGCCGTCCCTTTTCTCACTAGTTCAACAGTGTTATCACCACAAAAGGCTCAGGAGAGCCGGGAGTGTATTGCTCAGGGATTGACGTTACGCTTCCAGACGCACAGAAACGTCCCTTTGTGCACAATTTCACCCTCTTCGGATTATACCGAGGTTGATGCATCAGAGCTCCTCTCAGTCCTGGCAATGCTGCATCCTGCAGCTCCTGGACCAGATGGTGTCACTGTTGGTATGATTAAAATTTTAGCCGAGGAGTTTACAGGCGCCCTCTTAGATATGGTCAATGCTTCTATGGAAAATGCATGGATTCCAAGCATTTGGAAGACGGCGAAAATTATTTTATTAATGAAAGATGTAGGAAAAGGATACGTCTTAGATAATATTCGGCCAATTGCGCTGACTTCAAATTTAGTCAAATTATTAGAAAGAATAGTGCACAGTCGCCTCACAAAACATGTTCATGACATCAACGGTCTCATCTCAGCTCAGATTGGCTTTCGTGGATGCTCTATATGGTCCGCGCATGTGGATCTAGAGAGCAGAATCCGGCTCTCGCTACGCAGAAGAGAAGTTTCCTCTTTGGTCACTCTTGATGTAGCAAAGGCCTATGACAGTGTAGAGCATACTATTTTACTTAACAGACTTGCTCAGTTACATCCTCCAGCCTACATTTATGCGTGGATATCTGAATTTCTGAAGGACCGATTCTTTTACTGCGCCGAGGGAACCCTATGTTCAAATACATATTATCAATCAAGAGGTGTGCCGCAAGGATCAGTGCTATCCCCTCGGCTTTTTAATATTTTGGTCAGTGGCATCCCCATTCGTCCTGATATAACAGTTTTTATGTATGCAGATGACATAGCTTTTTTCGCCTCGGCCAGGGATATCCACTCCCTTTACCACATTATGCAGGGATATTTGGATGCTCTTGGAGTATGGTTGCAGGGTATTCATGTATCCCTGAATGTAGACAAATGCGAAGTTTTGGTATTTCATCTTCCTACAGACAAGCCTTTGCACATTTCATTAGTCCATCGCTCTCTCCAGATTCCACAAGTTTAATCCGTAAAATATCTGGGTGTTACTTATCACCCAGCATTAGATTGGAGCCTTCATATAAAGAACAATGAGTTTCAAGGAGAACGCGCTATAGGCCGGCTGACAAGATCGCCAATAAAAAGTTTGGGATGCGCCGCGACACGTTATTGTTACTATACAAAGCCTACGTAAGACCTATACTTGAATTTGGTTGCATTCTGTTCTCTGGTAGCGCAAGCTACAAGATTCAACCCTTAATCTTACTGGAAAGGCGCGCTCTCCGCCTCTGCCTTGGTCTCTCAAAATCAGTTTCAAACGCCCTGCTTTATCTGGAAGCCCGTATCCCTGATCTAACTTCCCGTATTCAAATACTCATGGTGCGAACTTTCCTGGTCGATGAACCCAGTGACTGATGTCAGTACACCTATTTTTGTGCCTCAGCCGGCCTTATTCTTTTCTCATCATTGGCCACGGTATCAAATGCCACAAATTATGTTAACGCAGAACCTTTTAACACCGATTGGTGTTGATCTCAGTTCTTTGCAGTGGGTTGATGACACGCCGGCAGCAGTGGAATTCCATTTCGACCACATCTTCCCATCTCTTGCGAAACACATGCCAGCAAACATTTTAAACGGTATTCTCTCGGATCACATAGAGAAATACCCCCATCATACGGTGCTTGCTATCGATGCCTCCGTCAACTGCCAAAAAGCTGCAGTTGGCATCTTTTCGCAGGATTTGGCATGGAGCTATTCTGTCCGCATCCCAGAATATATTCCTATATTCTTTGCGGAATTTTTGGCTCTTGGAATGGCCCTTCACAAAATTCCATGCCATGTGTCTCATGTTAATATTCTCGCTGATTGTTTGTCAGTGTTAGTCTCCCTTGACACTTCACAAGAAGATTTTTTGAGCCGTATCCTGCGATTTTTTGTCCCATGCACTTTGAAGGTGGTCCGTTTTGTCTGGGTCCCTGGCCATGCAGGTATTCATTCAAATGAGGTGGCTGATTACTTAGCAAGGTCGGCTCTTGACGGGTCAGTGACACATCCCGTCCCGAATTTCAGCCTGCTGGCGATTTCCAGGTTTCAGCGGTTCCTACATATATCAGCCAGGTTACGGGATCCCTTACTAAATACCACTGACTATCAGCACTTAGCATATAATTGGAACGTCCGTTCGTGTAAATCCAGGCTGTGTGAGGTAACAATGACGCGGTTGCGGTGCAGGATTCCAAGTTTGAATTTATATCTATGCAGGTGTGGGTTGACACCGACGAACCTATGTGACGCATGTGGGAAAGTTGAATCTTTAGACCAATTTCTCCTCTACTGCCCAAGGTTCGCTCTTCAGAGAAAGATTTACCTTGAGGTCCCTCTCTCCAGGTTAGGGCTCCCTTTATCTTTGCCAGTATAATTATCGTTTGGTGCGAACGCCAAGGGATTTGCATTGGGTTCTATTTGTGGGTTTCTCCATGATTACATAATTGCAACTGGTAGGTTGATGTGCTAATTGTTTTAAAGTTCTACGAGCTCTTCTCTTTTCACCAAAATGCTGTCTGTTACTTAACTGTGAATATTGTTCTGTTGTTTTTATTCATTGATTTTTCAAAATTCACGATTGGTGCTACAATTTTGTCATCTTCCATGGAAACTTCTTTGTTTATTCTACTACACCTTGGCCAATCCCCCCGCGTGGGTAAATGCCATATAACTGGGGTGAAGAAGAAGAATAACGAGAAAAGGAAGAGCAGGTTCTGGTTATACATCAAGTATACGTGATAAATCGGTTACCTTCTGCAGCTCCTGGTCCTGACCGTGTCACCTCTGCGATGATTAAAATACTGTTCGAAGAATCCCCCAATGGTATATTGGAGCTGGTAAATTACTCTATTAGAACCCCATGGATCCCGAATGTATGGCGTGTTTCCAAAATTATCCCGGTGCTTAAAAAGCCAGGCGAAGGGTTGGTCTTAGACAACATTCGACCAATTTCATTGACATCGAATCTGGTGAAATTGGTTGAACGCGTGCTGTATGGACGAATCATGCCCATTATTACTGAAAAGGGACTACTTAACCCCTGTCAGATTGGTTTCAGGCCTGGGTGCTCTATATGGTGTGCGCATACTGACCTCGAAAGCCGTGTCCGACTAGCGCGCCGGCGTCGACAGTATGCTGCGCTGGTAACTCTAGACATCTCGAAAGCATATGACAGTGTCGAACATGGGCCTCTGATGTACAGACTACGGGCTCTGGGCTTGCCAAGTTATTTTGTGGAATGGGTGTCAGCTTTCCTGGCTGACAGAGTATTTTATTGTTGTCAACGCGGAGTTTCTACAAGGAAATTTCATCAATCTAGAGGTGTGCCTCAAGGTGCAGTTCTCTCCCCTGTTCTATTCAACCTCTTACTCAGTTCGATTCCGACTTCCCCTGACGTGACTACGTACGTGTATGCAGACGATATAGCTTTCTTTGCTGCTGCGAATGATTTACATTCTGTGTATATGGTTTTACAGTCATATTTAAATTCCCTTGACCGATGGTTATCTGAATTACACTTAAGTCTTAATGTAAACAAGTGCGCTTTGTTACCTTTTCCGGTTACTCAACAGGTACACATTTCATTATCTTATCGTCATCATGTCATTCCTCAGGTATGTTCCCTAAAGTATCTCGGGGTAACTTATGACTCATCTCTCTCTTGGCGGTCACATATAGATCAGGTTGCTTAGAAAGGGATTCGGGCGGTAGGCCTTCTGCGAAGGATGAGTAGCCCTCGCTGCGGTATGCGCAGACATGCTCTTCTGCTGATTTACAAAATGTATATCCGGCCAATCTTAGAATTCGGTTGCGTTTTGTTTTTTGGAGAAGCTGCATACAAACTGCGCCCACTTCTGCTCTTAGAGCGAGAAACTCTGCGCCTGTGTTTGGGTCTCCCTAAATACATGGCAAACAATGTTTTCTATCTAGAAGCGCGGGTGCCGTCTCTTACTGCAAGGTTTCGCCTTTTGACAGTACAAACGTTTTTAAAGTTTTGCGACTCGGAGCAGCATGCATCCGAGTTGACCTTCCTAGGGCAGCGAGCGGAGTTCTTGGGTGTCGGATGGTCTCGCCTTCAAACTCCCCAAATCTGTTTCGTTGAATCTTTGCTGGGCCCACTCAACGTGCGAATACCTGAAATTGTCCCGGTGCGGTCCATCCCCGCAACTGTGTCTATCACCTACGATGACATTTATCCATGTAATGCAAAATTACTGCCTTTCTAATGGTTAAATGGTATGTTGCAGGGTTATTTGTCGACCTTCATCTCACATGTTGCAATTGCGACTGATGGCTCGGTGTGTGCAGAAAAGGCAGGTGTAGGTATTTACTCCCAGTCCCTTGACTGGTCTTTTTCTCTCCGTCTCCAAGATTTCACTCCTATCTATGTGGCTGAGTTTCTAGCAGTGGTTCTCGCTCTGCGTAAGGTACCAATTTCTTTATCAGCAGTAATAATAATTACGGACTCGTTATCTTTATGCACTTCCCTCTCGGCGTCCACTGAATCGCAGCTCTTTCGGATACTAAAATTCCTGATCCCTACACACATCACATAAATTCGATTTCTTTGGGTTCCTGGGCACAGGGGTCTTCTATTAAATGAATCAGCTGATGCTTTAGCGAAAGCAGCCCTGAGTGGACCGATTGTTGACCCGCTTCCAACAACTGCTTACATCACGGCGGCACGCTTTCGACGGTACACTGTAATGAACGAATTGGGCGCATCAGCGCTTACTTCCTTGGACGACTTCCAGCACCTACTGTTCCCTTGGAGAAGCTCAGTCTGGCGATCGCGCAATCTTGAAGTTTCCTTCACGAGGCTTCGTTGCCGGGTGGTGCAACTAAATTTTTACCTCTACAGGCCTGGTCTGGCGATCTCCCCATTGTGTCCGTATTGTGCGGAGCCGGAAACAATAGAGCACTTTCTTCTTTTTTGCCGTCGCTACTCATCGATTAGGAGGCGACTATTAGAAGTTACAATACAGAATCTCAGTTTGCGCCTGTCTTCTGCGGTTATTCTGTCTCTTGGCGCTTCTATGATTGGCCGTACCAATGGGAATGTTTGCTTTGCCATTCAAAATTATCTCCTAGAATCAAAACGTCTACCATCATGAGCTTTCGTCCTGCCGATCCCATTATCAGCTTCTGTATTTCGGTTTTTACAACCACTTATAGTAATCCCTAAACCTTCTTTGCCTAAATTTTAGTTTGTATGACCCCCCTAACCTCCTCCAACCACCTCGGCTACGGAAACTGTGCGATCCAAATTTTGGTAGGTCATCCCATGCTTGCCACATGCAACTGGTAATTTAAATAGTCACCGCCTGGCTATGGCCAATCCCCCTTGTGGGTATGTGCCATTGTGTGAGGTCAACAACAACAACAACAACAAAGTATGGGAGGCAAGAAAGCAGGAGGGCGAATTCCACACCGCTGTAAGTACCTTTGGGCTGATTTCGGGCGATCGTACGCTCTTCATCCCGTGTAATACTTTCTACAGTACGAGTATAGTCCTATAGTAGCACCGCTTTACCTGATTGCAAATTCTATAACCATCAGATTTTATAGCGTTCGGAGAGGAGCTTAGATCAGACAGGTCTTCCGGCTTATTTTTCGTAATACATTCGGGATGCCGGCTGGTGTAAATGGCGAGAATGGCTTCACGTGAGCAGCGGTAATGACACTTAAAATGAGAAAACTCGTAAAGCGTCATCGTAAGCGCTTACATTTCAGTAGGGGTTTCTTCCTATATGCTGAATTTGAAAATCGCTGTTGCTGCACCGTCCACCTAGTACTCGCAGTCACTTTAGACAGTGGGTCAGTGGTTATTGCGCTCGGCTGCTGATCCGAAAGACGTGGCTTCGATTCCTGCCGCGGCGGCCACATTTTGATGGAGGCGAAATGCCAGAGACCCGTGTGCTGTGCGATCTCATCGCACATTTTCTTATACGGGAAATATTTCAAACGTTACACAAAATATTGTTTGCTCTTTGTGCTGGTTGCTTGCTTCTGCTGTTGCCGGCAAGAATGTAACCGGGAGCGTGGTTCCTGTCAAGGCAACAACTTTTTCGACTATTTGATTGCGCTAGCAGCATCACCTTGATTGATGTAAACAGATTGATTGATTGATTGATTGATTGACATTCAAGAACATCAGGTGGTAGAAACTATCAGGACCCCTCAAACATGGCGTCCCGCATAGCGTGCGTCGCTTTGGGATGAAATACCCAGTGTACCATTATCAACGCTTCGCATGCGCTTCACATGGGCCGAGACATGCTGTCGGGAGCTCGGTAGTCTCCCGAAAGGCGTTTATTCTATTATAAACAGTGAGCATGAGCCTCCTGCATACTAAACCGCACACCACGCGACGCGTGACAGGAATTGTGCAAACAGTTTTACTTTGAGTGGAGACTCGGAGACTCTGTCTATGAAGTCCTTAAATAAAAGCTGCAAAGTGAAGTGACCTCTGCATCGTTTACTAGTTGTTCCGCGATGGTTTGTTAGCTGCATTTTAAAATGTGCTTTAACTTGAACTACATGTAGTGACAGAATAGGAGAGCAATTGTGACATGGTCATCAAGAGTGCGATGCACTTAATATATTATGTTTGTTTTGCTGTCATTATTGCAGTACATAGTCATGAGGAAATACCCGGCAATGTTTTTACGGTACTATCAAATGAACCCACAACAATTTGATGGTCTCTGCAAGATTGTCCGTGAGGACTTGGAGCGCCATAATCTCTGCAGAGAGCCTGTTTGCTCTGAAGAAAGGCTGGCTATTACCCTCAGGTACTGCAACACTTATGACAACACTGATGCTTTCACACAAGCTATCATCCTCAGGGATGGCCATCAAGCAGGTGGCCATGGTGTTCCGAGTAGCACCATCGACATGTAGGCTCGTGATCCATGACACTTGGAGAGCTGTCTGGAAGCATTTGCAGCCAGTCTTCATGCCAGCGAGTATTGGTGACCTCTTATTGAGTAGCATGTACGTTTGATACTTTTTAAAGAGCCAAAAGTGGAACTTGGTCACGTGACCAACCACGTAGCGGAGCAGCCACAGCGGTGGATGCGTCGCCACTACAACGGCGCCGCTTTCACTGAAGGCACGAATAGCTACCGCGATGTCGCTTTCGCTACAATATCTGGCGGGTCCACATCGGCGGCGGCAGGCGTTTTTCTCGAGGCCGGGCTTTAAATGCGCGCCGTCGGGCGAAAATCACCGACAAAGAGGCTCCATGTATCCCGGGCTTATGGGCGGCTCCGCGGCGAGGCGCGCAACGCTAGGAAACAACTCAAGGTCTGTCTCTGTGCCTCCTCGGAGCACCGCCAGAGCGAAATCGCAAGTTCGTGGCCAGTGTAGCTTTCGCTACAAAATTGCTTTGACGCAACGTACGTACAGCATTGGGATGGTAAACCCGCAAACCTCAGGTACTCCTCAGTTTTGATGCGCATCGATGGGGCACGTAGCGCTATTGAGCTACCGCTTGAGGTCCATGGTCTGTAAACTGCAGAGCCACACTGCTACCGCGTGTGTACGACGCAAGGTTACGTAGATCCCTCTTGCACCACAAGTATAGCGCGGCGCCTCATCTGGCGATCTCCACTGATTGCCGCTCAGCGTAAGAAAGCTGCCCCGGTAAATGCCGCCACTCAGTGGCAGCAACGACGGTGTCCCCTTGAGGCCAAAGGGCCTATAGCAATGCGCGCATAAATAAAAGCGGGACAACTGTTGAGTGGCGTGTCGAAGAAGCATTTTTTACACTTGTCAAGCAGAACATGCTAGTTGGTGCATTCTTTGAGACATGGAAAGGTTGCGCGAGACGCACAAGACAAGACATGGGACGAGCGTGAATTACAACTGAGCTTATTGCAGGGTGCCTACCACATATTTCTGAAAAAAAAAGGTGCATGCGGAACAAAGACCACGGGGGGAGAAACCGTAACACTAGCAAGAAAAGGGGCATTATCTTAGAGCAACTTAAAACGTTAACTCGCACTTCCTCTTCGTGAGTTGTCACGGAATGGAGATGCAGTCGCCGGCCGACTCAAAAATGAATTTGTCCCCCAAGTCTGTTTGAATGGGAAACTAGTGGCGAGTTGACTACGCGCAGGTTCTTGTTCCACACCTTCGCGGGTGTACCCTCTCTTAGTGGCGTACCTATCTGGTCTCTCCACTTTGCCGCGGCACTCTCCCAGACGATGTGTTTTGTTTATTCATCGTGGCATTACTTCAATTTGCATAGGACATAGTGTAAACAACGTCAGGGAGCTTCAGCGCCCTCTTTGCATCAAGGAACTGGAAGAATTGGGGCAGAGTACATATTATTCTAAGTGCTTTTTGCTTTAACCTTTTTTTTATTGTACATGTAACCACTGACCAATTTCTGTTGGGAAATTTTTATTCTGATGTGACTTAATTTTAATCAATGTTATTCTAAGCGCATTTTATTTTCACCTTTTTTATTGTTTATATGTAACTATTGGAAAATTTCTGTTGGAAGAAATGCATTCCGAGTCTGTCCCGCTTTTTTTTTCCAGTACTTATGGCATGAACCCCAGTCTAACCAAGAAGGCTAAGGGCCCAGACGTTTAACATGTATTTTTTTACTCACCGCATCCAGCGAAATAAAAACTGAATTGAAAAAAATTGAAAGAAAATTCATAATCGAGCGTTCCCACAGGTGGCCAAATGCCCTCACTTTCACATTTCCTCCCTCACCCTCAATTTTGAATCCATGGCCCTCCGTCACCCTTGACCTCATTTTGAAAACCTATACGGTCCTCCCTCACCATCATCCTCACTTCGAAAAATCTGCTGGCCCTCCCTCAACCTCACCCTCATGAACATTCGTTTTTAGTTAAAGGTGTAACATTAAGAGACAGGAAGCGGGCAGAGTGGGTGAGGGGACAAACGCGTGTAATGTCATGCTAATCGAAATGAACAGGAAGAAATGAAGATGGGCAGGGCACGTAAAGCGTAGGCAAGACAACAGCCGGTCCTTAAGGGTAACGGAGTGGATTCCAAGAGAAGGCAAGCGTAGCAGGGGGCGGCAGATGATTAGGTGGGCGGATGAGATTAAGAAGTTTGCAGGCAGAGGGTGGGCGCAGCTGGCAAAATACAGGGTTAATTGGAGAGAGATTGGAGAGGCCTTTGCGCCGCAGTGGGTGTAGTCAGCCTGATGATGATGATGATGAACTTCTGGCGATATTACTGAGGAATAAACATATAAGACAAGCCTTCAAGTCACTACAGGACGAGAGGCTAGATCCCTAAATTGTGTGTGTCCGTGTACATGTGTGTGTATTGTTTGAGCTAATACGTGAGATAAAACCGAGACAGTTACGATTTGAGCACCAAAATATCACTCTGCCTTTACTTCTGGCACGCACTGCGTGCATACATGCGCCCTGCACTTATAGCATTTCATTTTTATCTATATGCACTTCCATAATGAGTCACTGCGTTGTTGTGTGTGTGTATATAAAAATAGTGTACTGCAAGAATATTTTTAAAACAATGCAGTAGTGTTTACCACGACAACTACAATAAGCGCCAAGCACAGAATAGACTCAGAACAAGGAAAGTTCGTAGGTCGCTTAATTACCATTACCCGATGACATTGCGAAAGCACAGGGTCTTCTGAATTTCACTGCTTCTAATCTCCCGCCATTTCGTGCGGTTTGCTGCATGCTCGTTTGATGACGCTTCCACGCGCACAGATGAAAGATCGCGAAGACCACGCTTTCAACTACAGCGTTACAGACTGGCAGTTTTAATTTTTTAATGGAATCAAGACGGCTACCTTGTGATTTTTTTTTGAATGTTATTTTTATTCTTACAATTATCACTATCATTTAACTGCTCGGCTTTAATCATCAGTCTCGTTATCCTGCGTGCGTTATGCATTTGGCGTTTAATTTCTTTGTTCCTTTTTGTTTAGTTCTTCCGTCCTTACCATTCATTTCAATTTCGTCCAAGAATTATTCACCTCAAAAACTCTTTCTGGCCCCCAATTCTTGGCCAATCCCCCTATGTGGGCATGTGCCATAGTATGTGGACAACAACAAGAACAACCACTACTGGCAGTTTAACACGCGTGAACACGGGTACGTGACAAAGACGACGACACTGCAAGCACAGCTTGAGCGCTTGGCAGTTCGTTCTGGCAGAATGTTAAGATTTTTCCCAACTGACTGTTCATCTGAGGGAAGTGTATGAACCCACTGACTATAAACCGAAGTGGCACTCCCTCTTGATGATGTGCTCAGCCTTACCTGGCGTCTACTATTCTGCTGCTTCGTGTTTTGCGATGTGTTTCGTGGCATTTCCTAAAAGATTTGTAAATAATTTAGTTTATGTAAATAGAATATATTTCCAATGTAATAAATAGATGATTAAAAATGCTGTGGCGATGGCGTGGTAGTATAAAGCTGCGGCCAGCGGAACTGTTTTTTTTTTTGCGCCGCCGCGGGTTCGGATCCCGCCCTCTGCTATGAAGTTTTTTTTATTTCTTTAGTGTCTTCCCCCAGTGCAATGCCGGCTTTCCGCTGCAGTGAGGCTCTTATGCTGTCGCTTATAATAAAACATTATTCATGCCACTTGAAAATCAGATGGGTCGCTCAAATACAGCATTTGGGCTCAATAACAGTAATTACTGAAATGATGCAATATCACGCAAACTTACACAATGGGGACCTTCAAACATGGCTCAAGTTATTTCTAAAATTTTGGCACAGGGCGACTCTAGAAATATGACCTCGGCCGATTTGGAGCGAAATCGGTGTCCAACCAAAATTGAGCGCGCCCGACACGACGACAACCTCCAAATTTGGCTCGAGTCATTTCCAATGTTTGGCCCGGGCGACTCACGAAATATGACCTTGGCCGATTTGGACCAAAATCAATGGCCAACCATGATTGACCGCGCCCGGCACAATGACGACCTCCAAATTTGGAACAGGCCATTTCTTAAAATTTGGCACTTGCGATCCCCGAAAAAGCAGTTCACAGCTTTGAGGCTTGCTTCATATCGTTGCTATAGTGTCGCTTGTGGCACCAATTACGTCAGCGCGCTATCGCATATCACACATCGGTTTAAGCGGAGTTAATCCAAGGCTATTTTTTAACTTTCATTATCAAGTTTGGCAGAGGAAGGCAGTCCCTGCGCTGCTGAGACATGGATGTAACAACGCGCTCCCGAAGGAATTTACATTCTCTCTAAATCGTTGAAAATATGACACATCTGTCTTTTGTTAACTGCAAAACAAAAAAAAAGAATCTGAAAAGATTTCCTCAAAGTGACCCAGCAAGTAGACCGTTCTTGGAAAGCAATATCATGGGTCTACCTGAACTGCGCCGTAAGGGAAATGATACAGGAGGGAGTGAAAGAAGAAAGAGGTGTCGTAGTGGAGGGCTCCGGAATAATTTCGACCACCTGGGGATCTTTAGCGTGCACTGACATCGGATAACACACGGGCGCCTTAGCGTTTTTACTACATCGAAACGCAGCCGCCGCGGTTGGGTTCGAATCCGGGAAAACCGGATCAGTAGCCGAGCACCTTAACCACTGAGCTCCGCCGCGGTGGCTCAGTGGTCAGGGCGCTCGATCCAAGAAGTAGATAGAACGGAACAAACGCCGGAGGTGGACAAGCGCCTCTTCAAGCTATGGGAGGCGAGACCCGGGTTCACCAAGCGGTGGACAAAAACTCAACAGGAAGCTAAAGAAGAAAATTGCCGATATAACCAAGCAAACAGAGCAGTACGCGACGCAGCTGGCCAGCAGGGGTGGCAGCAATTGAGAAACTCGCTGAACGGCACCCTCAACACGGTCAGAACGTGGCAGATCCTCAAGGCCCTCATGGACCCGAGCATACACAAATCCGAAGGCAGCAAGTCGATAGAGAGGCTGGTGCACCAATGCGAAGGCACGGACGAACAACTACTCGAAGAGGTCCGGATCAAGTGCTACGGCAAAGATCAGGTCGACAGCTACCGAGAAGAATACCGTGGCGAGGTGAACTCGGCCACGGACCGACCCATCACGAGAGAGGAGGTCGTCGAGGCGATAAGATCGGCCACGAAGAACACGGCGGCGGGGGCGAACAATATTCGGAACTCGCTAATAAGGAACCTCAGTGACGAGGCGATAGATCAGCTTACGACCTACCTCAACAAGCTCTGGCAAGAGGGAAGAGTGCCGGCGGAGTGGAAACACGCCGTCGTCGTGATGATTCCGAAGCCGGGCAAGAAGCTCCAGATCGAGAACCTCAGGCCGATATCTCTAACGTCGTGCCTGGACAAGCTGTACGAGAAATTGATCACGAAGAGAATCCAGTCGCACCTGGAGAACGAACAATGGTACCCGGACAGCATGTACGGGTTCCGAGCCAACCTCTCTACGCAAGACGTGCTGCTCCAACTCAAGGAGGAAGTGCTCGAGACGATGCCGAAGGCGGACGAAAACGTCGTCATGGCCCTCAACATAAAGGGGGCTTTCGACAACGTAAGCTAAACGGCCATCATGGAAGGCATCAACACCAACTGAGGGAGGAGAACGCACGATTACGTCAGAGCCTTCCTGAGCGACAGAACGGCGACCGTGGGGCTGGGCGAGCTGAGAAGCGACGTCTTCCCCACGCCGTGCAAAGGCACAACCCAAGGATCCGTCATATCGCCCGTCCTCTTCAACGTGGCAATGATTGGGCTCGCAAGATGGCTCAAGGAGATCCAGGGCATCCAAAACGCGATGTACGCCGACGACGTCATGATATGGGTCACCCAAGGATCACTCGGGGAGAAGCAAGAAAAACTACAGGAAGCGGCAACTTGCGTAGAAAATTACACCTGAGAGAGGGGCCTAAGATGCTCGACGGAGAAGTCGAAACTCCTAACCGTCGGCAAGCATCCCACCCAAGCGACACTGGAGGTCGTTCTCGACGGACAGAACATCCCGGAAAAGAACATGATAAGGATCCCGGGCATGTGCTTGCAAGGAAGCCGGAAATGCTGCCACACCATCAGCTTGCTGAGCTCCCAACAGAGTCTCCCAAAAGAGATACGGAATGAAGGAAGACACTCTCAAGCTAGTCAACAGCCTAATTGTCAGCCGAGTCACGTACTCCCTGCCGTACCACGCGACGACCAAGGCGGAAAGAGAGCAAGCCGACACCATTCTCAGGAAGGCGTACAAGACTGCTCTGCACCTACCCAAGAACACGTCGAACGAAAAGTTTCTCCAGCTAGGCATCAGCAACACCTTCAGCGAGCTCGCCGAAGCTCTGCTAGGAACGCAAACCACGAGACTCAGAGGCACCCCTACGGGACGAGCGTTCCTAAGAACGTTGGGTCGGGACACGAGCGGACTAGTAGACAGATACGCGGACGTACCGGACCACCTTAGGAAAACCATTAACGTGGGACCATTGCCGAAAAACATGGACACCAATCTACACGAAAACAGACGAAAAGCGAGGGCCGAGTACGTAGAAAGAACGCTAGGCCAGTTAGACAACACTGTATACACGGACGCTGCCGTATATCCGCGCGAGAGAGAACGCGTAGCCGCGACGGTAGTGGTAAACAAGGAAGGAAACATGATCACGTGTGCCACGGCAAAGGTGGCCGGCACAGCGGAGGCCGAAGAGATTGCCGTTGCGCTGGCGGCAGCAGAAGGCTACAGAACGGGCCGATCTCTCAACATACTGACGGACTCGAAGGAGACGTGCAGGAACTACACGAGGGGCAGGATCAGCAGAACAGCCCTTAGAATACTCAGCGGGGTAACCTCCGCCGAGAAGAAACCCAGGCATAACCTAATCTGGATCCCGGGCCACGCGGGCATAGGGGGGAACGAAAGGGCAGACAGCCTAGCTCGAGGTAACGCATTCCGAGCAGGGCAGTCAAATGCTCCGGAGCTCCGCCTACAGGCTTGCGAGGGGGGATACGCAGAGAGCTTGTACTTTCATAAGGGAGCTAGAATTAGATATCCACCACCACACAAAGCCCTAACAAAGGAGGAAGCGACCGGCTGGCGCAGATTACAGACCAACTCTTTTCCTAACCTAAACATACTTAATAAGATGTTCCCGACACAATACAGAGCCACCTGCCCTTGGTGCGATGCCACACCTACACTTTGCCACATTATGTGGGAGTGCGAACGCAACAAAGCATTCCACCAACACGAGCACCCGAGTGCGGAGCAATGGGAGAGTCGGCTCACCAGCGGCGAGCTCACGACCCAAAGGGCCTTAGGGCAGCACGCGAATGATGCAGCATTACTCAGCGGAGCCTTGGAATAGGGGCCCACCCTTGCTGACGAGAAGCCTCAAGTCGCCAGCGCCAGAGAAGACGACAGAGACTTCATAACAGCGAAACCCTTGAAAGATCCAATAAAGTTTTCACTCACTCACTGGACCACCTGGGGATCTTTCACGCGAAATGGAAATTAAAATCGCTTTTTGAGGAAACGAAATGGCGCAGTAATTGTCTCAAACATCGCTACACACCGAAGCCGCGCCGCAAGGGAAGGGAGGAAGTTGGGAGTGAAAGAAGAAAGGTGCCGTATTGGAGGGCTCTGGAATAATTTCGACCACCACATATCTCGGTGGACACCTAAACCTCGCCTTAAACGAACGCATATAGGAGGGAGCGAAAGAAGAAAGTAAGAAAAAGCTGCTGTAGTGGAGGTCTCTGGCAAAAATTTCTTCCACATATAGGCATCTTTCACGTGAAATGAAAATGAAAACCGCTTTTAGAGGGAAGGGAATGGAGCAGTAATTGTCTCATACATCTGTGGGCACGGGAGGCGCGCCGCAAGGGAAGGGAGGAAGGTGGAAGTGAAAGAAGAAAGGTGCCGTATTGAAGGGCTCAGGAATAATTTCGACCACCACATAACATATCTCGGTGGACACCTAAACCGCGTTTTAAGGGAAGGCATAAAGGAGGGAGTGAACGAAGAAAGGAAGAGCTGCCGTAGTGGAGGTTTCCGGCTAAAAATTTCTTTCACTTGAAATGAAAAAAAAAATCACTTTTTCCGGAAAGGAAACGGAGTAGTAATTGTCTCATACATCGGTGGACACAGGAACCGCGCCGCAAGGGAAGGGAGGAAGGTGGGAGTGAAAGAATAACGGTGCCGTATTGGAGAGCTCCAGAATTATTTCGAACACCACATATCTCAGTGGACACCTAAACCGCGCTTTTAGGGAAGGCATAAAGGAGGGAGTGAACGAAAGGAAGAAAGAAGTGCCGTAGTGGAGGTCTCCGGCAAAAATTTCGACCACCTGGGGATCTTTCACGCGAAATTGAAAGAAAAATTGCTTTTTGAGGAAAGAAATTGTAGCAGTAATTGTCTGATACATCGGTGGAAACTGGAACCGCACCACAAGGGAGGGGAGGAAGGATCTATAAAGTGCGCTGACATCACACAGCACACGTTCCGCTCCATCGAAACGCGGACGCCGCTTTCGGGTTCGAACCCGGGTACTCCGGCTCAGCAGATGAGCGCCATAACTACTGAGCCACACGCAGCAGGCATCTTTCAAGTGCACTGACGCTGCACAGCACACCGTTTTTAAAGTGAAAGCTTTACTGGCCGCGAACTTGCAATTTCGCCGTGGCGATGCTCCGAGGAGGCACATGACGTTAAAACGCGCGCTCGCCAAGGATATTTCGCACGCTCCCTAGTCACTACTGCGCATGCGCCACTAGTAGCACCGAGCCACAGATGTTCCGCCGCAGCGCCGCGCCTTTCCTCAATAATAATAATAATAATAATAATAATAATAATAATAATAATAATAATAATAATAATAATAATAATAATAATAATAATAATAATAATAATAATTGGTTTTTGGGAAAAGGAAATGGCGCAGTATCTGTCTCCTATACTATTGGACACTTGAACCGCGCTGTAAGGGAAGGGATAAAGGAGGTAGTGAAACAAGAAAGAAAGAGGTGCCGTAGTGAAGGGCTCCAGAATAATTTCGACCACCTGGGGATCTTTAACGTGCACTGACCGCCCGTATGCTGTACGAAGTCAGTGCACTTTCAAGATGCGCCCGTCTGTTGTGCGATGTCAGTGCACGTTAAAGATCCCCAGGTGGCCGAAATTATTCCGGAGCCCTCCACTACGGCACCTCTTTCTTCCTTTCTTCTTTCACTTCAATTTTTCAGTTTTCTTATTCTTCTTTCCCTCCATTCTTTATTCCCTCATTTACAACTTGTTTCCTGTGTCCACCGAGATATGTGAGACGGTTACTGCGTCTTTTCCTTTCCTAAAAAACCAAACAAAACAAGTGAACTGACGGCGTTCATAGAGTTCATTGGCGTTAACTGCTTTGCGAAGACCGTTTATTTTCACGAAAGGAAAGCCACACGACCAGCTCCGTGGGTCAGTGCAGACCTCAATCTCGCGTTCATGTACGTGGCGTTGGTGTCCAAATGCAAAAGCCAGCTTTGATTGCGTTCCGCACACTGGATAGGCAGCGCGCCCTCCTGCTGCCCTGGGAGGTGGCATGCAGTTAACGGTTGATCGCAAGAGATTGATCACTAAATGAATGCTGCGGCCTAGCTAATGCTGCAGTGCCGCATGTCAGTCACAACGCTGTCAGCGCTAATGAATTCAGGCCACATCTCTCTCACCACCGCCACATGTATCAAAGCACGAATAAGGTGTCCGCATATCCAGGGAGCCAGTTATGCGCGCTTCCTTTGCTCAAATCCATCGCCGTCTAGAAATTGTCAACGCCAACGCCAATGAAGACTGTGAACGCCGACATCTTTCGTTTTGAATATCCTGGATTAGCTGAGCTAATCCACATAACTTTCTTTTTTCACAAATATTTATTATTTTCCTGCTTTAGAGGCAAAACGCTAAGGCGCCCATGTGCTGTGCGATGTCAGTGCACGTTAAAGATCCCCAGGTGGTCGAAATTATTCCGGAGCCCTCCACTGCGGCACCTCTCTCTTCCATTCTTCTTTCACTCCCTCCTTTATCTCTTCCCTTACGGCGCGGTTCAAGTGTCGAACGAGACAGATACTGCGCCATTTCCTTTCCCCCAAAACCAATTATTATTATTATTATGCTTTAGAAATCCGCGGCTGCTCTCTTAATTGCGAAGTAGGACTGGGATGCTGTAACCTCTCCTTGCAATGTTGGCTCTTTTCCGATGAAGGTCAATTATATATGCAAATATTAATTTGAAGATAAAAGAAGCATGTGAGATACCGAGACATTTCTCGCAGCTTACGCTCAAGCGTTCACCACAACGAGCAAAAAGTGCTGCATTTCTTTAGAATATTACTGCACTTATGAGCGTTCTGTGTAATAAAGAGAACCGCATAGTCGGTAGGATTGTTTGGCTCCATTGGGCGGTGTACATTGAAGGCGCAGGTGTATAGAAACGGAGTGCTTACTGCACGTACGGCTTTGATGGTCGCACCCTAGCCGTGGATTTTAACCTTCATTGAAGGCGAGCGAGAGCGCTTGTAGTGTGCGCTCCAACCCAACGTTCTTTTACATCTGAGTTCTTTGATTCTCTCGATTCTTTCATGCTAGCTAGTTATCCAACTTTTATAGCAGGGGATTTTAACTGCGTCGAGGTTTCTTACAGGGATGTAAGCGGTCGCAGACAAGGCCGGCCGTATACCTTATAGGCCGTTTAACCTTATAGACCCATGGGTTGAACTACATGGTAACGAGTTTGCTGCCACATGGCAATGCGGCTCGAACATGAACAGGATCGATCGTTTCTACTTTCCGCCAACTCTCGCTACTCATGTCACTAGTGGCGAAGTCCTGGCTTTTTCGCGCATAACGGACTATTTTCCGGTATCTGTGAGGCTGCACTTTCGTCAGCCCGCTCCATACAAGAATTTTTGGAAAATGGTCATGGCACTAGTGCATGACCCCGAAACTGTGGCCATCCTACGCGAAGCTCTCGCAGAAACGTGCAGTCATCCCACACATCCACTCAGTTGGGACGATTTAAAAGCTAGTTAGCGTGACAAGCTGACCAAAGCTGGAAGAGATAGAAAGTTACGTTTAACTGCAGAAATTAACAATAAACTTGGATCGAAGGGCACGCAATGCGCAGCGTGGTGCGCCCCTCACTTTTACAATGCTGGATTACCTCAATCAGCTACAAGCGCGCTATGAACTTCTGCTCCGCCTCAGCTCCCGAAGTGCAGCACAAACTTATATTAGAGGTAGACCAGTCGCGGACCCCGCTGTACTCCGCAGCGTTCGCTATGGTTCCGTAGAGGGTCGAGCAACCATCCCGTTTGTCGAACTTCTGCATGGTGAAGAGTCAGATAGCGCTGAGGACATCAAGGCTGTCTTTAGTCAACTTTTTACTCGCGTCTTTACAACTGAGAGCACAGGCATAAACGATCTAAAAGCAGCTGTTCGTGAATTTTGCTCAGGGATAGCCTGCATACCTGGAGAGCGCCGCGACAGCCTATGTAATCCAGTCACGTTGGAGGAGCTTTGCCTGGTTTTCCAGGGAATGAACGCCTTCGCTGCAGCCGGTCCAGACGGGCTACCACATGTTTTTTGACAAACCTTTCTTCACGGAGATACATGTGCTTCTTTTGTCCATGCCCGATGGTCTTCTTGTCGACGGGTTTCGGCCGGAATCTTTTCACGAGAGTCGTATAGTGGTCCTTCTAAAGAGTGGTGATGTGCGGTCCGACCCAAAAGCATGGCGGCCCATCTCCCTCCTGAACTCCGATTATAAAATACTAGCTGCAATATTAGCACACCGCATAACGCCAGCTCTTCTTGACATAATAAGCAACGCTCAGATATGTTGTGTGCACGGTCGCACAGTTTTTTCGTCACTAGCTTTAACCCGCGATTTGTTCACCTTTGCTACGCGCGCGCAGATTTCGGGTGATTTTGTTTCCCTAGATCAAGAAAAAGCCTTTGACCGCGTTATGCGTGACTACCTTTTCACGGTTCAAGACTGTTTTGGCTTCCCAGGGCGTCTGATCGACGTCTTGAGATTGTTGTACACAGACTTAGCAGCAAGCCTCGCAGTGAAAGATCAGGTAACCGACCCCATTCCAGTGAGCCGCTGAATACGCCAGGGCTGCCCACTGCCATCAATTCTTTTCGTCCTTTGCATAGAACCGCTAATGCAACAAATGCAAATTTGCTAGCTTCTCCCAGGCTTGGGCGACGTTCAAGTAGCAGCTTATGCCGATGATATTTCTCTGTTTATTAGAAACATTGACAGCTATAGAGCATTTCTGAGGCTCTTTCACGCTTACAGCTGCCTGTCAGGTGCACGTCTCAACCCAGCTAAAAGCCAGGCTTTGCGCTTTGGACCTTTTAATGATAAATTTCCCGATGGTGTCCAATGGGTAGGTGGCATAAAAGTCCTTGGTGTCCCGTTTCTCGCCTCCGGTGACGTAGCCCGAGCCACCTGTAATGAAATAAAACGCAAAGCTGATCAGCGCATCCAAGTATCCAAGTCGCAAAATCCTTCGACCTACCTTTCTCCGAGCGAGCTTACCTTATCAGAACAAGCATAATAGCTTCCTTAATCTACGTCGCAAAAATAGCGCGCCCTCCTCGCCGCGTCCTCCAGAGGCTGGCCACAGCATACGGATCTTTCTTCTGGGGTGGACACCCAGAGAGCGTTGCAAGAGTTTTTGTCCGCCTGCCCAGTAATATGGGTGGCTTCAGCATCTCAGGTCTTGAAGTTATGTGTCGTGTATTGGCTTTAAGGGCCATGTGGGACCTTATCTCAGACACAACGCACCGAGGAAGAGCACTCACCGCATATTTGATGGGAACATCACGTCGCTTCATTGAGTTATCAAATTGGAAAGGTCCTGCGGCTGAAAAGACGCGAGCTTTCTATGTATATGTCGTGAGATCCTTACAATTTCTTGAAGGTACACTTCCTGATTGTCATTTGAAAGAATTATCCGCGAGTGAAATTTGCGAATATGTTGCGTTTCGCACCCTGAATGTAGACCAGCGCAGGAAATTGCGCAAAAGGCTGAAGCAAAGAATCTTTGCCTCTCTCCCCCCTGATGTATCCAATTTTACCTGGCTTCGTGAATGGGAAGCGTTACCCACAGCTGACCGCCTTGCGGTGTGGGGCGTGGCGCCCTCCGCCTGATGTCCGCAATGCGGTCGAACTGAAACTCTGAACCATGCTGTTTTTGAATGCCCAGTCGTGCGCACTTTCTGGCGATTGGCAGCTCGCATGTTCCAGGTGCGCACGCGGTGGCGGAGTCGCAATCGCTGTTTCTTTGTTGAATTAATAATGTGTGTGTGCGCTTATGTACTCTGGAAAAGGAGGGGACTTGATGTCTTGCGGGGAGGCCCGCAGAAAGGAATGTTTCCTTTACTGTACCGCCTTAGAACTTTGATGCTGAAACACTTGAATGAAGAACTCGTCGTGTTGGGTAAGGAGGTCTTCCTCTTCCGCTGGTCAACAAGGTTCATTGTTGTTAGCGATAGAGGTGTGTCCACGCCCATCCTTCCGTATTAGGAAGTTTGGCGAGTGTTGCTCATCTTTTCCTTTCTTCTATTCAACTTAAATTCACATTTAAGCTCCTTTAAGACATCTCGTGTAGAAACCACGAATTGTCCACTGAAATGTCGTTTGCATATATGTGATACCTGTACAATGTGACTCATTGTGATGTCCATGAAAACCAGACCACTTGTGTAAAGAGTCCTTATCACTGTAGATATTTTAGAAAAATAAAATTTTCTTAAAAAGTGTATAGAAACGCACGTGTCCCTATTTTGAATAGAAACATTGGTGGCGAGGCTGCATAAAAATTGTCTGCGGTTTAACTACTGCTGAACCTGGTTCGAGCTCGATCCACGTCTCGCTTGTTGCTAGCGAGAGATGGCGCTGGCGAGCGTCACAGCTTCCATATCGCGGCTTCGGCGGCGGCGATGCGCCGGTGAGTGGGTGCGCGGGCGCGAAAAAGTACCCCCCCCCCCCCCTATTTTTTAAAATTTTCTCCGTCGGTAGATGCACGCGTAGTGCGCCCCGAAAAGCGCCGCTGCCAAGGAACAGAGAGCGGATGGGGTTTTATTTTATTTGGCAATATACGTGGCGTTCCAGGTAAACCAGTCTCCGATGAGTTTTGTATATGCACTGGGCGCGGGATATACTTTAAGTGAATATGCATCTGTTGCGCTCAAGTAGCACCACTGTTGTGTATTTGGATTTCTCGCGCTGTCCTTTAGAGCTTGGAGAAAAAATGACTCGGACGGTACCTTGCTGCGATCAAGAAGTTAATATTTAAAAAGCTAGCTAGTCATTATGAACTAATTAATCGACTGTGCAGTGAGAAAAAGAAGGTTAGGCAAGGTTTAATCATGGTTATACCAAAGGTCAAGCGAAAGTATTTTGCAATGGCCCGGACAAAATTTGGAGGTCGACATCGTGTCGGTCACGCTCACTTATGGTTGCACGCTCACTGAGGTTGAACGTTCGTTATGGTTGGTCCAAATCGGCCGAGGTCAAATTTCGGGGCCTGCCCGGGTAACATTTAGAGACTGCCATCGTATAGAGCACATTGAAATTAGCCTGAAAATAGATTTTGGTACAAATCAATGAAGGTCAAATTTCGGGAGTGGAATGGGCAACATTTCGGAAACGACCCGGGTCTAATTTGGAGACACCATCCCATTGGCCATAGCCAAAATATGCTTGTCATCTGACTCAAAGTTGTTGCTATTAGAGCAGAAAGTTGGGCTAGTTGCTTGATGTTGTTACTGAAGAAGTGGGCGCGGAAAAACAAGGACAAGCGAGACAGTCGCTCTTCTTTGTTTGTCTCGCTTGTCCTCGTTTTTCCCGCGCCAACTTCTTCAGTCTGTTGCTTTGAGATCGCCAAATGCGAAGGTCACTTCAATGTCATATACGCACACCGGACTCAAACTCAAGTTTTGCCTTGAATAGATACTGCAGAGTAGGTCACACGACCCTCAGCAGTACCGAACCCATTTTACGCGCCTAGGACACTCCTTCAATTGTTAAAAACGTTACATTTAGCTGGACACCTATTCTATTTACATGGAAAGAGGGAGAGAGAAACGTAGGGCCAAAATTCATCCCTTTAGTCAACAAAACATTGGCTAAGTTCGGGCACATACGGTAAATACACAACTGTAAAATACAAGCATTTGCGATAGACATGGCTGTACACAAAGATGCATATAAGAATTGAGTGCATTAAAACCGACAGGAATGTCAGCGAAACGATCCGGTATGGAATGTTACTAGCATGACGGATTTATCTCTTTCAGACACTCATAGAGTCCTGCTATCGAGAAAAGTCTGAAAATTTGCATGTGTATTAGCCGTTACTGGTAAAATATTCTCCAAACTGTTTTGCTAGCCTAATTCTCGACCGTTGGTATAAAGACCCATCTAGCAAGCCCCGGCAAACCATTCCTGTATTGATAACAGAATTCATTAGTCCCTACATATGTTCGATTTCGATCACATAGGCCACAATAATGTGACTGCAGTGCGCGCAGAGCTTTAATAGTAGCTTGCTATATTCGTGTAAATATGTTTTGGTGCTGTACGAGTGGTGTTTCGCTGTAAAAACTGTGGAGTTGCGTAAAGTTATTTAACTAACTTCAAACGTTTTTCACCGCTTGCGAGATCGCATTGTTTTCTCTCCGATAATACTCAAGCAAAGCAACGCAAGCAGACGACAGACGACTTTCACCGCACCTTCTGTATCTCCTTCGGACCCAGCCGACTCAGCTGTTACTTTTTTCCACGCGGGGAAAAAAAAAGGCACTGGCGTAGAGTCACGTGGGAGAAGCGAGCGCACGTCACAACTGGTTTGGCGGTGTCCGGCGCCTCTTTCGACTAGAACACCGCGCCGCTCCTTTGCTGCAGCGGTTTTCGGCCCCGTCGCCGCCGCAGGTCCAGCAGGGTCAGGAGCAGGTCCAGCCCGAGCAGGATCACCATCAACTCCGCCGTGGTGGAGGAGCCCAGGAACGTTGCGTGTTGTTGGCTGTGCATTCACAGGGCGGGGATGGTAGCCGCCGGTGCAAGGGAGCAGCTGTCACGGGCCACAGAGCCGTCTGTTTGCACGAGGAGATGGTCCTGGAGCTCCTCGTGTATAACGGCTCTGGCCAGCTGCTGCACAGCGCAGACGGGTGTGCACCGCTTTCCCGACATGCCGATGATCTCTCGCTGTACCTCCGAGGCAACAGGCGAGGGCGCGCAGGAGCCGTAGGGGATGGGCCTTGACTCAAATGCTCATCCTCGAGCAGCGCCGCCCCGACACACATTTCCGTGTTCCTTAACTTTATTCTTGCGTCCAGTACCACCAGCCTATAGGCGTCGATCGTGCTAAGCGTTCCATACATTTTGTGGAAATACGGGGGGACAAACCTTTCGCCCCGCCCGCACTCCCACTCCGCGGATGCAGCGTTCCCGCTCGCGAACCGCGGAGGGGTTCGTGCTCGAGGGACAAAGGGAAGGGACGACACAGCGTGAAAACTCATATGCTATTTATTAAAGTTGCAATCAATACACAGAGTGGGCCAGCTAGCTACAAAACATCAACGAGGCATTCCTCGGAAATAGAAGGCTACGTAAGAAGGACTTCCGACTTACCGGCTGGGGCAGGGGCGCGACTTCGGAGGTATCGGCGGCGAACGTTTGTATGCGCCGTTAATGGCGGCCGGGTTCTCCCGTGCGCGCCGCATTCTTGAGGCAAAGCCTTTCCCTAGCATTTGCAGGGGAAGGCGACCAGAGCGCGCGTCTGCTGCGCTCGCTTCGCTGCCTGGAACCAGAAGTCCAGCGGCAAGGCACAACGGATCCCCGTGCGCCTGCCGCGGAAGGTGACGGGAGCGTCCGGCTCCAACCGCTCACGACGCTGGCCGGATCCCGAAGGGCCTCTCTCCGGTTCCGCAGAATTCCGCGTAACCTACGAGGTGGCGCTCCCGTCGCCGTTTTCTTTCCCCCACGAGGGAGACTTCCCTCCTCGCCCAGCTGGGAGCTGTCCGTCCCGACGGCCGACCATGAAGATGGGCCGCATGGAAATGGAGGGGGGAAACAGGTTCTCCACAATTTTTAAGTGTCCAGTAAGGAGTTGACTGCCTGAAGTATTGAATTATCGCGCTGTTGGCTGATCCTGAAGCTACTCTTAGTGTTATGCAAGAAATTGTCGGTGGAACTTAGTGCGTAGCAAGCGTTGCGAGCGCTGGGATAGCAGGCCCGAGAGCTGGCGCCGTGGAAGTTATAACAGAAGAGGGGGCGGTTATTGCACTAGTTTTAAAAATTTGGAATTTCGAGGGAATTCCTTGGAAGCCTGAAAGAAGCTACAATATATGCTTCGCGACAAACGCCTAACTTCAGGCAGAAATCCTGAACATTATGAAAACAGCCCAACAGCGAACAACTCGAGAAGTAGTTTTCATGCCCATGAAGTGGCTGGTTAAGCTGCGACACAGATCAACACCCTCTATACTAGCTAAGGCCTCTCCATATTCTCCTCTCTTTTGTGGCTACGTCATCACACTACGACGGACCAGCTCTCGGCGCTCGCGAGGAGCGCCCGTCGTGCCCCCACTTTCTCGATGCGGTCTCCGTGACCTTGGTGCAACAACGCGTGCGCGGAGCAGTACCAGCCGAAGTATCGAATTTAAGAAAACATTTTGATGGTTTTATTACTGATTTCCTGCAAAAATAAAAATGTTATTTCGTAAAAATTTATACTTTTTGTTGAACTACTTATTTTGGAAGGTAATATTGGTTTTTGAACGTGGTTTTCCTATACTTTTTCATTTTCGTACAGAGTGCTCGACTGGAAAATGCGTTTACACTGCGGTAAACGTCAGTGGTTCCTTCATTTCGTGAACGTAGTTGCACGTGTTCGCATTTCTGCGTTTCTTTTTTGTTCGTGCAGCGTGTCACGAAGCTCAACGCTGTTTCAAGGTTAGCACCGTTACGGTAACGACGAGAAAGTACGTCGGTGCCGGGAGGTGTGCGTCCAGTGTGCAGGCTGTGATAATGCCTGGGCATTGCTGCGTACCGCGGTGCCGCGGGATCTATGATGGTGGTGAGCGTGTGCGAATCCTCACCTTCCTTTCCAACCAAGCAAGGAGAGCTCAACGGATTAGAGCTATCCACCGTCCGGACTTCACTCCAGGAAAGCGGTTGGTGGAAAGGAAACATTCCTTTAATTGTCGTTGTTACTCCTCCCTCAGTTGCACTGAAAACGCTGCGGGCAGCATGTTGCGAAATAATTCCGTAGTGCTGCCTCTTTTGGACCGGATAAACCTGTAAAGTCGTAGCGGAATATTATTGCTGGCATTCAGTTCACACGACATTTATAGAAATTTCTCTCGTACTGTCATGCACCTGTCTGATTTTTAAACTTCAGGTTCTAGAGCTTTTACTGTCTTTGTTTTTTCTTATCGTAGGTCTGCAAGCGCCACTTTAAACCGTCCTACATGATAAATAGCCCAAGCTGCACGGATACAAAAACCAGAAGAGTAGTAGAAGTTGCGGTGAAGGTCGAACGGTTACGACCTGATGCTGTTCTAAGCGTACTTCCAGACTGCCCGGCGTATCTTTCTGTCCCAAATGCATGCACGTATCGAGAGGCCCCAGATGAAAAGAGGACGCGCCGAGAGGCAACTGCGTTGCAAAATGCCATCAACTTGCCTATTGAAGCACACCAGACGGAAGAGGACAGAAACAAAATTGACAACTTTCTGGCGCTGTTGAAATGCATACCATGTATCTGGACGGTGATTTCTCAGCATGACTTTATACCCTTCCTCAATCTGACTGTCCATAGTGCCCCAGCAATAAAAAAGTCAGTTAAAGTCACCGTAGACCACTCTCTAAAGCTGTATTTTCATGATGTCGAGGTCACCAAACTTGATGGCGTGGAGATCATTCCAAAATATGTGAATGATATTCGGTGCTTGGCAGGTCTGTTGCATGCCGTTGAGAGCTCTGATAAGGCTCCTGCCTTCCGCAAACATGAAGACAAGACAGGTGGCATATTGAATCTCGTGGTATCTCTTCTTGAAGATGCGACAAATCAAGAAATGCCAAACGAAGATCGGCAAGATGCTTTAACATTTTTAAAGGAACAAGTCTTTCTCCGTTTAAGCAAGTCACCCCGCTACTCTTCAGAGCTGTAGGTATTTTCCAGCCTTCTATTTACCATCTCTCCTCATGCTTTTAGGTACTTGCGTAACTAAGGAGGTCTCACATTGCCGCATGAGTCCACGATCAGATGTTTATGCAATGCATATGTTATAAATCCAGCAGCTGAGCAGCAGGATGCTTCTTTGCTGCTTTATGCGAAGAAGATCGCGAGTGCAATGAAGGATCATGAGAAGTCACTGGTTCTCATGATAGATGAGATCCATCTACTGGCGTATATTGATTATATGTGTGGCACGATTGTCGGTTCTGCCAGCAACAGTTCAAATGCAGCAAAGACAGCTCATGTCTTTATGATTCAAAGCCTCCTGTCATCACAAAAAAGTGTTGTTCACATTTTGCCCGTTGAACAAATCAATGCTCAACAGTTGAACACTGTGGCCCGCAGCATCCTAAAAGAGCTTGAAAAGGTTGAGCTTCGCATCATTGCAGTCATCACAGATAACAGTTCTATCAATCGCAAAACAATCTCTCTTTGGTTTGTCATCAAAAGTCAGCAGCTCCTAACCTCACCCATCAGATTCTACTCGTCCTCTTTTTTCGTTATTGACCCTGTTCACTTGTTGAAATGTATTCGGAACAATTGGATCAACAAAAAGAACCATGGAACATACATGTTTTTTCCTTCACTTATGAATTTGAACTCCAACCCAAAAATTATCACTGCTTCGTTCAAGACCCTCCGTGACCTTCACCTAAAAGAAGAAGACCACCTTATCAAGGCTGCTCTAACACTGTCAGTAAAGGCCATCATTCCATCTAATATGGAAAGGCAAAATGTGAAGCTTGCACTGAGAGTGTTCAACGTATCAACCATACCTGCTCTAGAAACATGCGGTCAACGCTATGCACTGCAGCATGCAGCTGGAACAGCGGAATTTTTAAAGGTTGTTGAAACCTGGTGTAGGATTGTTAATGTGAAGTCGCCCAGCAAAGGACGCCGGCTTCGTGATGACCTGCGTACTCCCATTGCAGAAAAGCTTTGTCCACAAGTTGAATTCCTTCAAAACATCATGTAGTGGCTTGACCTGTGGGAGAGTTTGAAGTTTGACAATGAAATTCTCACTCGGCAGACCCACAGTGTCTTGCGTCTCACTACAGAAGCCTTTTTCAAGATAACAAAATATTGCCTTGAAGACCGTGGATTTGACTACGTACTTCTGGGGAAGTTCCAGACAGACTGCTAGGAGGAAATATTTGGCAAGTATAGGCAGCTTTCCAGGTCGCAGCACCATGTGTCCATCAGACAAATGCTTGAATCCGAACGCAAGCTTCGCCTACAAAGAGCCCTGGCGCTTCCAGACTGATTCAGGGGCACCTACTGTCAGCATTGATGAGGCGATTCTACAGAGGTTGAGCATTGAGGTAAATAACAAGGACTTAAAAAGCTTGCATGTACTGCTTTCCGAGCAAATTTTGAAGAGGATGAAGACATCATAATTGAGAATGCTGAAATTACAGCAAACATGAATCCTGGAGGGCCCAGGTTCCAACAAACTCCCGTAGTTAATGCTGTGATGACTGCTGAAATTGTCCTGGACAAGGTGCGAAGTGAAAAGTATGCAGTGCATTTCCATTCTCTAGAGATCCAAAGTAATGCCCTTTTCACACTGTCTACCAACCTGATAGAAGACGGGAACAGTTTCGACGAATGTGAAAGCGGTCATATTCCTCACTTGGGCATGCATCATATTATTAGCGCTGCAACAAAGATTCTGCTGAAAAACTATTGTAAAAATAGGAACGACAGTCTTGTGCAAGCAAAAGTGGCTCAAAAACGGAAGCTTAACACTTTGAAATCTTCACTGTTCTGACTCCTTGTGCTGCACGCCTTTGAAAGTTTTCTGAATGCTTGTACTCTGTAAGAAACATATCCGTGAAAGACATGAGAGCGCAAAATGGCAACACAGACGAGTAAGAGAACAGGACGAGCGCTGCACTTTTAACAGGATTTATTCAAGGAAGAGCGTTTATATAGCCTCTGCCTATATCCATGCTCTTAATCGAAGTTGACAAACATTGTCAACTGCGATTGCCTTTCACGAATACGCACCAACAAGCCCAGCTGCAAGTACTTCTTAATAAACATGTCATTTTTATGTAACAGAGCTTGATCCAATGTTATCAACTCGAAAGGCATCTGCTCAGTCCCTCAGTTCAGATGCCTTGCATCGAGCTGTGAGCTTTTCTGAGACCCATACCTTATGGCAGTGTTTCTTTTAGTGTGTTTGTGGAGGGTGGGTGAGCGGTTGTTTGGAAGAAAAAGTTTACAAATAGTAGTCAGATTCTTGGAAAACAGTCGCCGCTAGGTGATATACCAGACGGTTTAATTTTTGCCCGAAAATAATTCCCAAGTCCGCGTCATGCAACGAGCTATTAACAAAAATAAAGATATATGTGCACGCACAGCGGAATATCAATGCCCGCAGAAAAAAAAAATGTCCGGACTTTCAGGCAATATTAGGCAATAGTAAAAGATACTGATTAGCCAACATATATTCATAATCCGGAAACAACTAACTTTAAGTTCTTAAAACTATTCACCGCGGTCTGTGTACCGGAAATGACATCATACACATATGCCAGCATTAAATCATGGGGCCAAAATCTTCAAAGGACGATTTCACGTAGCGCTGCAGTTACACAAGAACGAACGAGCGCGCAGCACCGTCCCTTCATGAAGAACACGAACTCCGGCGCCCGTCGTAGTGTGATGACGTCACGGAGGAGCAGGGAGGCCTTTTCTAGTCTAGAGGGCGTTGCCCGGATGAAAAAAAAGCTGATCATGTTCCTGACTGGCTCCAAGGGTTGAGCTTTTCTGGCGCTAAAGGGATTTTAAATATCCAGAAGCCAGCATTGCTGAACAATTATGTTATCTCCGTAAGTTCTTTTCATGTAAAGCCTATTTTAGTATTTTGTCATGCTAGGTGAAAGTCTAGCAATACAGAAAAAATAAAGACTCCGAAGTTGGTAACGTGACGGGCTAGGAGTCAAAAGCTTCCACTAGTTCGAATCCTTAAGATAGTTTGTTGCTTCTTTTTGTTTACTTTTTGATTTGATTTTATTTTTATTTCATTACCTGATAGTTATGCCGCTTTGTTTCATGTAATTTTTAGCCCACATTTCTAGGAGGATATTTGGGGGAAGGAACCGGCAGTTCAAAGAAAGGACACTAAGATTGTATGCATAGGCAGTGGCCAATTTTCTTTTACAGGACACTGGGAAAAAGTTCAAGGAAAGGACATTAAGATTGAATTGATGGCCAGGGGTCAATTGTTTTCTCACAGGAAGTTCAAAGGCTGCCGTCTTGTTCTGCCTTTGGGGGGTTCACTTTTAATTTAAAGGAGATCAGCATTTTCATAAAAGGCGTTGAGGCTGTCTGTTGGCTGCCGCGAAGGTGAACAAAAACTCAAACTCACAAGAATTATTTCCTTCGGCACAGTTATGCAGAATACGAGTTATCTGGTGAGCTGCTCTAAAAGCGTTGCGCTGAACGCAGCACACTAAAATGAACCACAATCTTGCTGTGTCTGATCTCGGAAGCGATCTGCCGGGAATTGCGTGAAAAATACGAGGAGGCTCCAAGCCCATCGACAGAGATACGGGTGCTTTAGAGCACTGCGGGAAGGTGGCCAATCGTAGAAGCATTGGAGCCTGTCTATGGGTTTCTCGCGTGCTGGTGAGGGAGTTGCATCATCTAGGTAAGTCCAGACTCCAACAAGTGCAGAAATATGTCTTATGCTTTGTGTTGGTTCTTACTAGGCCATTGAAACTCCTATGAGGCCTAGACAGCGAAGTCCGAGCTCCCGGTAAAGCCCACCAGGGGTAGCCGTTCTGACGACGACACAGCGGCTATGCGATAAGGACACAACATAGAACAGGGCGCTTTGTCCGATGCCAGAATCCAATTGGGCTTTCCCAAAAGTACCTGTTTTGGCTCGGTTATAGTGGCTAGAGGGGTCAGGTATAGCTTAGTCTGGCGGCTGACGGAGGGCAAGATGGTGACAACAAAGGAATGAGGTATTCACCTACACCCGTTTTGAGATAAAAGGGGCCTCTGGAGCGAAGCCGAGCTGGCACCCAGGCACCCAATAGATTGTGGAAAGGGACGAAAGCGTCCGCTTCCTTCATTTCCAGAGCCTATGGAGAGAAAACATGCAGACTTCCCCCGACACTATATAGTCTGCAGTTAAGCTCCGCCCAACATAATTTCGCCGTTACTTAAACAAGAAGCTAATCAGGAGACGAAATTATGCGCTCAAGAATTTTGATGCCACTGGCTTGTTTGATAGAGTCAAACTCAAAAAGCTGGTTTTGTTCACCTTTGTGATTGGTCAGCGGAGTAACACAAGACGCCGCGGCCTGTTGCCAACTGCTGCTTTTCTATATTGCGTTATATCCTACTCCACATGTTCTTGACGCTCAAGCCTGTAACTTTCGTTGTCTGCTTGTGCCGGGTTCGCACCGAATCAACACTCATTTATGTCAAGTGCATTACGAGGATAAAGCAGTTTCGTGGCAAACTTGTGAAACGCTCAACTTTTATCACCGGTGGTTTAATATGGTTACGTGGTGGATATTAAAAGGTTGATGCGTAGTTTGGGGTGGTACAAGATGAAGTGCAGTCACGCGATGTCAAGAAAATCTCTGGAATAGATATCCACGCCCAAATTACATTGCCTGGCTGAAAGCTATGGGGCCTTAAAGCCAGCTATTTTACGAGCGCTTCTGGGAGACTGCGTATCAGTCCGGCAGATTCATGGATGGCACGAAATAAGGCGCACTCTACTGCGGTAAAAAATACTTCCAGCGAGTTTGCCTCCAGGAAAAAGGAAAATGCCAGAGCTTCCAAGCGCAGATTCACTGCTCCTAGTAGGGAAAAGTTACCTCCGACCGCAAAACCCCGTTTCAAAAAGAAGCACCGCGTTTAGCATGCGTTGTCTCTTTTGTGGCTGGTGAAAAAAAAGGTGCCCGATGTTAAATGCCGCCCTCGTAGCAGGAGATTTTCTCCTCAACGCACTAGCGTCCGGGACAGGCACTACACTTGGAGGTCTGTAAAGAATTAGGATGCAGTAACGGGTGAATTGTGCGGTCTAAACACGCGACTTGATTTCCGTGCGAAAGCACGACTGAGCACGGTCAAACCCAACAAACAATCTTGTGGCTTGCATCACCTTGAGGACAATCTTGGCCAACATGCAGACATGGAATTAATATTGCCGCCAGTGGCATTCGAACGCAAGACGTTGCGAGCAAATCAGCTTCGCTGGTCAGTGCCTGATAGCACTGCACTATTGCAGCAGCCTATCACGCCTCGTGTTAAACTGCAACTCAATCTCGCGCTGTCCATAACACGAAGTCTCCGTCAACTTCCATTTGTGCGCAGAAGCTTTCAAACGTGCTATTATATTTAACTACTTTGAAACCTTGCCCTTTTTTTTTGCTTCGAATGTATAGCACGTCATGCAAGCCTTGACTCATTCGCATCCCACTGCGCGTTAGCCCAGCGTTTTCTATATGTATCATGCTTTCAGAGAAATATGCTTACGGAGTTGTGCAAGCGGACAGTTAAGTTGGCGGGCTGCATCCGCAATACTTCATTTCGCCCTGTCGAATATATCGATTTCAAGACCGTTGCATTAGCCACGGGCAGAGCGCATGTCGCAGGGCAGGACGTGCGGCATTTGTGACAAACCTTCTTTCCGAATTCTTAGCGTTTGTTTGTATTGATTTTTTTTTACAGATGCGACAAAAGGTGTTGAAAGTTTGAGTTGACGCCGATCAAACTGCACGCCGTAGCAGACTTTACCTTGGCTTACGTTTCGACGTTGCAGTGTTATCGTTGGTCACAACGCACAAGTGACAACAGGGGCCATTTGCTGTTTAAGATGGAATGAATGCAATTAATAGGCTAATTTCGCATTCCAAAGCAACACATAGGATAAACCGTCGGGGCAGATCAATTCAGGCCGCCCACAGGGTTCTTTACATGCCCGAAATCTCAATACGCGAGCGGCTTTGCATTTCACCTCCGTCAGTATGGACCCAGATAACCACATACAGCCTTTAGACATCACAAATACGGCATTTGCTGGACATTCTGTATGTCGAGTAGATATCCAGATTTATCCACATAACACTGAGGGGACATATACTGGATTATCAGAAATGCATCCGTACCTCTAAAATAGGATGTTGTACAGATGTCACGGCAGAACGTTTGTACATCTAGTAGATGTGCACAGAGGGACAGTTTGACGTCTAAAGAACTTCCTATGCATTACTATCGAAGTCTCTGCAAAAAATCTGCTTAAAACTTTGCTCGAAGTCTGTCTGCAGTAATGAGAACAATGAGCCCAAATTACGTTAGGTAATTGAGGCCGTGCATTCCGAGGACCTTCAGACGGACGTTACCACCGAACTGTTTGTCGCGGGGGTCTACGATGGTGGCAAACGATTCGTCGTGTTGTGACGCACACGTTTATGAAATTTATTAGCTTATATAATGAGGAAATATACCGGATGTAGTGAAGGGGGCTGTAAGTCGCAAGAGGAGTGCAAAAACCATGAGGTAGATGGCGCTGCTTGTGTCTTAGAATGGCAATACACCAAATCAGGGGACACAGGGTGATATGGGATGGGCGTCGTTCGAAAGCAAAGAAGCTAGCAGTAAGATAGCATATGAGGAGCGAAGGAGAAAAATTTGGGAAAAGCAGTGGGCTAAGAATGTTTTCAGATACCTGTATATAAGGAATGTTGACTCGAAATGGAGAAAGCGAACTAGCCAATTGACAAGCAAATATCTGTACAGCAGTAAGGGGGCAAATCAGCAATTATCGTTTAAGAAAAAGGTTAAAGAAACAGGGAGAGCTCAGTGGAAAAGAGCGATGCTGAAGAAATCAGCGCTGGGAAAACAAAGGATGTTAAAGCTGGAAATTGCAAAAGAAAATATCTATGATAATTGTAGGGGAAGCTCTTTGTTGTTTGAGGCCAGGACGAGCGTTTTGCGGACTAAGACATATAGAGTCAGGTGCCACGAGATAGACACGTGCGTTGTGTGCGGAGAGGAGGAGGAAGCGGCTGAACACTTGATACTTCTTTTTAAAGGGCTTCACCCAACAGTGGAAAGCAGCGGGGCTGATTTATCCAAGGCATTGGGGTTTTAAGTTTTGATTTTAAGAGGGTAGAAGTTATTAAACGAAGGTTATTTGATTGGTGGCTAATACCAAGACAAGAGTAAAATTTCATAAGACAGGGCTAGGGGGCTTGAGCCACCACCCGAATTAAAGGGTTCTGCCGTATCCATCCATCCATCCATCCATCCATCCATCCATCCATCCATCCATCCATCCATCCATCCATCCATCCATCCATCCATCCGTCCGTCCGTCCGTCCGTCCGTCCGTCCGTCCGTCCGTCCGTCCGTCCGTCCGTCCGTCCGTCCGTACGTCCGTCCGTCCGTCCGTCCATCCATCCATCCATCCATCCATCCATCCATCCATCCATCCATCCACCCACCCACCCACCCATCCATCCATCCATCCATCCATCCATCCATCCATCCATCCATCCATCCATCCATCCATCCATCCATCCATCCATCCATCCATCCATCCATCCATCCATCCATCCATGCGCCCGTCTGTCTGTCCAAGTAGGGTGCCTCGATGGGCGGGCATCAGGCATCTTCTTAGAAGGGATGTTTCCGGATAACAAACATCCACGGATGTTTCCAATTTGTCTTCTCCACGTTGCTGAGCACACCGTTGTAAACAATTGAAGCTCCCGCATTTAACGCACTTAAGTCGAACACTGAGGCTGTGTCGGCGAAATGAAAAATTTTGTTTTCAAGGAAGGTAATCACACAATAACTGACTCACATATCTCGGGCGACACATAAACCGAGCCTTAAGGGAAGGCATAAAGGAGCGAGTGAAAGATCAAAGGAAGAAAGAGCTACCGTAGTGGATGTAGTAGTAGTAAGTGGTTTTATTGAAACAATAATAAAAAGTAAGGAAAAGTTTTTTGCTAGGGCCGGCATCTGCCATCGATACTGAAGCACTTGAGCTGGGGCAGCGGAAATGAAGGATAGCAGGCAGGATGGAGAAATGAAGGATGTGAGGTGACAGGAAGAGAGGATAGTGGGAGAGGTAATATACACAAACTATTTACACAATAAGAAATGCGTCCATGTTGTGCGCGTGATTAGCTCATGATGGAGCAATACAAACACACGCGCACAGCAATAAGTTGACTACAACTGGAGTGGGGCGTCCAGTGGTTAATCGTCCAAGGTAGAACTCGCAGAGCGTTTGTTCACTGCGTGTAACTACCTGGCGGAGAGCAGACGGGACGTAAAGCCCTTCTGTTCGAGGAACGCACAGATGCTCACCAAGGTTCGCTCACGGGTGCGCGAACTGCCCTGCGGCCTCAATAGCGTCTTGAGGCAGTCTGGTAGTATGCCCAGCACCCTATAGGCCGCAAGCATATCGCGACGAGCATCGGCGTACGCGGCACAGTGAAGGAGCAGGTAGTCTAGTGTGTCCACTGCACCGCATCCGACACACGCATTAATCGTCGCGATTCCGTGACGCTCCCGTCGTTCCCCGGGCCACACGCAGCCAATGCGCACGTGGAGGATCATTGCACGTGGCGACCGCGTAAGTGCGCGACAGCCGTTGATGCTGTCGATGCGCTCACCTCCTGCGATGCGTGGGTCGGGGTGCTGCTTTCGGAAATGGTCGTGGATGACCGCACGCACGTCCTCCAGCGCAAGGGGCAGATCGCTGGCAAATAGTTGGCGTGCGGTGGTCGCGAGGTCGTCAGCTACTTCGTTGCCGGCGATGCCGCAGTGACCGGGCACCCAGTGTGCACGCACGGCGCATCCTCTCTGAGCAAGGCGCTCGAAGCGCGAACGAATGTTCCGCACTAGTGGGGTACCGTGGCCGGTGGATTGCAGCCGGCTGAGGACGGCAATAGCAGTTTTGAAGCGAAAAGCTTCACTACGCTAGTCAACACCACGCATCGCGCGAGCCGGCTTATGTCGGAGCACGAGTGACGTCACGCACGGCGCAGGTGGCCGCCGCCGACACCGTCGCCTGAAGTTTCGCCGCTGCCACGTTTCTCTCTCTCTCTCGCTCCCTAGTTACTACTGCGCATGCGCCACTAGTAGCACCAAGCCACAGGTGCTCCGCCGCTGCGCAGCGCCGTGCCTTTCCTCAAAATCCTACTTTCAATGATCAGTTTTCTCTTTCTTCTTTCACTCCCTCCTTTATCCCTTCCTTTACGACGCAATTCGGGCGTCCAGCGAGATATGTGAGACGGTTACTGCGCCATTTCCTTTCCTCAAAAACCAAACAAGTGAGCTGACGGCGTTCATAGAGTTCATTGGCGTTGACAACGTCGCAAATGCCGCTCATTTTCACGAAAGGAAAGGCGCACAATCGGCTCCGCGGGTAAGTGAAGACCTCAACCTCGCGTTCACGTTTACGTGGCGTTCGTCTCCAACTGCAAAAGAAAGCCTGCTTTGATTGCGCTCCGCATATTCTATAAGCAGCGCGCCTTCCCTGCCGCTCTGGGAGGTACGGCATGCAGATAATGGTTTATCGCGAGAGATTGATCACCAAATGAATACTGCGGCCTAGCTAAAGCTGCAGTGCAGCATGCCAGCCACAACGCTATCAGCGCTAATGAATTCAGGCGACATCTCTCTCATCACCGCCACATGCCTCGAAGCAAGAATGAGGCGTCCGCACACTGAGGGAGCCAGTTATGAGCCCTTCTTTGCTCAAATCCATCGCCATCAAGAAAGTTGTCAACGCCAACGCCAATGAACAAAGTGAACGCCATCTTTCGCTTTGTATATCCTGGATTAGCGTAGCACATCTTTTTTTTTACAAATATTTACTATTTTCCGGCTTTAGAGGCAAAACACTAAGGCGCCCGTGTGCTGTGTGATGTCAGTGCACGTTAAAGATCCCCAGGAGGCCGAAATTATTCCAGAGCCCTCCAATTGCGGCACCTCGCTCTTCCTTTCTTTTTTCACTCCCTCCTTAATGCCTTCCCTTACGGAGCAGTTCAGGTGTCCAACGATACAGATACTGCGCCACTTCCATTCCTCAAAAAACCAATTTTTATTATTATTATTAAATCCGCGGCTGCTCTTTCAATTACGATGTAGGAATGGAATGCTGCAAGCTCTCCTTGCATTGTTGGCTCTCTTCCGATGAAGGTCAATTATATATGCAAATATTAATTTGAAGTTTAAAGAAGCATGTGAGGTACAGAGATATTTCTCGCAATTTACGCTCAAGTGTTCACGAAGTAGGGCAAAACGTGTTCGATTTCTTTAGAATATTGGTGTACTTATGAGCGTTCTGTGTAGTAAAGAGTACCGCATAGTCACCAGGAATGTTTGGCTCCATTGGGCGGTGCGCATTTCGCAACCAACGTGCATACGTGCGTACGTCTATTTTGCATAGAAACATTTGCCTGCGGTTGGCTCCGGGGATGTCTTTCTCAGCCAGAAAACACTGAGGGCCAAGAAAACTGCACGCGCCTAGCGGGGGCGCCTTCCCTAAACTTCTTTGTCACGAGGAAGTGGCGCTGCTAATCCGCAGTCTCTGCTTCATGCTAGAGAAGGCTCGTTTTATTCGGCTCAACAGATACGGGACATTGCTCGCAGGCGTGACCCCGGCGGCGAGTGGCAGGCCCGACTGGGCTCCGTGCGCAAGGAGTCCGCGTCGCCCTTCGACTTCAGGGCGGCCATCGCAGCGGTGCTGCGCTCGGCCGACGGCGTCCTGGCGCTACTGCGGCTCGAGGCGGCCGTGCCCCGGAGCCGTGGCGTGCGGCCGGCCTGCCTGCCCCGCACGCCGCCCCCACAAGCGGGCCGCTGCGCCACGCTCGCCTACGGTGTCAATAATAATAATTGGTTTTTGGGGAAAGGAAATGGCGCAGTATCTGTCTCATATATCGTTGGACACCTGAACCGCGCCGTAAGGGAAGGGATAAAGGAGGGAGTGAAAGAAGAAGAAAGGAAGAATAGGTGCCGTAGTGGAGGGCTCCGGAATAATTTCAACCACCTGGGGATCTTTAACGTGCACTGACATCGAACAGCACATGGTGTCAAGGGTGAGTGAGCTGATGGGATGCGGCGGTTGTTGATGCAAGGAAGCTTGTAAAGGTGTTATAGACAAAATAATGCCCCCTTTAGGGATAAGTTGGTTTACAGATAAGCACCTAAGGCAGGTGGGATACACCGCGCTCCTTTAGTGCCCGAGTCAAGGGTAGGAAACTATGGCTACTTTTGGTTCCAACAACTTCAGCGCACTTTTTGACTGAAGGAGACCTGATTTAAAAAATAATAAATCGTGGGCATGTGCGCCGCCAGACAGGCTGCTCTGACGGCAGATTTGTCCGAGGCACGAGGAAACGACGCTGCTTTTTTATCGCCGGCGGTGGTTGGAATCCTGCTCAGAGATGAAGCCTTTTTTTCAGCTGGATACTGCTTCCACGACAACGATACAAAGCTCCAGTTTGCTTTCCTCCGGCCGCCGCAGGAGGAATGGGCGCTGACGTCTGGATTTGTTGGTCAGTTTTATTTGCGAAAGTTTCCTACCCCTGGCCGAGTGGCCTAAGGCACATGAAAGCGAGAGAGTGTTGTCAGCAGTAAGACCGCATTTAATCAAGCTTATGGCAAATGTATTAAGTAATAAGTTAGCAGGCAAAAAAATATTTTCCGCACACCACAAGGAATGCACTACTTATTTAAAGCGAATGTAGGCACCGACAACAAGAGCGCTATAGATTTCACAACTTTGCGCCTGAATGTGTGAAACGAAGTATAATATTGTCACAGGCCAGACGGAGAACAGTCGTAGACGTAGAGGGGGACCGCAGAACGGCCGAGGTTTTTAATCGCCCAGAACAGAGCCAGCTCGAGCGCGCCTCACGCGAACGCGACCACTTCGTCCTCGTCACGGCTTAGCGCGCAGGTAGCTCGAGCCAGGTCCGTGGCATTAGTCCCCCGAAAAAGAAGAGCATCGTCCCGATGCGAGGGTATGTACAAAGCAGAAAACGAACAAAAAGAAACAAATTAAAACGCAGAACCCGAACACAGTTTAAAGTGGAGCGTCATCGCTCTCACGCGAGAAGTATGGCTTAAGTCGCATTACATGCACAATGTCAGTCCGTGGTTGCCGACGACTGGTAGCCACAGTTCCACGTGGAACAACCTCATAATCCACGTTTCCAACACGACGGAGCACCTCATAAGGTCCGAAATATCGGTGCAGCAGTTTTTCGGACAATCCCTTTTGGCGGACAGGGGTCCACACCCACACACGGTCACCGATGTTGTAGGTAACCTCCCTGTGGCGCCGGTTGTAACGTCTGGAGTCCGTGTCTTGTTGAGCTGTGATGTGCAAACGAGCAAGCTGGCGAGCTTGCTCGGCTTGTTCGACAAAGGAGCCCGCATCTGGTGTCAAGTCATCATCCACGCACGGGAGCATGGCGTCCAGCATCATCCGCACTTCTCTGCCGTAGACTAGACGGAATGGTGTAAAGCGGGTTGTTTCTTGAGTCGCAGTGTTGTACGCGAATGTGATGTAGGGGAGTATTTGGTCCCAGGTTCTGTGCTCCACATCCACGTACATGGAAATCATGTCTGCCAGTGTTTTATTCCGGCGTTCTGTGAGCCCATTTGTTTGGGGATGGTATGCTGTCGTTGTTCGATGGCTGGTGTGACTCAGCTCAAAGATGTCGGACAAGCTGAGCTGTAAATGCCTTCCCTCGGTCTGTGATGACGACGGACGGAGCGCCGTGTCGAAGAACTATTGCACGCATAAAGAAGTGCGCAACTTCGAACGCTGTGCCTTGAGGGAGAGCCTGCGTTTCGGCGTAACGCGTCAGGTAATCGGTTGCAACAGCTATCCATCTGTTTCCTCCCGACGACAAGGGAAATGGCCCGAGGAGGTCCATGCCGACTTGTTCAAAGGGTATGTTAGGAGGCATGATAGGTTGCAACATGCCAGGCGGTTTCAGAGGCTGCGTCTTCCTACGCTGGCACTCACAGCAGGTCCGAATATATCGCTTCACACATGAGGCAAGGTTGGGCCAATAGTAGTTCTGCCGCACTCTGGCAAGTGTGCGCGTGAATCCAAGGTGCCCAGAGGTCGGCTCGTCGTGGCAGGCGAGGAGGATCTCGTGGCGGAGGGCGGCTGGTATAACCAGAAGGTAACTCTTACCACTGGAGGCGGAGTTTTTCTTATACAACACTCCGCCTCGAAGACATAGGGATGGTAGCCTACGAGCCAGGTGGGAGGGTATCGAGGGATGGTGACCTTCTAGATGCTCCATGAGCAGCTTCAACTCGTCGTCCGCACGTTGTTGTGCGATGATGTCGGACGACGTGACTGCACCAAGGAATGCTTCGTCTTCTGCGTTACCTTCGTAAGGTTGCACGGGTGAACGCGACAAGCTGTCAGCGTCGGTGTGCTTGCGACCAGACTTGTAGATGATCGTGAAGTCAAATTCCTGTAAGCCTAATGCCCAACGTGCTAGGCGGCCACATGGGTCCTTGAAGTTTGTCAACCAGCACAATGAGTGGTGGTCAGTAATAACCTTGAACTGCCTGCCATACAGATAGGGGCGGAACTTTGTGATGGCCCATACTACGGCCAAACATTCCTTCTCAGTTGTAGAGTAGTTACACTCTGCACGGGAAAGTGCACGGCTAGCATAAGCGATTACTTTTTCGACACCGTTCGGACGCTGGACGAGAACCGCTCCAAGACCGACGTTGCTGGCGTCCGTGTGAATTTCAGTGGCGGCATCATCGTCAAAATGGGCTAGTACTGGTGGTGATTGTAGCCGACGTCGTAGATCGTCAAAAGCAGTTTGCTGCTCGGCACCCCACAAAAATGGCTCCTTATCTCGTGTCAAGCGCGTCAGAGGACTGGCCAGCTTAGCAAAGCTTTTTATGAAACGTCGGTAGTACGAACAAAGGCCTAGAAATCGTCGGACGGCTTTTTTATCAGTGGGAACCGGGAAGTCCGCGCCGGCAGAAATTTTGTCAGGGTCTGGCCGGATGCCCTCGGAGCTGACGACATGCCCGAGAAACTTCAATTCAGTAAATCCAAAATGGCATTTTTGCGGCTTTAGAGTAAGATGAGCTGATCGGACGGCTTCTAACACCACTCTGAGCCGCTGCAAATGTTCCGAAAACGTTGTTGAAAAAATGATTACATCATCCAGGTATACTAGACATGTTTGCCATTTAAGGCTGGTGAGCACGGTATCCATCATTCGCTGGAACGTTGCTGGAGCACAGCAGAGTCCGAAGGGGAGCACACGAAATTCATAGAGGCCGTCCGGGGTGACAAAGGCGGTTTTCTCCCGGTCCCTCTCATCAACTTCTATTTGCCAATATCCGCTGCGCAGATCTACCGAAGTATTTTGCTTGGCGCAGTCTGTCGAGGGAATCATCTATACGAGGTAGCGGATAGACATCTTTTTTTGTTACACTGTTAAGTTTTCTGTAATCCACACAGAAGCGCAGCGTGCCATCCTTCTTTTTTACGAGAACGACAGGAGACGACCAGGGACTATTCGATGGCTGGATTATGCCGTCATTGAGCATCTCCTTCACTTGCGTTTGGATGGCCTCCCGCTCTCGGGGAGATACGCGATAAGGCTGTTGATGTATTGGGCGCGCGCCATCGTGCGTGACTATCCGATGCTTAGTGATGGGCGTCTGACGTACCTTAGACGACAAGGTAAAGCAGTCCTTAAACTGCAGCAACAATTCTTGCAATTGCTGCCTTTCTGCGGGCAGGAGGCCCTCGTTTATGTGAACGGCGCGTACTGCCTCTTCGTCAACTTCACCAGGCGTGTCTTCTAGGCATGCGAAACACTCAGCCACCTCTTGGACGGGGTCGACGTGGGCGATGGCTGTGCCACCAAATAAATGGCGGTGTTCATTACTGAAATTGGTCACGAGGACTTCAGTGCGACCGTCAGATAGAAAGGCGAGCCCTCTTGCTACGCAAACACCCATGGTGAGCAAAAGAGAGACATTTGGCTCAACAACACGTTGTCCGCAATGTGGCGCGTCTCAAGTGACCCTAGCCAGAATACTCGCCCGTGGAGGCACCGTTACGGCATCGTCGGATATACGCAGTGCGGCTCTGCAATTCTCGGGGGCGGGTTTGGTGGCAGCGAGTTCAGTTGAAAATGTAACCAATCGATTTCGAAGGTCTATAGTCGCACCATTTTCTCGAAGAAAGTCGAGACCGAGAATGACGTCTCGTGAGCATTCAGGCAAAATGAGGAACGTTGCCACGAACGTGCATCCGCGCACCGTAATTCTTGCCGTACACATTCCGAGCGGCGTAACCACGTGGCCACCAGCCGTACGTATCTGTGACCCTGCCCACGGCATCATAACTTTCTTCAGCACCTTAGCCATCCTACCGCTCATTATCGAGTAGTCCGCACCCGTATCCACTAGTGCGCTAACCTCCTTAGAGTCAATCAGCACGGGTATGTCAAGGGAGACCTTGGTCTTACCAGACCCAGTCGTCGGCGCCGTCTTCGTCGTCGTCGTCGTCGTCATCGGTATCGTGGTCGTCGATTCGGGAAGGGTCAGTCGGCGCTTCGGTGGAAGCTTTTCGGCAATACGGCGTTCGGCGGCCTCGCCTCCAAAGGTCGCCTGTTCTAGTTTTCCCGGTGCGGGCTCGAGGACCCACGCTGTGCACCAGGTCCATAACCGGACTGATGAGGCGACGGATGGCGAGGTGAGGGCGATCGGGACGTTCGGCGCGGAGGAGGTGGTGAACCACGCCGGCGGGTGACATATTCGTAAAACTCCTGAGGCTGTTCGGCATGCCGCGGACGGGGACTACCTGCAGACAAGCCTCGCAATCCCAGAGGCCGATATGGACACCGCCGGAAGATGTGACCGGCCTCGCCACAATGGTAACACAGTGGACGTCGGTCTGGCGCACGCCAAATATCGGTCTTCCTCGGCGCCTGTCCTCGAGCTTGCCAGTAGGGAACCGGCTGCTCGGCGTGTACTGCGACTACCCAAGGGGCATACGGTGGCGCGCAGGGAACCGGCGCAGGACGGCGCAGCACGTCCGCATACGTCGCTGGCGGCCAAGCAGCTGGCTGTGGTGGCGGCTCTACTGGAGCGACGGGCGATCTGAGCGCCTGCTGAACTTCCTCCCGAATGGCGCTAGTCAGAGAGTCCACAGGAAAAATCCCCTGAAGTTTCTGCAGCTCCTCACGGACCACAGAACGCACGATGTCCCGAAGGGAGCTTGTATTGCCCCCCGAAGCAGCATCCAGGGGGTGTAGAGGCGAGATAGGGTTTAGCTGCCGGTCGTAGAAATTGTACCGTTGCTGGAGCGCCCTCTCCATGAGCACAGCCTCGGAGAGGAACTCGGCGACTGTTCTGGGCGGGCTTCGCACAAGACCGCAGAACAATTGCTCTTTCACGCCTCTCATCAGGTGTCTGAGCTTTTTCTCTTCCGTCATGGTCGGGTCCGCTCGGTTGCAGAGGCGCGTCACTTCCTCCACGTACATCGCTGCGTTCTCGTTTGGTAGCTGAATGCGAGCGGTCAATTCACGCTCGGCCTGTTCACGGCGATCGCTGCTGGTGTAAGTCTCCAACAGCTGGCGACGAAAGTCCTGCCACGTCGTTAGACTCGTCTCGCGGTTTTCGTACCCGATCCGAGCGGCGTCTTCTAAGCTGAAGTAAACGTTCCGGATCTTAGTACTGTCGTCCCAGCCGTTGAAACGCGCAACGCGCTCGAACTGATCAAGCCAGTCTTGGGCGTCCTCCGAGTATCCGCCGTGAAAGGGCTTCGGGATCCGGGGATTTTGCAGGCTCACAAAAGAAGCAGGTATGAACGGGGCGCTGTCTGACCTTGCTGCAGTGGTCGTAGCCATGGGTGCGCTCTCTTGAGGCTGGAGTCCGAATTCTGGAGACAAGCCGCGGAGCCTGCGGCTGACACGATGGACGGGGGTTCGCACAAGAGGCACCGGGCTTGTGCTTCGGCTCTCCGAGGAAGGATGGAGCATCAGCCGAGAATACCCAAGCGACCTCCACCAGATGTCACAGGCCAGACGGAGAACAGTCGTAGACGTAGAGGGGGACCGCAGAACGGCCGAGGTTTTTAATCGCCCAGAACAGAGCCAGCTCGAGCGCGCCTCACGCGAACGCGACCACTTCGTCCTCGTCACGGCTTAGCGCGCAGGTAG